>NW_026652290.1:16093599-16150683 GCF_009828535.3 Hylobates moloch | reverse complement strand
TATATACATATATATGTGTGTATATATGTATATACATATATATGTGTGTATATATGTATATACATATATATGTATATATATACACACACACATATATATGTATATATATATACACACACACATATATATGTATATATATGTGTGTATGTATGTATTATCTGACCTAAAAAGGAAATCATGCCAGGTGCAACAGCATGGATAAAGTTGGAGGACATTATGCCAAGTAAAATAAGACAGGCACAGACAAGCAAATACTACATGATACTACTTATATGAAAAATCAAAAATTGTCAAACTCAAAGAAGGACACAATGGAATAGTGGTTGCCAGGGGATGGGGAGGAGGGGAAAACAGACAGATATTAGCCAAAGGGTACAAAGTTTTGGTTATACAAGATAAATAAGTCCTGGAGATCTATTGTACAGTATAGTGCCTATAGTTAACATTATTGTATTATATACTTAGAAATTTACTAAAAGTGTAGCTCATATGCTAAGTATTCTTCTACTGATAATAAGAGAGCAAGAGCAAAGTTTTGGAGGTGATAGATTTATGGCATAGATTGCAGTGATGGTTTCATGGATGTATACTTGTCTCCAAACTCATCAAGTTGTATATATTATGTACAGTTTTGTATGTCAAATAATATAAGTAAATTAAAAAGAATATTAATTTGGGAATAAAAATGTCAGTGATTTGAAATAATCAATGGAACGGGGCATTTACTAGAATAACAATAAATAATTTTGAGAGCCCACTCAGAATTTACAGATGCTAGAATTTAATGATATCAAGACTGAAAAAGAAATCTAGGGCCATATCATACATTAAAGTGAAAGTGGAAAGGAAGCAAAGAATCTGCTGAGATTTCAAAAAGAGGCATGCGTATGTTAAGAGAAGGGATTGAACTTGGACTCAGAAGAGTGAGGTCAAGCAAAACGTCATCCTCTGGCCTTCCTTATTCCTTTCTCTTTTTCATTCCAATTGGTCTCCTTCGAACATTTGTCCATTCTCTTCCCACCCTCATAACATAATGTTAACTCATTCTGTGTTTTGGAATTATAGTCAGATGATTTATTTTCCCCAATAACAGACAGAAAGAGAGTAAGATAAGTTTACCTAAGCTGATGTAGTTGGAAGTGATTTGTTGATTTCGAAACAAAATCAACTGACTTGGGGGTGCGAGAAGAGGCATCATTAAATCCGTGAGAAATAGAAGTGTTCTTGAATAAATGAGCTCACTTCTGAATTTTACAAGAAACTTTCGGATCTTTAAATAAGCTCTTGGCTGAGAAATGTATTCAAGTTTATGAAAAGGGCGTGTTGGTTTGCAGAAGGGGAAGAATAAATACTCTAAGGAATATCAGACACCAAATATGAAATATTTGTGGGAATATTATTATAAAGTCTAGCTGCAGTAGGTGGCAGAATGATACATGAGGCCCAAGCATTAATGAAAGGAAGATGGCGTTCTACTTACTTACTTCAAGAGAAATGGTGAAATAGCTGCAAGAAGAGAGATGGCCAGATCACCCAGGGAGCATGGACCAAGACCAGACCAAGTCTCCTCCAGAAGACAAGGAAGCTTGTGTATAAGAGTCAAGGAACTGTGTGGGCAGGACTCAGGAATATGTACTTTTTCCATGTTTCCAAAGAGTATAGAGAGAATGTTAGGAGAATAAGCTCCAATGGCCTGAAATCATAGATTTTGTCTGTTTTCCTTTGTCGAATGGGTCCAGGTCTGACTTGGAAGCCCAGGGAAGTCTTCCTAGACAGTCTCTTCCGTCTTACCACTACCCACCATCCCCATTCAGCAATTGCTAAATTCTGTCCACTTTCCTTCTTTAAAAGATTCTAAGTCTACATGACAGTGTTGCCTCTTTCAAGCCCTTGTAATTTTTCACCCATACTGATGTAATATTCACACATAATACTGCAGCCAGACCAATCTTTCAGACAAGGCAAATCAAATGAGATCTTATTGGCCTCCTGCTTAAATTTCTCCAAAAAGTCCCCATTGCTTTCAGGATCAGATTTTACATTATAACATAGAAGGTGTTTTATGATCTAGCTTATACCTAATTCAACTCCCATCAATCACCAAACCTTGCCAAATCTACATGCATGTGTGCTTACACATGCACGCACACACGTACACATATAGCCCCTACTACATTGAAATACTGAGCTACTTACAGTTCTCTAAATAAGCTATGATCTACTTTGTTTTAGCGCATGCTACTTTTGAAAGGAAAGCTGTTACTACTGTATTCTACTTTTTAAAGTCTCAGCTTTAATATAACCTCTTCCTGGAAGCCTTATCATAGCAGAGTATTCAATGACTCTCACAGTAGAGATCATAATCTATTAAAATAAGATAACTCATCTACCCTTCACCATGTGGCTTGAGTGTGTGGAGAACAGGGATTACCTGTTTAACTCTCTTTACAGATTTTCAATAATTGCTATATAAAAGGCTAGATCAATGAAGCTCAAAGCAAAATGTTTTTCTTATAAATTATGTAGTTTTATGTGTGATCTAGGATTTGATCTTGTACTGGCATAAAGCGGGAGGAAAGCAATGAAGGACATTACTGAGATTGTTGAATATGTTTTGATAATTTTGCATTATGTAAGAGAATATTCCCGTTCCTAAGAAATACACAATACCATCATGTACAGTAAAGTGGCATTATGTCTCCAACTACTCTCTAAGGTTCATCAAAATTATATAGCTGTGCAGACAGAAAGATTGGTAATGCAAGTGGGGAAAAGATAAACAATTGGTGAATATGAGTGAAGGATATATGAGATTCCTATTCTTGCACAGTTTAAGTTTTTATAAATTCAAAATTACATCAAAATCAAAAGTTGAAATAATAGTTAAGGATCCTCCAAGAAACTGAGAGATAGTAGAAACCAAATGTCAAGAAGCCTGCCCTCCACTATAAAAGTGTCAATAAGAAGAAAAAGTTCACAGAAAAAAAGGTAATGAGAAGTTGCTTAAATTTATCAGAGTAGTTTTCTCTCTTCTGTTTCTTTGATGATATTGGAACTCCTGCCTCCAATATTCTTCATCTGCTCTTGTATTCCTTGACTGCTCAGGCTCTAATCTTGCCTGATTCTGAACATTTCTCTGACAAGCACCTTCCCAGTCAGATCTCACCTTCTTTGCCTTCTACAAGACTTGTCTCTGCCTTTGATACTGGAATTCAGTCATAGCTGAATTCCATATATGAACTATAGTTGCCTGTAATGTTTTCATTTCTCTTTGGTTGTTCATTTACAGTTTAATGTCTTTGAGGACATGAACTATTTTTTGGGTGTTCCCACAGCGCCTAGCTTGCTCTGATGAGAAGGATGTAAGATGTGCTAGACCTTTTGAGAAACCACTTTCGTTGTGAATATTTACAATATTTGAGAAACAAACATTGTAAAATTGAATGGATGAGCAGTAGTTTGGTGCAGTGACAAGGATAAAGGACAGGGAGCCAGGAGACCCAATGGTATGTCTGTAGGTGAGTCATTCACCTCCTCTTGATTTCAGTGTCATAGTTTAAAAAATGAAAATTGGACTGTATGACTGCTAAGATTCAGTCTTGTCCTGAAGCTCTTTGCCTACACTCACAACGAAAAAATATAATCGCAGAACAATCATGCATAATATGGTATGCAAATAGACCTAAGGAAACAAAAACATGAATAGTTAACCGAAGTAGACAGGTACAAATGACTTTTTATTACTGCCTAAGACAAAACGGACAACGCTTCAAAGACAAAATGCTACAATTAGTCCATTAAAGTCCTAAGTCATCATGGATGAAAAGAAGAAAAGCAAATAACGGAAAAGGAAGGCATATGTTTATCATTGAGAAATTAGACAAACTGTCATATATTCATTCAACGAAGTACTATATAGCTGTTATGCTGCATATAGCCCTAAGTCATTATAATATTGATAACACTCAATGCTGTGCATAAATATAGAATAAAAAAGTTACATATGGATACGTACTGTATCTACCACTGAAAAATACTATGTAAAAATACACACATGAAGTAAAATAACGAATACCACATTTTGGAAAGTAGTGACCTTTGGGAGAAGTGTAATAATTTGGGGAACTGGTGTACAAAGAGCAACTTTAGAACAATTTCCTACTTAAATGAAATTTGAAACAATTAAGAAAAATGCAAAGATTTGAGAATGCTGGGTGAGTAAAGGTAAAAATGGTGTTTCTTACATTTCATTCTTCGTTACAACGTTCTGAGTGTTTTGAATATTTCATAACAAAAGACTATATCCAAGAACAAGAAGAGAGGCAGTAAAAGAGGAGAATGGTGTCTCAAAGTCTTAGGGGTTAAAATATTTCAGAAAGGAGATTTTAAAAAGAGGGAAAAAAAGGAATAAAGCTAGATGCCACACAGAAGTGCTCCTGCAAGTTTGCTTAAATAACCATAGATGTGGAATAAGAACGTTCCCATTTGCATTCTAAAGACAGAGCTGACATCTTTCTGTGTATTAAGAGAGAATTGAACTGTATATTCCTAATGCATGCTGTTTGAATTCAGGCATCCAGGTTTTAGAGTACAAATCAAACTTTCTTTTTTTCCTGTCTTCAGCAAAAGCTGCTTTGCTTAAGTTTTATAAATAGATGTAGCCTTATTTGGGAGGTGGTTTTTTCCTCTGTGGGGAATGGGAGCAAAAATGCTGCGTGGCCATTGTTTCTGACAGTTCATTTATGCAGATGAAACAATCCATTCATTTGGTGAATCCATGGAATTAATGGCTTCCACTTTGTACTTTTTGAAAAATATACAGCGTTTCAGGCCTCTGGATTTACATTCTACAGACTTTCTGGTATAATGGAATAGTTTCAGGTCCCTGGAGGGCAGGCATATGGCTCTGCAAGAGTGTTGATGGCTTTCCTAACACACAGGCGTGTGCATTTCTAAATGTTCTCACTTGGGGCAGTTTTTTAAACAGCCCTTTAACACAGTGTGGAAGAAATGCTTCTCAGTGACCATTTCTGAGGAAAGTTGCTTATAGACTTGGGCCCTAGTGCTGAAATGTGACCAAGTCATCTTCTTCAGGCAAGAGGCTTCTAAACTGAGAGTGAGTAAGTATTTTCTGTAGCAATTTAATGAAAACTTTTTTGGAACAAAAATCCTTAAAACGTGATTTTTTTCTTCTATATCTAATTTGGTACTTGTGGGAATTAGTATTTAGCACACTGAGAATTAACATAAAGTGATCATATATGAGGTGGGAAAGAGTTTATCAATTAGCCATTGTCCCACAAAAATATGATAATTCTCCACTATATTTTATTTTATTTCTTTATTTATTTTTGAAATAAAGTCTTGCTCTGTCACCTAGGCTAGGGTGCAGTGGCCTGATCTCGGCTCACTGCAACCTCTGCCTCCTGGGTTCAAGTGATTCTCCTGCCTCAGCCTCCCAAGTAGCTGGGATTACAGGCACCATCCACCATGCCTGGCTAATTTTTGTATTTTGGATAGAGATGGGGTTTCACCATGTTGGCCAGGCTGGTCTCAAACTCCTGACCTCAGGTGATCCACCCACCTGGGCTTCCCAAAGTGCTGGGATTACAGGTGTGAGCCACCGCATCTGGCCTATATTTTAAAATGATGTTAGGTTTGGACTCATTCTTACCTCTAATAGGAATAATTGTATTCTGCCACCGAGGTCTTATTAGGTCTCCACGATCTGGTAGCTGTGAGTAGCCCAGCTACTTTAGGAACAAATGTGCACCATGATTAAGTAATTAGTGACAGATCTATGGCACTTTTATTTTTATTATTTTTTTATTTCAATAGCTTTAGGGATACAAGTGGTTTTTGGTTACATGGATGAATTTTTTTTTTTTTTTTTTTGAGACGGAGTCTTGCTCTGTCGCCCAGGCTGGAGTGCAGTGGCGCAATCTCAGCTCACTGCAAGCTCCGCCTCCTGGGTTCACGCCATTCTCCTGCCTCAGCCTCTCCGAGTAGCTGGGACTACAGGCGCCCGCCACCATGCCCGGCTAATTTTTTTGTATTTTTAGTAGAGACGGGGTTTCACCGTGGTCTCGATCTCCTGACCTCGTGATCCGCCCGCCTCGGCCTCCCAAAGTGCTGGGATTACAAGCGTGAGCCACCGCGCCCTGCCGGTTACATGGATGAATTGTGTAGTGGTGAAGTCTAGGCTTTTAGTGAACTCATCACCCAAATAGTGTACATTGTACCCAATAGGTAGTTTTTTCATTTCATGTTCTCCTCCCACCCTCTCCCTTTCTAGTTTCCAATGTTCATTGTGTATTTGTTTTTTCATTCCTGAGTTATTTCACTTAGGATTATGGCCTCTAGTTCAATCCAAATTGCTGCAAAAGATATTATTTCATTCATTTTATGGCTAAGTAGTAGTCCATGGTGCATGTGTGTGTGTGTGTACCACATTTTCTTTATCTACACATTGGTTGATGGGCACTTAGGTGGATTTCTTATCTTTGCAATTGTGAATTGTGCTGTGATAAACCTATGAGTGCAGGTGTCTTTTTAATATAATGACTTCTTTTTCTTTGAGTAGATATCCAGTAGTGGGATTCCTGAATTAAATGGTAGATCCACTTTTGGTTTTTTTAGAACTCTTCATACTGTTTTCCATATAGGATATGCTAATTTACATACTCACCAAGTGTATAAGTGTTTCATTTTCACCACATCTGTGCCAACATCCTTTTTTTTTTTTTGACTGTTTAATAATTGCTATTCTGACTGGGGTGAGGTGATATATCATTGTGGTTTTAATTTGCATTTCCCTGATGATTGTTAATGGTTTTAATTTGCGTTTCCCTGATGTGGTGTTAAGCATTTTTTCATCTTTGTTGGCCATTTGTATATCCTCTTTTGAAAAATGTGTCTTCATGTTATTTGCCCAGTTTTTAATAGGATTATTTTATCATTTCTTGTTGGTTTGAGTTTCTTATAGATTTTGGATATTGATCCTTTGTCAGATATATAGTTTGCAAATATTTTCTCCCATTCTTTATGTAGTCTATTTGTTGATCATTTCTTCTGCTCTACAGAAGCCTTTTAGTTTAAGTCCCATTTACTTATTTTTGTTGTTGTTGCGTTTGCTTTTGGGGTCTTAGTCATAAGTTATTTGCCCAGATCAATATCCAGTGGCATTTCTAGATATTCAATATCAAGTTCATAAATATATTATAACACATGAAAAGTAGAATGAATAACAATGCCTAGGAGGACAAATTACAGAGTTACAATAAAGGTATTATCTAATTGATACTTTTAAATCTTCCTAGAAATTTTTGAAAAGTAACTGATATCCTTTTATGAATGTAGTGCTATATATTGCTATCTTTTTTCATCCAGATCATTGATATGATTTGTATATTTTATTTTGCTCACTGTCACTGCTTTTCCTTCAATACTATTAATTTTATTCAATGAATAAATTACTGAAACATTCACTTACTCATTCAAAACCAGTAAGTGTCATTTTACGCCAACTACTTTGCTACAAATAAGACATGCTCCCCATAGTGAAAGTGGCTTCAGTCTAAGTGGAAGGGTGATTGGGTGCAGATCCAAAACTTAGTACTATACATTTATTACATTTTGATGTACACTGTATTCCTTTCTTTAGGGAATTGCTCTGTTCCCCAACCCATGTGATTTTTTGGATCTATCACCCCTGCCAAAAGTTGAGCATGTGAATCAAACTGGACAATCAGAATAATTCATGCCTTGAGACTTCATGATTAGTGCCGCATAATGCAAACGTGAACAATCAAAGCCCTTCTGTGCAAACTGCTATGGGCAGAGGCAGAGCTGGGGGAAGGGGAGAGGGGGGGAGAGAGAGAGAGAGAGAGGAAAGAGAAGTAAAGAATCTTACTTTTTGAGATCAGATGCTTGGAATGGTACCATGTGATTCAGGAGAGGTTACAGGTTCTCTTGCTGCCCTACAGAGAGATTGTGTACTACAATGAAGTGAAGTAGAGATAATCAGATCAAAGAAGTCAGGAGAGAGAGAGGAACATACTTCTGAACACATCCTTGATAGTTACATGCCTGAAGTCAGTTCTACCCCATAGGTTTCCCAGAGCCAAAATATCTCCCATAGTTTTTATTTTTTATTTGTTTTATTTTCCATCTTAAATTCATTTGAGTTTGATTTCCATCAATTGCAATCAAATTGATCTTAACTACAACCATTAACTAGGTGGACTCTATGACGAATGAAAGAGGAGAATGATCTGGAATCAGTCCCTTGTCTTCAGTTCCTACAATGGAGTGGGCAGTGGGGATGGAAAGGAGAGTAGGAATTAAGCTGAAATTGAGGAAGCTAAATTTTGAGAAAAATGAGGCCAATTGCCTATCAGAAGATCAAGTACAGAAAATGATTGTCAGTTTCTGTCTAGCTGCCTTTTGTGGCATAGCAGACATGTCCACCCATCCACAGTTCTTCCTAATTGTAGAGCCCCATTTGCTCAGGTGGTAGGTGAGGATCCTTTGATTTCAGGGTGAGATGCTTTTCCATTTTCAGGGGGTGAATCAGGTTTTAGGAGAAGTCCTAGTTTATACCTGTTGCCTGGTATAATTTTCAATGTTTCCTTTTGATGCAGAACAGGCGGGCCCCAAAGTGCGTTTTAGCCCATAAAAGTTCTTGGCTTTGCCTAGGAAAGAATTCAAGGGTGAGCTGATGATAGTGTAGAAGAAAACAGCTTTATTGAAGCAGCAGCTTATAGCTCTGGAGATGTTACAGCCCTGTGACTGCTCTTGCAGAGCAGGGCTACCCCATAGGCAGTGGACTGAGAGTAACAGCTTAAGGCTGGTTCACAGTTACATTTATACCTCCTTTTAATTACATGTAAAATAAGGGATAGTTTTATGCAGAAATTTCTAGGGAAGGGGTAGTAATATTTAGGTCAACAGGTTATTGCTGTGGAAAGGGGTGGTAACGCTGGGGTGTTGCCATGGTAATGGTAAACTGATGTGGGCGTGGTAAACACTGGTGGGCGTGTCTTATGGAAAAGCTGCCTGTGCCCCGTCCCTGTTTTAGCTAGTCCTCAATTTGGTCCTGTGTCTGAGTCCCGCCTCCAGAGTTGAGTTCTGCTTCCTACCTCACTTTCACACTCAAAAGTGTTCTGTCTGGGATGATAAATTTCATGGTCTTTTGATCATAGCTGGACTGCATCAGGCATGGACTCTAAATCAATAGTGATTGGTCTTCAAAGGAAGACTTGGGACCTAACTCTCATGAGTGAAACGTGAAAATGAGAGTGAAAAGCCTCAGTATTGCACAGATATCTGTTTCCCTCGAAGTACTAAATTTCATCATTTAAAAATATTTGCTAATTTGATCATTTAAAATGAAAACTCTTTAAATTTGAGTTTCTCTACTAGTGCAATTGAATATTTTGTATAATATAGTGAATGTGTTTTTTATTGAACTGTATATTCACATCCTTTTTTTCTATGGGAAACTGCCTGTTACTCAGTTTTAACAGATTTCTGTAAACTACTTACACAACTTTTATTTTTTCTTTACATAAGAATTTTACCATATTTTTTGTTTGCCTGTTATTTTTTTCGAATGTTGTTCTCTTTTTTTTAAAAAAACATGTACAACATGGTTAGTGAGTGCCTGAATATATATAATTATATAGAGATGGTTTACTGCTTCTACTGGAATGTGTACTTCTTCTTTTTTTTTTTCTTTTTTTCTTTCTTTTTTCTGAGACGGAGTCTCTGTCTGTCGCCCAGGCTGGAGTGCAGTGACACGATCTTGGCACACTGCAGCCTCCATCTCCCAGGTTCAAGCGATTCTCCTGCCTCGGGTTCTCAAACAGGTGGGATTATAGGCACCCACCACCACACCCGGCTACTTTTTGTATTTTTAGTAGAGACAGGGTTTCACCATGTTGGCCAGGATGGTCTTGAACTCCTGATCTCAGGTGATCCTCTCACGTCAGTCTGCCACAGTGCTAGGATTACAGGCGTCAGCCACCGTGCCTGAGACTTAATGGTCTAAATCAGCTAACATGCCATTTTTATTGGGGAGTATCAAGAATTAATCTCGAAAGATAGTTGCATGTATATAGAGAAATATCTTGAATACTAGGATAAAGAATTTGTGTATAAGTTGTTGATTAGTAAATGAGGATGAAGATACTACTTTCAGTTCCAGTCTGTTTGAAGTTTCGTAGCCAGAGAGACTGGAGGAGCCCTGTCAGTTGGTTAAAGAGGATGCACTCCATCCCTTATCCTGGGTCCTTAAAAAGAAACCAATTTTCCACATCCTATGGGGTGATGGGCTCAAACAAGTTTTGTGAAGAAGAATAAAAGATTGGAAAGCTTTGTGGCACTTGCTATAGGTAATATAGAGTGAAGTTCTGGAGTGAGGCATGGAAAGGCAAAATGTATGAAGAGATTCATCTTTTGCTGGAATTAATCACTCTTTACTCATGTCCCCTAAAGGAAAGTTACTTTGTAGCCTCTATTCTATAATGCCTCTTTAACAGTCAATTTTCTACATGTTTCATTTGCTACAAAGATGTGAGCTGTTAGCTTGTGGGAAACTACCCAACGGGTTCAATGACTGGCTACTGAGCCGAATTGTTGCCACAATTGTACAAGGCCTCAAAAGAACACCATACATTCTTACCACCCAAGGGTCTCAATGTCTCAGAGTTCCCTATTATCTCCTTATATTCCTATAATTTACCCATGGAACCAGTATCACGCTGCTGTTTTCTTGAACACTGTAGTTCTTTTATATATTTTTAAGTATGCCATGATAGTTAAAAGGGTGGTTTCAGAAGCCCAAGTCCTTTGTTCAAATCACTGCTTTATAACTCTCTAGCTTGGGAAACACAGAAAGTTACCTTACCTCTCTGATCATTAATTTCTTCATCTGTAGAGGGGGAAAGGCAATGGCAATGTTATCAACCACTTTGTACATCAGGATACCTTCTGCTGAAAGTGGCAGGAAAACCTAGGTCAAACTCCTCTACCCAGTGATAAAATTGGTCTCACATCAGTGGAAATCAGGAAGATAGCTTGGTCTAGATGCAGTATGATCAGTGGCTCAATAGTGACACTCAATGCTCAGATTTTTCTCTCTTCTGGGACATCTCATGATATGGTGGCAATGAGATTGCATTAACTCAAGCTGTCACTCTCAGGAATATTGGTGTGATGTCAGATGAAAGATTATCTCTTTTGCTCTATCTTCTTTTTAGAATATAGAAACCTCTCATCAGACTTCCTTTCCTATGTTTTTGAATAGGCTTGGCCACATGCCCATGCTTAAACCAACACTGAAAAAAGGAATGGCATTGTAATAATTATCACGAGACAGTAAGTTGAAATGGACTTAACAAAGCAACCACCATGACTGCTTTGCATGGTTTGTTGTTGAGTATTAAATGAGATATTGCATATAAAGCACTTCAAACAGTGCCAGGCACAAGTAAGCTCTCAGTGAATGATTATCTATTATTAGCTATGGATCAATTTACTTATTTTTAATAAAATAAAAATAATAGCTATCACTTGATATGTTTCTCTAGGAACATTTTGTTCCAGTGAGCCAGCCATCAGACTTTAAATCAAAAAAAATTTAATGGTGGATTTGCAGACATCAGCTGGGTTATTAATCTATTTTGTGGGCTTTGGGGTACTTTCACAGAAGAAATTCTTCAATGAGAAGAGTTACATCTTCATAATTTCAGCTTCTATTGAGACAGGGAAGTTAATGAAGCTAACAAGAGGTAGAAAAAGAAAAGCAGAACAAAATTCCTCATCTGCAACTTGGTCACAGCCCCTTCCCTTTCTTTAGCATAGGGAGTTATCTGATCTTTATGGCTATTGCAGTCCACCAGAGACCTTAAAGGCTGCCTTTTCTCCTAGCAACCCTCATGCTATCCCTTGATATCCCTTATATTTCCCAGATCCAGAACAACATCAGATAGAGCCCTTTTAGCTTCAGGCACTGGAGGAGGTATTTCTACAAATAATCACTATTGTTCTTGCATTGTCTCCAACCCCTTCAGAATTCTAATCACCGAATAGAGAAAAAGAGGGCAAAGGCCCAAAGGTTTAAGATTGCTTGGTGAAGACTGAAGCAGGAAAGTCAGTGAACTGCCTCACAAATCATTCCTGAGGAGTCCCGAGGTGCAAAAACCGATCTGCTCATAACGACTAATGAGGTGTCATGCCATAATTTTTCCCTCCTGCTATACATTGTATTTGTCAAGGGGAGAAATTCTGAATAGGGAACAGTTCATAGCTTGACCTCAGGTTTCAGCTCAGGGTCCTAATTTGACTACCCACTTTAAAATACTTCATAGGCATTTTCTTGTGCAGTCAATGTACAAGATTGGCTGGGGCAAGCCTTAGAGCTTTTTGCATGAGCTCTCCTCACTCAGGGTCACCACTGATAAACAACCATGCAAACTTCTGGGCCTTACTCATGGGAACTTTGGTTGAAAGGGGCGGTGCAGGTGTTTCCATAACCCTTACCTCAAATGTGCCAAGGCTCTGGCGCCTTCAAGACTGGTTTGGGACTCTTACAAGACCAGCCATTCTTGGGGAGGTTTCCAAGAACTTCCTGTTACTAGTCAGGCAAAAAGAGAGATGGAGAAAAAGTAAAAACAACTTCATTTCTTTTTGGGGAGTTCAGCATAAATTTTGCGGTCCAAGACAGAGTCAGAAAATGCCAAGCTTGCAATAAATGTCACCTTTTTGGTAGTGCTGTGGGTGAACAGATGGTTAGTGGGACTTTTGGTGGGAGAGGTGGGGGCGGTATGAAGAAAATCTTTCATCAAACCTTTGCAGAATAATTTCAGTAAACTATTCCTTGACATCAGCAAATGCCTATCAATTCCAAATTTAATTAGTGGCTTTTCTTTATGGCCTTGAGCTTAGTTGCATAATCATGCACTTATTCTTTCTGATATTTAAGTACCATATTAATAAAAGAAATATATTTAATACATACTTGTGGAATTACTGCTTTCAGCACTTTCTTTGAGATCTTCAAATAGAATACATAAAGATATGGTAAAGGAAGCTTTCTTGTTATTGCAACATCTCTTAAAAGGCTTATTACTTTTTTTTCCAGGAAGGAAAATAATTTGTTAAGTGTCTTAGCTACTGCTGGTTGAGCTGAAGTTCGGGAAGCACCTATCTTTTTTTTTTTTTTTTTTTTTTGATAAAGCTATTCAAACTTAGAAATGAATATTTTGCCTCTTTTGCTAGCCACAGTGCTACACTTCAAAGCTCATTGGAGCAATTAATGTACAGGAGTCTCACTGTATTTTAACGTAAAATAACAGAGGAGAAAGCCAATTCTAACAACTACTTCAAGACAACATTGTATAGTGCGTTTTTAAATGGCTCTCCTGTTAGCTTGGCTGTCTATCAGGAAGAAAAGAAATCAAATATTGGTGACCTTGTTAAACAGAAGTTTACCACCCTGTTGTCTATTTCATAGTCTCCTCCCTTTCAAACACACACACACAGACACACACACACACACATTTTCTAATTGTAAATGAGTGGACAGTTTATTTGCAACTGTGCTATGGTCAAACCAGATACACAGAAAATAAATACAGAAAAGAGAATGATCCTCTGAAAAACATGTATTTATAAAAGCTTCCAGCAAAGTGCCTCAGTATGAATGTGGCTGAAACCTAAGTGCCTCTTTATCCCTGTATAATGAAGAAATCACAAACAGTAGACTTGAAAGTATGAACTAGGCTTCAGTATTATTTAAAATGTTATAAATTACTATTATCGCATCCAATATGCATTCATTCACCTATCATATAGTAAATATATATACATATATATATGTGTGTTGAATTTAAAATATATGTAAGTTACTGTTCAAGAACTGGAGGTGCACAGATGAACATGCATGCTTCCTGATCTCAAGTATCTCCTAGTTTCTCTGCAGGGGTTACAGGAGGGGAGAGAGAAACTCGTAATTATAATAGAATATAGCAAATGTAGTGTAGAAATAGGAAAAGTGGGCTCTCATTGTCTAGAATATGGTGAGTGGTCAGCCCAGTCTAAGGGTGATAAGAAAATAATTTCTGCAGAAAATGTTGTCTCAATTCTGTGTTGAAGTATGAGTGAAGTTAGTTATACAACAGAGGGTAATAAAGGAAAGAGACTCGAAGCTTCCAGGACAATTTATGCAAAATCCTGGGGTCAAGAATAGCCTGATATGGAAAATTACAAGCAATTCAGTGTTGCCTAAAGGCATCCATAAAGGAAGGGGCATATTACCAGATAACAGATGCAGGCAGGAGCAGAGCTCAGAAGGTCTCCCTGTGATACTTTAAAGAGCTTGGATTAATCTTGTAGGTAATGAGGAGACACAGAATGGTCTAAACAAGTGTCTGGCATATCTAAATTTTTGTTCTCAATGAATTATTCTCTATAGAGGTTAGATTTGAACAGCAATATGCTAGCAAACGTTTAACAATTTACTGTCTGGAAACAAAAAGTCCTGATTCTAGCATTTGCCAACTTCCATGGTGTAAATACTTTCATTTTAGCTAATTTTAAGGTGCCAATTGAAAGTCACTGAACCCAGAGTTGGAAAGAGAAGAGCATAATTGGATCTTATCCGCTAGTAAAAGTTGATCCCAGCCCATCACTGGATTGGAGGAGTAGATTGAAGAATGAAGATACGTTAGGCCACTTACACAGTTCAGGCAAAAGATAAGATGGGCCTGAACTAAAGCAGAGACAGCTAATGTAAAGGAGAGAGGATGGCTAACCTAGGTGATTTTTTGGATATGGAAAGTGAGAAACAAGGAAAAAAGGGTAACTCCCTGTTTCTACCTTGAGTCACAAGCTTAACTGCTACACAAGGAGGAGGAGGAGGAGGGAAGAATGCTTTAGGTAGAGGATGCAGTCAGGCCTGGAACATCTTGGTGGTGTGTTTAATCGGTGGTGGTACATACGATTCTGAATCCTGGATGCTAAGGGAGAGGTAGGCATTTGAAGAGTTGTTGGTGGAGAGAGTTATCAGTCTCTTGGTGCTGATGAAATCATAGGTGAATAAGATTGACTGGAAATGTACAGAAGTAGAAGAGTAGAGAAGAACTGTCTAGCTGTTGTGCTGCAGTGTCCTGGTGTGTCTTAGATAGGTTATAAGTACACAGAAATATTGATTCCTTTAACTTTGGGGCTGCTATGGGGTATCTAGAAATGACAGGGCAGGATTTGGGCCAGCAGAATTTCAGGAGCAATGACCTCAGGCCACAGGTGGCCTTATCATTCCCTGTTGCTTCGTGTCCTGTGCAAATGTTATCTTCTAAGTGTTTCTTGATATAGAAAAACATGAAATTCTAGCATATTTTACAACCCTTGATTATATCCTCACTTAAGGGGGAGATAAAGGAAAATAATCTTTAGAGGGAGACCCAGAGGGAAAGATGAGAGAAGGTCAAGGAGAACCGGCAAAGAGTAGTATCAAGGAAACTAAATATTATTTTTGCAGAATGAACCTTCTTCTTGCTGGTGATCAGTTACCAAAGTATGCCGGTTCATTTTTATATCTTCTATTTCCTGCATTTATTTATTCATCCTTTCAGAAATCCAGATAATCACGCTTAGGTGTCAACTCCCTGTGAAGTGTCAGGTGCCAGGCTTTTTGAACATTAGGTATTTATTTGGTTCTGAGTGATAGCATAGAGCCATCTAACACTGTAGGAAGGAAGAGTACAAATTGGTCTTTGTTGTTTTAGAGACTTAGTGATCGTGTTAGTGTTCCCACTATCTGGGAGAAAGTGTAGATCTACTCCCAAGGCAATTCACAAAGACCAAGGAGATTCTTTCGGACATTTGGCTAAGAACCCCCTTTATTATTGTTATTATTTTTGAGATGGAGTTTCTCTCTTGTTGCACAGGCTGGAGTACAATGGCGTGATCTTGGCTCACTGCAACCTCTGCCTCCCAGGTTCAAGCGATTCTCCTGCCTCAGACTCCCGAGTAGCTGAGATTACAGGCGCCCACCACTACACCTGGCTAATTTTTTGTACTTTTAGTAGAGATGGGGTTTCACCATGTTGGCCAGACTGGTTGCAAAATCCTGACCTCAGGTGATCCACCCACCTTGGTCTCCCAAAGTGCTGGGATTACAGGCATGAGCCACCGAGCCAGGCCAAGAACCCCCTTTTAAATTACTTAATTTATTCAGAAATACTTGAGTACAGACTGTGAGCCAGATGCTGGGATGAGAATTTAGCAAATGAAACAGATAAAGCCCTTGCCCTATGGAGCTCACATTCTGGAAGTGGGACAATAAGCAATTAAATAATGATGGCAGATAGTATGTCAGATGATGATGAGTGATATTGAGACAAATAAAGCAGGAGAGGGGTAGGAATGACTGGGGAGGAACCACATTTTAAATAGGGTGGTTGGGGAGACTCCAACACTTACTAAAACGTATCAGTGAAGTCTCCTGAGTCATAATGACCAAACTCAACCAGGAACCCGCACGAAAATCGAATGCACTGTTATTTTCCCAGAGGAACTTATTCTTATTTAAGAACTTATTTAAGAAGACTCAAGGGCCTGGTTTTTATATCCCAATTTTGGCTCGTGAATCCAGCTTATTTTGTATTCATATTAGTTAATGGCTAAACCTTTCTTTGCTCGGTGTTCCAGAATGAATACCTATCATCAGTTTGCCATGCATTGAATAAATGGAGCATTGGAAGTGTCCCTAATAGTCTTTTGGGTCTTGTGGCTTTGAAAGGAGATATTTTGAGTATCTTAAAATTTTAACCTCTATACTCTCTCACCCATCTTGTATCCATTTATTTCTGGAAGAAGAAAAAAGGCCCACTGGTAATTTTATTTCCTCTGTGAATAACTTCCCCCCAGAGTCTGTATTTTTCCTGAGAGATGGCTGAAGGCAAATCCTGATTTGCCGACTTTACTGTGCCCCAGAAGCTCAGGACATGGCTGGAAAGCTGCTGCTCTCTTGGGAGTCTAGGCCATGGGGCATCTGGCGTAGAAGAAGCTGTGGTTATAATGAAGTCCCTCAGGTCCTTTAAACATAATCTCCCTTGAATAGGACTCAAGATCAATTTGTATTGGACTGAATTTGGCAAAATGGATTTTACCAAATAGGTACGTTCACGAAAGCACAAATGAAACCAAGTTTGATAACTCAAATCCCACCTGAAATGCTCTAAGGAAAATCACTGAGGATGACAGCTAGTGAACCCTTTTGAAAAGTGAGTAATTGACACCTAGTTTCTCTTAGTACAGGCACAGATTTATGTATTTGGGATATGTCTGTAACTGCTATACCTCTAAGGAAAATTTTGAGAACACATGAATTACACACTAAACAATGTGATAGTCAATCTTTATTGTATGAGATACTTTTTAGAAGAGTTGTCTCTGCCTAGAAGAAGGGTCAGCATCTTTTTCTATAAATAATCAGTGAATTCTTCAGCCTTTGGAAGTCTTGTGGTGTCTGTTGCAACTGAGAACTCTTCCACTGCAGCACAAATGCAGCTATAGACAATATGCAAATGAGTAATGTGTTGCATTAATATTTTATGAATGCTAAAATTTAAATTTCATATAATTTTTGTGTATCATAAATTTTTTTTTTTTGCTTTTTTTTCCCAAAGCACTTAACAACGTAAAAGATACTCCTGGTTTGTGGGCCACACAAACCAGGTGGCAAACTGGATTTGGTCCACAGGGTATAGTGTGACAATCCTTGAGCTAGAAAATTATGTACTGTTCACACATTATTTCCTCCAGATTTACATGTTTATCATTCAGTAGGTGTTTGGGACATTATTTGTACATCTGTGTATTTAATGGATAAGAGTTCCAGCCAGATTGCCAACATTTCCTCTGGGCTTTTAAATGAGTTGTGGGACCTTTCTGACTCAGTTTCTTTACCTGTAAAATAGGGAGAATGATATTTACCTCTGGTGGGTGATATAATAATTAAATTATATGATATTTATGAAATAGGCAGCACAGTGCTTATACATAGTAACTTAATAAATGAACACTAAGTGTCTGTTAGCAGGCGTTTCATATTTCCTCCCATTAGAAACATATTTTGCTCTTGAAGGTTAATCTCTAGAGGGCAGATACGTGGCTTATGAATCTGAGGCTGAATACTAGCCAATATCATCTTTCATCTTGATGTTGTGGATTGTCTCTTTCCTGGTGGTTGTTCCTCTAGCTAGAGAGAAGATTTGTCCCTATTGGATATTTCTGGTCATCCATGGCTTGCCCAAGGAGCTGATAGTACAAACTGGCCTTCCTTGTCTCTGGTTTAACTTGCCTTCCTCATTAGGTTCTGAGCTGCTTAAGGAGACCTCCTGATTTGATTAGCCAATACATCAGTCAATTTCTCTTCAATAGGAACACTCTTAGTTCTCTTTGACCAATCACAAGGCATATTAGTCAGTTCTTTCACTGTGGTAAAGAAATATCTGAGACTAGGTAATTTATGAACAAAAGAGGTTGAATTGGCTCATGGTTCTGCAGGCTGTACAGGAAGCGTGGCGGCATCTGCTTCTGGGGAGGCCTCAGGGAGTTTTCACTCATGGCGGAAGGCAAAGTGGGAGTAGGCGTCTTACATGGCAGGAGCAGGACCAAGAGAGAGAGGTGGGAGGTGCCACACACTTTTAAACAACGAGATCTCATAAGAACTCACTCCCTATCACAAGAACAGCACCAGGAGATGGGGCTAAACCATTCACGAGACCCCACCCCCATGATCCAATCACCTCCCTCCAGGCCCCACCTCCAACACTGGGATGACATCTCCATGTGAGATTTTGGTGGGGACACAAGTCCAAACCATATCACAATATGGCCTGAGATTTTGGTTGCTGTTGGTCATCGTTAACTTACAAAGGATATGGTTTGAAGGGCCATTTCTTCCCCGACACTTTGTTTTCTGCCTTCTACATTCCTTGAACTTAGGTCAATTTTGACACATTTTTAGATATGGAGGAAAGCTTTACTAGGGGGTGCTCTCTCTGGATTGGATGCAGAGAATGAATCAATGATGGACCACACAAGTCAATATAACAGCCGGGACTATAGAGAGAAACTATAGAAAATACAGCTCTTGGCCAGGTGTGGTGGCTCATGCCTGTAATCCCAGCACTTTGGGAGGCCGAGGCGGGTGGATGACCTGAGGTCAGGAGTTTAAGACCAGCCTGACCACCATGGAGAAACCCTGTCTCTACTAAAAATACAAATAATTAGCCGGGCATGGTGGCACATGCCTGTAATTCCAGCTACTAGGGAGGCTGAGGTAGGAGAATCACTTGAACCCAGGAGGCGGAGGTTGCAATGAGCTGAGATCGCACCATTGTACTCCAGCTTGGGCAACAAGGGCAAAATTCCATCTCAAAAAAAAAAAGAAAAGAAAATACAGCTCATTCAGGAATCTAGAGGTAGAGCAAGAAGTAGAAAAGTCTGAAGATCTCATAGACGCAATGACACCGGCATAAGAGGAAGCAACACAGCGGGTTGATTGCTTTTTATCTTCCACTTCTGCAAGCGGGGTATTTTCCTAAGAGGTGTGGACATATATAGTTTGTTGTCAATATAAGATAAAAATATTACATAAAAAACAAAATAATTGTTTGTTATGTTAAATGTGTATATATTATAGAATATATATTATATAGAATAGACAGTAAAGCTAATACCTAGGGGTAAAATAAAATATGAAGTGCAGGTTCCCTACTGTCCAGGGCCTGGGGCAATAAAGATGACTGAAGAGGTGGAAATAGGGACTGCTGTTTTATGGCTACCAACAAGGAGTTGCTTTACTTCAGCATTCTTTCCAAGTTTGCTCACTTCTTTTTGCTGTAGAAATGATTTTAGAGCAGATTCTTGCCACTGACAGCTGGATCATAGTTAAGAATTATTTTCACCAAGCCTATACTGGCTGAACTTCTACTCTCAGACCATGGAAGGCTGTTTCAGCTTTAGTCACCGGGAGGTTAGATCCATAAGCTTTCCCGTTGTCTGTTTCTACCTTCCAGTTCAACCTGGGAAGGATGGATCAGCTGAAAAGTCCTACCTCGTTGGCACTGGGAAAAGACTCAAACATAATAAATGCTGAAGTTGCTGGGAAGTTAGCAAACTACCGGGCAACAGAGTAATGTTTTGATAAAAGAAAAATGGCTCAGAAAATAACAAATGTTGGCAAGGATGTAGAGAAATAGGAACCTTTGTGCATTTCTGGTAAGAGTATAAAATAATGCAGCTGTTATGAGAAACAGTATGGCGGTTCCTCAAAAAATTAAAACATAGAATTGCCATGTGACCCAGCAATTCCACTTCTGGGTATATATACATCCAGCTGGAGACCATTATCCTAAGCGAATTAATGCAGGAACAGAAAAACAAATACGACATGTTCTCACTTACAAGTGGGAGCTAAACCTCAGGTACTCATGGACATAAAGATGGCAACAATAGACACTGGGGACTGCTGGGGTAAAGGAAGGGTTGAAAAACTAACTGTTAGATACTATGCTCGGTACCTGGGTGCTGGGATCATTTGTACCTCAAACCTCAGCATCACACAATATACTCAGGGAACAAACTTGCACATGTACTCTCTGAGTCGAAAATAAAAGTTGAAAAAGTAAAACAAAATAATTTAAAAAAGGATGGAAAGCAGGACTTGAACAGATATTATATACCCATGGTTCTTAGCAGCATTATTCATAATAGCCAAAAGGCAGAAGCACTCCGAATGTCCATCAGTAGGTAACGGATACACAAACTGTGGTCTATGCATACAATGGAATATTATTCAGCCTTAAAAAGGAAGGAAATGCTGACATATGCTACAAATGGATCCACCTTGGAGACATTATGCTAGGTGAAATAAGCCAGTAACAAAACGATAGATATTGTATCATTCTACTTATATGAGGCTTCTAGGGTAGTCAGATTCGTAGAGACAGAAAGTAGAATGGTGATGGGCAAGGGCTGGGGAAAGGGCAATGGGGTTATTGTTAAATGGATATGGCATTTCAATTTAGAAAGGTAAAAGCACATTCTTGACACGGATAGTGGTGATGGCTGTACAACGACATGAATGTACTTGACGTCTTTGAAGTGTATATTTGAAAAATGGTTAAAATGGCAAATTTTGTGTTGTATTTTACCACAATTTTTTTGCAAAGCAAAACGGAAGGAAAGGAAGGAAGGAGAGGGAGAGAGAGGGAAGGGGAGGGGAAGGGAAGGGAGGGGGAGGGAGGGGAGGGGGAGGAAAGAAGAAAGAAAAAAAAGGACAGAATGAAGGTGGGAAGGAAGGAAAGAATGGCCCAAATCAGCAGATGTTAAGCCACAGGGACAGTGGAATAGGAAACTTCATTTCGGAATTAGGCTAAAGCCAAACTTCCCATAGAAAATTATTTCTGTTTAGTGTCTCTGTGAGCTGGGAATTAAATATTTCCCCCCATTTCTCTTCTTTGGGCAGCAAGCTTGGGTGAAGAGAGAAAAAACAAAAACACTGTGCAACAATTTGTTGGAACAACTATTTTTCTTCAGGACAGGAGCATGTAAAATTGCTGGATAGAATGTAATACTGAATGCCACAATGTATGGAACAGATGAACCAGGAAACTCTGTTCTAGAATAATGTGGTCTGCTGAATAATTCAGGACTTTCCAGTAGGAAAATGCAAGCATGTTCTCTGGTGTTAGCCTCCTCTTTCTCTATTGCAAACATGCAACTTCCTCATTTCCCTTCAGCAGCATACCTGCTCCAAGGTGCACCCTGCTGTCACTTGTCTTTAAGAACATTTCATTTTACCCTGAAGATGGTATGAAATATCAGTGAAAAGGTTGCAGGCCTTCATGTGTGGTAAGAAGATATTATTTTAATGGTCAAGAAGTCTTTGATCATTTCCAGTGACTCGGTTGACATGGCCGTGAAGTGCAGCCTCGCCACCAGCTTGGAAGGCAACGCAGGGAGCAACGACGCAAGAGCACATGCATCATTGTGCTTCTTTCATTTCTTCCTCCTTTCTTTCATTTTTTTCTTTCTTTTTAAGGAAAGATTGGTTTAAACGACGAATAAATAAGAGTGAAAGAAATGGTGGTGAAGAGAAGGGTGAGGGTGGAGAAAAACACCAGGGTGTTTTTATTTTATTTTATTTTTTCTATAGAGCACTCGGGGAAGTTTTGAAGGGGGGAAAAAAAAAAGATTTAAGAAGTGATACTTTTGAACTTCAGCCAAAAGCAAGCCATCAGAATGGGACACTGTCTCTTTAAGTGCAAGCCTGCACAAACGAAAGGAAATTAATTAAGTATCCGACGCTGGTTTGGCGCCATGGAAAGAATACACAATCTAGGTCCTGCATGCCAAATCTGAAATGAAAATGAAGGTGATCCGTCATATTTGGCTGTTTTTTTAAAGACAGAATATATATTTTTGAAAGTTGACTAAGCAATTACCCAAATTAAAGAAACTGGAAAAGCAAACAGTGGTAAAAAGAAAAAAAAAAAGCTTTAATTTTTTAGAGGGTAAATTAGTTTTCAAATGTGTGCATTTTTTTTATCTTAATACCAAAGAGAAAGAAAAAAAAATTAAAAACAAAACAGAGGGTTCCTTAACTCTTTAATGCCGGCATCTAGGAGACTTTATTTTACTGCCTCTGCCAATGATAAAGTTTCTGAACTTAACAGGGAGACATAAGAAAGCTCAAGCTCCTTCTAAGCTAAGGAAGAGATGTTTAGTATGTGTTTCTAAATTTGAGATTTCTTAAAGGTCGTTTTCCTTTCTTAAGCATGGGTCTCTATGCCCCACTAGCCTTATATGCTGTCAGCAACCAGATGGGTTCTCTCCCTTGCCACCAACTCCTACCCTCTGAGCCACTAAGCTTGGGCCTTGCCATCTGGCAGGTAGGAGCAGCTTTGCTTTGCCATGATTCTGTATTATTCTCTGGCAAAGGCTAAGAGAAGAGAAGAAAGGGCTTTAGATTCAAAAGTTTCCACCCTGAGGACAACAGGACGTGTACCAGGTGGTCTGTATGGTCAACTAGACTTTCGTTTTGTTTCTTCTTCAGTTAGAAAGAGAACATCAAAGGCAACACTCCAGCAAACTTCATCTTATTCCCCAACATCCTAGAGCTTTTCATAATACTCTAGGTGGAAGAAGTCATCAGAAAGAGGTGACTGCTGAAATAAATACAGCATTTATGGAGATTGTTGAAGAAAAGGCTATGTTAGGTTAGACGCTCTTATTTGCAACAGACAGAAAATCCATAATAAATGGTCTTGAAACAAAAGGTAGTTTACCGGCTTTTGTAAGTTGAAATGTCTACCATAAGTTTGGCTTTAACTCTGATTGAATTCGGGGATTAGACACGAGGTATTGAAGAGAGTCTTCACTTTCTATTTTTGTCAGTTCTTTCTCACTCTGGAGCTGTATCTTCACTCTTGTAAGGTTACTGAGAAAAAGGAAATCTATGAAAGGTCAATCAAAGGCTTTGAAAATTTTGCTGCCCTTGATTTGCCGGATTGGGGTATGTGCCCATTTATGAATTCATCACCGTGTTCAGGGATATGAGATGGGCATGCAGGATTACCCTGGTTGTATGTTCTGGAAACTAGGAGCAAAACTGGCTTATCAAAACTATCTGGGAATAGTGGATTTGCTTTGATTGATTACTATAAGACAGAAGGGCATATAGTGAGTGGCAAAAGAAGATGGCCTTCTAAGTGAACTTAAACATCATTAACTGTTTCAATAACCAACACAATCACTTCACAACTAGTTCAAAGAGTTAGAGATAGAGGCAAAAAACTCCCAGCAGCAAACATGATGCAGAAGGATGGTTGTTGGAGGGAGTTTGATAGCAGCTGGCTTAGTGATGTGGCCACCAACCCCTAATTTATTTATATTTTTATTTTTTTAATTTTTTTGGAGACAGAGTCTCACTTTGTTGCCCAGGCTGGAGTGCCATGGTGCATTCTCTGCTCACTGCAACCTGCACCTCCTGGATTCAAGTGATTCTCCTGCCTCAGCCTCCTGAGTAGCTGAGATTACAGGCACATGCCACCACACCCAGCTTTTTTTGTATTTTTAGTAGAGACAGGGTTTCACCATGTTGGCTTGGCTGGTCTTCAACTCCTGACCTCAGGTGATCTGCGTGCCTTGGCCTCCCAAAGTGCTGGGATTACAGGTGTGAGCCACTGCGCCCAGCCTACCAACCCCTAATTGACAGCAAAACACATCTGGCTTTTGTGTATCGGCTTGAACACTCCCTAGATGTGTCATCTTGGCCAAGTGATTTACTTGTTTGATCCTTGGTTACATCACTTTTAAAATGAGGATAACACCTATCTTGTAGGGTGTACTAGTTTCCTAGAGGTCCTGTAAGAAATTACCACAAACTGTGTGGCTTAAAACAACAGAAATTCATTCTCTTTTAATTCTGGAGGCTATACATTCAAAATCAAGGTGTTGGCATGGCCAAGCCACGCTTTCTCTGAAGGCTGTGGGGAATAAATTGTTTCATTCTTTTTTCTTTGTTCCTGGTGTTGCCAGTAATCCTTGGGGTTCCTCAGCTTGTAGAGGATCACTCCAGTTCCCGTCTCTGTTTCACAGTGTTTTTCCTCTTTGTCCACATCTCTTCTCTTCTTCTTCTTCTTCTTTTTTTTTTTTTTTTTTTTTTGAGATGGAGTCTCGCTCTGTCGCCCAGGCTGGAGTGCAGTGGCACAGTCTCGGCTCACTGCAAGCTCCGCCTCCTGGGTTCACACCATTCTCCTGCCTCAGCCTCCTGAGTAGCTGGGACTACAGGCGCCCGCCACCATGCCTGGCTAATTTTTGCATTTTTAGTAGAGACGTGGTTTCACCGTGTTAGCCAGGATGGTCTTGATCTCCTGACCTCGTGATTCGTCCGCCTCGGCCTCCCAAAGTGCTGGGATTACAGGCGTGAGCCACTGCACCCGGCCATCTCTTCTCTTCTTATAAGGACGTTTGACATACTGAATTAGGGCCTACATTAGTTCAGTGTGACCTCATTTTCACTTGATTATCTCAGTTAAACCCTATTTCTGAATAAGGTCATATTCACAGGTATGGGGGCTTAGGACTTCTACATATCTTTTTTGGGGGAAGCAATTCAGCTTATAACATAGAGTTACATAATAATCATGTGAGATGATGCATTTAACCATCATTATCAGCTAATGCTCCCCAGCCAGCTATTCAAAGCTTGTGGTGTTAGGATAAGTGTTAAAAAATATATTTTATGATGTATAGCAAATATATAGACACTTGCTCAAAATGTAAGTATGACCTCAAAAATTTTTTTTTTAACTGAGTACAGCCATGTAAACAACACCCAGATCAAGAAATGGAGCATTGCTAGGACATAGGATCATAGACTAAGTGTATGTTTAGCCTCCTTGAATAAGACTAAATGGTATTCCAAAGCAGTTGTACCAATTTACACTCCCAAAGCAAGGTATACAAGTTTCAGTTGTGCAACATTCAGGAGAGAAAGTTTATATTTCTTCTATTCTTTTCCTGTTGATGTCTGAAACATCTTATCAAGATCTGTAAGAAGCTGCTAAAGAAAATTCTAGTTTAGTTCTTTCCTCGGATCAAAAATTAATAAAAATATAGGAAAATCTTAGTGTAACATCTCTTCTGATTAACAAATGAGGGATGGACTGCCTAATGTGACTTCTGGAACACAAGTCAAGGTGGTCTTTACGGACTTCTGCAAATGTAGATACCTCCCTCACATCACTATGTGGCTTATCTGGTTTCCAGGAATTTAAGGTTCTTGGGTACTTGGTGTGTTGTGACATTTAATTTGGATGTACATTTTTATTTAGACCTGGGAATAAGGGACATAGAATATAGTAATGCATTCATAATATATAACTTGAGGGTCTGAGGTCCACAGAAGCTCCATAAGTTGCCCAGGGTCAGCTAAGAAGTGTTAATGACTGACTTGGAGGCTAAAAATTTGTATGTAGCCACTGATTTTCACACTAAATGTTCATATATTTCTATTTACTTGAGTTTTTTCATATATGACCCAAAGGGTCACACAATTGTTAAGTCAGGGAAGTTTCTCTCTTTATTCTCATTTGCTAGAATAATGTATGCTGATAGTTGAAAATATAAAAGCCATCAGCACTTTGTCATCCAACACTGCTTCTATTCTTTTTAGCTACTGGATTCAGCATCCAGCTCATCTCTTCTTGGTTTTCTTCCAGACTCTGATTGTGTTAATCCTCTCTCTCCTACCCCAGAAACCTTATGGGGAACAAGATTGTTTTCATCTATCTTTTCCGGAAACTGCAGGGACTTAAAAAAAAATCATGATTGCCAAAAGGACTTTAATTGTCTTGAACCATAGAAAGAACCAACAAAGGACAGAATTTAAAACAGGTCCAGTTACTGACTTCGAATATGCTCCCTCTTAGAAGTACAACGTATGAAGCCTCTGAGGCTTATTGGAAAGGTCAATAACTTTGAAATCGATATAGCTGAGTTCAAATCCAGGATTTGGATTTGCACCTTGGACCTTTTAGAGCCTCTATTTCTATCATTTTTATAATGATGATAATGCTGCAAGACTTAGAGATAGTAAATTTCAAAACTCAGCCTAATGTCTTACACTAAGCTGTAGACATCATTATTGGTATTATTACCTATTATTGAGGTAAGGTATACTCAAGACACATTCATGTACTTTATTATCAAAGTAACATGTTTGTTAAGCTATGTAGGAACTCTCTAAGACAAAGAAGAAGCAAGAACAGGCTTTTTCCTAAATACTTAACACTTAATGCAATATTAGCACAGATGTTGGAGGAACCACAGCCTGTTTGTAAGTACACTTTCAAACAGAAGAGTGCCAGGGCAGTGGTTCTCAAGCACAGATGAGTCTCTTCTAGGGCTTTAAAAACATACAACACTCCGAGCACTTCCCCTGAAATATTGATGGATATTTTAATATGGTGCTCAGCTCTGGAGCCAGACTGCCTGTGTGTGGATTCCAGCTCTCCCATTACTAGCTAGGTAACTTTATGGTGTTATTTAATTTCACGGCTCCGGCTTTCCCAGCTTACTCTGCATACACAGGTTACTCTGTAGCATAAAGAAAACACTGGCACTTGCCCATTACATAGGAAGGACTCAACAAATGCTTGCTCTCATCAAGAGGTAGTCTGTATTAAAAATGAAAAACAAAAATCTCCCTGACAAATATGTAGTTCAAATTTGTTTGAGAACAACTGACCTAGTGACAGAATGTAATACTGCATTTTGGGTAAAAATCGTATATACCAGATTGTAACTTCTTAAATTCTTCACTTTTCGTGAGATCTTAAAAAAAACCCCAAAACTTATGTGTATGAAATTGAATAAGATATACCTTTGTCTTGAGAAAAATTAAATTATATATATAGTTTTGAATACACACACACATACCTTTCTATTTGTAAAAAACATTCATCCATATGTACTTCTGTTTTATAATTAATTACACTGAAATTGCCTCCTTATAAAGAAATAAGAATGTGAGAAACTGGGGTAGATTTCAATTTACAAGGTCACACCTCCCAGAATCCAGAAAATGCCTTTTCCTGACAGCGGAGGTGCCTTAACCCACATGTCAATTGCACAAGTTTTTAGTACCAGTAGTGATCTTTGCATTAGGGATTAAAGAAGCTCCAGCTTAATATTTGAAGTATTAGCATCACATTCACTCTGTGGCTTGTCTGGCTTGGAACTTGTGAATTTTTTCTGATGACTTCTTCAGGCTTTGTTCTGAACCAGCTCTTTCTATGGTGCCAGATCTGGTAGACCAATTTCTATTTGAGTTTCCATGTTTAAGTTCTCCTTGTTTCCTGCCTCAGAACCTATAGAGTCTCCATAAATTGGTTTTCAAATTGCCGCTGCCCTTTCCTGCAGCGCTGATGGAGAGGGACCTCAACCTATTCACAGATTTCCCTGTCTGCCTGGATTTTTCAAGATTATCTGCTTGCACATCCACAGACTTCATGTTTTGTCTCCGTTAGAAAAATTTTAGTATTTTGAATTTTCTCTCTTTTTCATGTGATCAGTCTAGGTTAAGTTTTGTCAATTTTGTTGATGTTTTGAAAGAATCAACTTTAGTCTTTGTTGACTGTATAATTTTTCTATGTTTAATTTCATTTATTTCTGCTCTATTCTTTATTATTTCCTTTGTTCTGATTCTTTGGGTTTAGTTTGTTCTTAATTTTCCAGTTACCTAAAGTGGAAGGTTAGGTTACTGGCTTGAGCCCTACTTTCTTTTTTAATATAGGAACTTACAAACATAAATTTCCCTCCAAGCACAGCTTTAAATTAAACCTGTTAAGTTATGTTGTATTTTTGTCTTCATTCATCTCAAAGGATGTACTAATTTTTCTGATAACAACTTCTTTGAAACATTGGTTATTTATGAGTGAGTTTTTACCTATTTGTAAATTTCCCAAACTTCCATTTGTTGTTAATTTCTAACCTAATTGCGTGTAGTTAGATAACATATTCTGTATGATTTCAATCTTGTAAAATTTATTGAAGATTGTTTTATGGCCTAGCCTATGGAGAATATTCTGTATGTGCTTGAAAAGAATGTGTGTCTGCTGTTGTTGAGTGAAAGGTTCTATTAGATCTCTTAGGTCTATTTGCTTTAGGGTGTTGTTCAGGTCTTCAATGACATTATCTTCTGTCTAGTTGTTTTACCCATTATGGAAAGTACATACTGAAGTCTCTAATCATGTCGAATTGTGTATTCTCCCTTCAGTGCTGTCATCGTTTGCTTTATGCATTTTGGTGGCTCTGTTGTTAGGTGAATATATGTTTATAAGTGTTATATCTTTCTGATGTATCAATCTTTTTATCACTATAAATTGTCTCTCTTCATATCTAGTAATGTTTTTATTTTAAAATTATACTTAATCTAATATTTGTATATTAGTACATATTAGCATATGTACTTCAGCTCTCTCATGGTTGTTATTGGCATGATATATTTTATTTTCATGATTTTACTTATATTTTTGAATCCAAAGTATGTCTTCCATAGACAGCATATACTTGGATTTTATTATTGTTGTATTCTCCAGTGTGATAATCTTTGCCTTTTGATTGGATTGTTTAGTCTATTCATGTTTAATGATATTAATGATGTGATGAACTTTAGTTCTGCCATTTAAATTTTTGTTTTCTACATATCTTCAGAATTTTTTGTTCCTTTGTTTCTCCTTTACTTGTTCCTTTCGCAGCAAGTGGAAAATTTCCAGTAAAATTTTTAATTCCTTTAATAATTTTAATACTATTCAAAAATTTATTTTCTTTGTGGTTGGTCTAGGGTTTACAATATATGTCTTAATCTATCAGAATTTACTTCAGACTTATAGTAATTCAATTCCAGTGAGATATAGAAACTTTACTCCTATATAGCTGGATACCTCCATATAATTATTTTTTCTGTGCTGTTATTGTAATACACTGTGTGTGTGTGTGTGTGTGTAATTCAACAGTATATTGTTATATGTCTTTTAGAGAAGTTGGAAGAAGAAAGGAGAGCAGGTATACATTTATGAAGTTTGTTATATGAACCATTTTATTTACCATTTCTGGTTCTCTTTATTTTTCTTCTGTGGATTTAATTTATCATGTGGTATCATTTTCTTACTCCAGTAGGGCTTTGCTCCTATTCACCTCCTTTATGCTATTATTGTCTAATATGCTACGCTTCTATATATTATAGTCCCAATACACTTACATGCATATTATATAACACAATTGCTTTTTAAATCAGGTATGATAAGAAAAAAGAGGAAATATACAATAATATTGTTTTTCATAATTACCCACATAATTAGCACTACTGAAGCTCTTTATTTTTTCCATGTAGAATCAGATTACTTTTGTGTTACTTGCTTTCAGCCTGAAAAAATTCTTTTAATATTGTTTGTAATGCAGACCTACAAGAAAAAAATTTCTCAGTTTTTGTTTCTGTTGAACTGTCTTTATTTTACTTTCTTGTTTGAATGATGTTTTTACTGTATAGAATATTCTCAGTTGGCATTCTCCTCCCCACCAGTACTTTGAATATACAATTCCAGTGCCTCTGGCCTTCATGTTTTTTGATGAGAAGTCAGCTGTTATTTATTGAGTTTTGTGTGTGTGGGTGTGTGTGTATATATATAAGGTGTGTATATATATATAATGTGACTACATACACATATATAATGTGTCTAAGAGTGGTGGTCTTTGGTAATGATTCTACTTGGAGTTCATTGAGATTCCTAATTTTCAGATTAATGATTTTCATCAAATCTGGGGAGTTTTTAGTCGTTATTTCTAATAAAATATTTTTGTTTCTCTATTTTTTATTTGGTACTCCCATTTCATGTTCTGAGGCTTTATTGATTTTTCTTCATATTTTTCCTTTTGTTCTTCTGATTATATAATCTCTGTTAATCTAACTTTACATTTGCTGTTTTATTTATTTATTTATTTATTTATTTATTTTTCTTCTGCCAGCTAAAATGGTGCTGGGGACATATGAGCCATGCCAGTAGCCTATCTCTCATGGGGTAAAAACTTTAGCCCTAGACTGTTGATTGCCTGTAGTAACTTTTTTTATTTTGGTTATTGTACTTTTCAATGACATAATTCTAATTTAGTTCTTTTAAAAAACAATTTATCTATACTTGTTGATATTTTCTATTTTATATGTCATTCTCATAAAACCTTCCTTTACATGTTTAAACATGGTTTCCTGTGGTTTTTGGAATGTATTTATGATAATAGCATGAAAGTCTTTGTCTGCCAAGTCTAACATCTGGGCCCACATATACATACAGTTTCAATTATTCACTTTTATTTTCTGTGCATGCATCAGATGTTTTCTTTACATGTCTTGTAGTTTCTTTTATTGAAATGGACCTTTTGGATACTGAACCTCACCTTGTCCCCATGGACTTGTTGTTCTTGTTTGCTTGTTTCTTTGTTTACAGACTCAGCTAGACCAGTTGAGGAAAGTAAACTTCCTCCACAGCATGACACCTCTGGTGTCACTCCACAGAGAGTGCAGCTTTGGGCATATGTGCAATCTTTCTGACCAACAGAGATAAGTGTTATTCTACCTAGGCTTTCTTTGCCTATTCCTTTTCCCAGCCTTCCTCTTAAGTTTCTTGCTGGTATGTCTACTGATGTTATACTCAGCTCTTACAGTTCACTATTTGCAAATTGATTGCTGTATTGTTTTCATCAAAACTCTGTGACTTAAGTTGTTTCACAGTCTGATCCAATTAAATTCAGGCATCTTTTTCAAGTTAGGGTGTTGCTAGACTTTGATGTTCGCCCCAACTCCAAGCGTTCTAGTGGTCTACTGTTTCACTTACTCCTATCATGAAGCTATCCGTGTCCTCTCTATTGCTCATTACTAGTATGTCTATTGCGAATTTCCCCATAGTCAGTTACATATACACTCAATCCGTTTAGGAAGAGTTTCAGAGCTCTCTGTTCTTATGGACTGCCTATCCCCTTGAGCAAAAACTGCACAACTGCTCTGGAGTTGGTAAAAAGGACAGCATCACACTTCTTCAGAAGTGACACTCTTTCACTATTATTGGAGCACTGGTCAGGTAAGGTAGCCCCTGATCTTCTCAGCTTGCCCCTTCCTCTGTGAAACCTTTGCTCTACGAGCAAGCTGTGATGGGGACAATGAGAGCCCACTATTCTTAGTCTACAAAATCTGGAGTACAATGTCTACCCATTGTACTCCAGTTCTTTCAACCCTTTCTGCCTGGAATCGTTCTGAAACACGGTGTTGGGGGCATATGAGAGATGCCAATAGCCTGTCTCTCCTGGGGCAAAACTTTAATCATAGACTGGAGCTAAAGAGGGAAAGGAAGTCCTAACTTTATGGCCATCAGTGCAGAGTAGGCTCCTATCACACTAAAATTTGGAGTTGGGGGGAGGGAGTTCATGACTCAAATGCACACATGGCTCTTATTATTTTTACTGAGATTTATTAAAGTTTTTGAATAAATGTCTATTTTTAGAGACATTACATTAAAAATAATTTTCACCAGTTAAAATAGTTATTTGAGGAGAGGGTCTGCTAGCTTTTTCTACTGCTCTTTCAGAAGTCCCAGCTCCTCTTCTTTTTCTGACATCATTGTAATTTAATTTTTGACCTGATTCTACTTATTGATCTTTGCCTGTTCTACTTTATTCTGACATTGGGAACACTTGAGTATGTGCTATAAGAATAGGAATGCTGAAGGCAACCACAGGACTGTGTATTAACAGTAATGCATATTAGGTCAGATTGCCTCCTCGCCTGAGGGAGGGTGAGGTTTTCCTACCCAATCTCTGTTAAAAGCCCAAACAGGAAATGCTTTACCAACCTCCAGAGAAATATACACTTAGCACAATCTCTATGACTAGTCTTATGCTACAGGATTTTCCCAAGCAAATAGCTTCACTGAATTTCTCCAGGCTTCTGTCCACAGAGTATCTATTTTACTTCATGTTTTGACTGTGGCCAGAGATGGAAGGTACAGTTTAGGGGACTTTTTATGGAGGGGAGATTAGATAACATGTTAGAGGAGGAGTTTCATGAAAAGAGGAATCCATTGGGAAACATTTTAAAGCCACTGGCCCAGGATCACCACAGAGGGTCCAGATCTGAGCTTTTTCCTCTCTAGGGAACAAAGGAACGTATATATCAATATTATTTTTGTATTGATTCCATCCTCTCCAATAACTAAAAGTAAAAGATTGATTAAAAATAGAAATAAGTCAATGGATTATGAAGATTTAGAAGTTCAAACCTGCGGGAGTGTGTAATAAAATGGGTATAGGGGGAGATGAAGAAAAGGAAGGTGTCAAGAATTACCTAAATTTCTATGATTGTTCAACAGTGGATTAAATTTCTTATGGAGAGAGTGTGGGGGGAAAAGAGAAAGGGCCTAGGATAGACTTTTGAATATTACAAGGAACTAAAAGCTTCTGGTGAAGAAGATGAGCCTATGAGATAATTGAGACATGGAGAAAAGGGTGAAAGAAAGAAATTTAGGAGCTTCTGGGAAAAGATAATGTTTAATTTAAAGAAAGTAGCCAAAAGTATGATTTGCTCTTAAGAAGTTACAGCAGGAGAGGCTGAAAAGGACATTTGATTCTGTAACATGGATGTCATTGGAGACCGTAGTAGGAAGTGATTGTGAAAGGGATGGAGCTGAGTTTTATTAGAGATTTGAGAAATGAATGGGAGATGACTTGGTGGAAATAGGCACGTGTAGGCAAGAGATGACTGGTGCAAACTCTTTTTTCCTTTTTAAGTCAGTAGAGACATTAAGAGAGCAGAAATAAGGAGATAATTCACTATGGAGAGGAAGTTCATCACAAGAAGGAATGAGGGCAAGACTAACTCATCTAGTGCCTGGGGCTGAGAACAGAGTAAAACACTGGAACTAGACAGACACTCTGGCCCTGGTTTTTATTACCTGTGTAACTCTGTATAAGCAATACACTTGGTCTCTCTGCACCTTGGTTTTCTCGTTTGTAAAGTGAGAGTAATTGAACCTACACTGAAAGTTTCCCATGACACACAAAAAGAGGGATCACAAATGAGACCATGTATATCAATCACCAGGTGCATAATGTGTTAATAAATGTTTCTTTATCCAGTCTATCATTGGTGGGCATTTGGGTTGGTTCCAAGTCTTTGCTATTGTAAATAGTGCTGCAGTAAACATACGTGTGCATGTGTCTTCATAGTAGAATGATTTATATTCCTTTGGGTATATACCCAGTAATGGGACTGCTGGGTCAAATGGTATTTCTGGCTCTGGATCCTTGAGGAATTGCCACACTGTCTTCTACTTGTAACTTGCAACAAAATAATATAGATATTATATTGTCTCATTTATATTTATCAAATAAATGTTAGTTGACTTGTAAAAAAAATGAATAAAAATAAATGTTTCTTTTCTTCTTTTGCTCAACTTTGCTTACCCTATTTTCTTGCAAATGTATATGAACGTCTTACTAATGTTTTGTGCATGAATACCTTTGCAGGAACACTGTTTATTCAATTAAAGTCATTGAGACAATACATACTATTTATTGAGCATCTATGTGAACAAAGGGAATCTCTGAGGGGCTCACAAATGCACATGACACAATTGGATCACATTTAAATATAATTAGTCCATCCCATTGTAGAAAAATAAAGCTATATAAGAGAGAGTATAGGAGCATATGTAGCGTATATTTTGAATCTAGGCTACAGGGGATAGTGTTCTGGGGACAGCAATGGCTGTGACGGAGAGAGAAATGATGTGAGAAATTTTAGGTGGGAGAGTAAACAGATGTGGAAATAAACTAGATCCAGTTGGTGAGTGGGAAGAATGAGACAAATATAATGCTAAAAGTTTTGGCTTGGGTGTCTGGAGAGGTGGATATTGTTATTCTCCGAGAATTGTCTTGATGGCTCATTGAGTGGCCACTGGCACTACAAAGCTGTATGTTGAGCAGAACAAAACATCTATAACACACTCCATATAATTTGGAGGATTTTAAGTGAACTTTTGGTGTGATTTGCACAGGAGAATATGACATATATGAAAAGGTCTATAACATTTTTAGGAGTAAAGCACTAAAGTATTCCAGAACCAATTATTGTGCTATAATCAGTTTCACAGAAAATGCTTCTGTGAACATTACCAATTGTGCAAAAACTGTGCATTTTGACATGTGTCACTTCTAAAAAATGGTTATTACAGGACGTTAGTGGCCTTCCTCATGTTCTCTCCAAACATTGAAAGCTCCACTATGGCGACTGCCGGCAAACAGCAGCAGATTCCAGCAAGTGCTTTTTCTTCTGTCTGTGTTTTGACTGTCATAGTTTCAGCTTGTAACAAAAGGAGTAGGTTTTCCTGTGGCTAAATGGACCTGGGAGGTTTGAAAAGTAAATCTTTAAAGGGTTTCATGATGAGATTGAAATATATTATTGATATGTTGAACACCACATGGGTATAAAACAAAAGCAATGTAAACAGAGAATGTCTCCCCACTGACCCAAGTGAGGAATTTCCAGATGCCGTCACAGCGGGTTCTGTGGATGGAACCTTTGCTGCTTCCAGAAGGTCAAACTCGTGACCTTCTCTGGACACACACACATGCACCCTCACTAAACACATGAATACACACACACAAACACATATTCACATTCTTTTAAACTCAGCATGGTAAACTGATAGCATCGGTTGCTTTTCTGCCTTGATGGGACTTCTGAACATTTATTTTGAGTTTTGCAATAGTATATGTGATTTGAAGAGACAGAGAATTTCCCGTCCACCAGAGGAAGAGTAATTTCTATGTTAAAGTCATGAACAATCACAGTGAGATTCTTTTTTATTAATGCCTTGTAGGCTGAGAGAGCATCGGAGCTGGAGGGGAAATCTGAGAGCACACTCTTAGTTTAACAGATGTAAAGTAGCAGAAGGTAGAAGTGACTTATTATTACCTGAACTCAGTCAACTGGTCAGTGGCAGAGCACATGTGAAAAACAGTCTTCTTGTGCCCTTTCCGTGCTCATTTTATCATAATGTCATATCTCCTTTTCAGTTTTCCTCAGTGATGGTCTGGTCTTATAGACAGTATAAATAATTCCAAATAGAGAACTATTTGGGAATCAGTTATTCATTCCTTTTGTTTTCTCCATAAATGTTTTATGTTGGGTTATGCTTTCTTTAGACTATTTCAGTTTCCGAGTAATCTATCATGCTGAGATCTATGTTCCATCAGCATACCATGTGGCAGAGGAAAAGCAACCTAAGATTCTTTAAAAATAAATTTTACCTATAGAGTTCAATATTTTAGTTTTCTGGGATTTTATTTTTCTGTTTTATTTGCTAGAATATGCAAGCTTTAATGCATGCTCTAATGACGGTCACTACACCTCAAAACTCTATGCTCTTTACATCATACCTTTTATTTTAAGTATGCTTATTTTCTAAAATCTACTTTGTGGCCAAGTATATATTTTATGCATAAAAATAAAAACCCACAAGGTTGTAGAAAGAGCATGGCTTTTGTACGAGTAAACCCAGTTTCAAATCCTAGTTCCTTCACTTCTCAGCTCTGAGAAAATGATCAGGTAAATGCATATCTCTGTTTTCTCATCAGCATCATTTGTAAAGTGTGGATCCCATAGCATGGCTATAAAGACAAAATAAAATAATGCATGTAAGTTCCTCGCACAATACAGGACATTGGTATGGGAAATAACAAAATAATTTAAACAGTTCATTTCAGTTTGCTCACTTTAATATTCCATCACAATTTTATAAGCCACCCTTGGGCTCCATGAGTTTTACCTAAGTCATTCTGTTATGAGAAATTAACAATGAAAATGCTTTGGAAAGAAATTAACTACTGTAAAGAAAAATGGGATAGTGATAGTCATTTTGGGGGCATTAATAAAATGATTAGAGTATTTTTCCAACATTATTCCAGTCTTGAGTAATACAGATGCAAAGATAATTTCTAAAGGAATGGTAAAGCCTCCTCATGCAACTCTGTTAAACACTACAATCCTTAAACCTCATGGCTTTATAGGAGGCTGATCAGTTCTGATGATAGCAGTGTTCTCTTCCATGCTCTGTCATGGAGAATTTTGACCAGGCAAAGGACCATGGCTGGATTGCAGAGCTTAAGACGTGGTGCATTGCCTGATGGTGAAATAATAGCTCTAAACTTTAAGAACTTTACAGCCCTCTCAACTATCCAATCGAAACCTCTTATTTTACAGCTGTGGACATCAGAGTACACAAATTTCACTTTAAAAATCGGTAAATAGATTGGCATCTAGCAGACAAATATTCAATAAATACTTGCTGAATGACACAAAGTATGTCTTTTGTACAAAAGTATTAGGTTGGTGCAAAAGTAATTGTGTTCTTTGCCATTACTTTTGTACCAACCTTATATATTGTTTTAAGATTAAGTAGATTAGGAAAATTGAAATGATAGCTCTTTCAGATTTTAAAAATTGCTATCTTCAGTTTTAATTTCTTTGGAAATTCACTTTCATTTTCCTTGAGTTTAACTTTCTTTCAACATGTTGATAATAGATAGACAATTAATTCCAAAACAATACATTAAATTGTTCTAAGAAAGCTGGCTTTTTTTTTTCTTTAAGTTCCTTACCGAGACAGCTGCGGCAGACAAATGCTTCCCTGTTTCTTTTTCTTTCTTTTTTCTTCTTCTTTTTATATTTTTTTTCTGCTCAGGGATGAGTGATTGTTTCCTTCCACAAATTAAAATGAATCTCAAGGTCAGAGCATGCATTTATTTTGTTCTTTTTCTCTAAGGTGATCCGTTTCAATACCATTTGCAGTTTTTGTGACTTTTTTTCAATTACTGATTTATACAGTTTAGGATCTTGCTTTGGGTCCTTTTACTCAACAGGTTTTCAGAGTGGTCAAAACAGAAGCATAAAGGGGCTGTTTTGTAAGTATTTTAATCTTAGCAGAACATATTCACTGAAGTTTCCAAATGCTTTGGGCTAAGTATTATAATCTTTCTCTAACAATTTAAAATTTTAAGCACCAGTGACGTGATACTTACACACCTAGACCCAGACTGCCTCAGAGAGGAAATGAGTATGTCTACACGTTCTTCACTGAAGCTGCATTATAACTGAGGGGCTAAGCAATTTCTATCATGTGCAATGAAATCCTGACCTGATCCAAGGTCCAATTATGAATTCTGAGCCACAGGCACACAAGTAATATCACGTGAGGCCTTGTAGTTGGTTAATATTTTCTTCTTAGAACATGCTTTTACCAAAGAACTCATTCTTTTGTTGAGTTTCTGAACCAAATTCAATAAATGTCTTTAGATTTTAATAGTTACTTAAAAGCAGGGTTAAATTTTAGAGACAGAAATATTTGGATCTTTCTTCCTTTGATGGTTCCAAGATCATGCTAAACAATGTAGACAACCTACAAAATGATTCTTTACGTGAATATTTCCAAATATTAGTGCGAATGAGATAAGTAGAATGTCTAAATACAAGAGTGACTCTCTTATGTCCGTTTTTACTTTTGAAAAAATTCTGTATATTAGCAATCATATAGTCATACCCATCCTACGTTGTCAAAGATTTGTTTGTACCTAGGATAAATAATAAAAACCCTTGAGTAGATTAATGGATACTGTATTCCTCTTTTTTCCTTTTTCTTTTTCCTTATGTAAATTGTAAACAGTACATCCTATGAGAAACTGGAGAAGGAATGAGTAGCCCAGAGCCAATAATTACCTTTTCTCTTTGTTTACACCAAGGTTCAGAGGGCATTTCTTTTTCTTTTCCATTGAAAAAAAAATCCTTCCTCATTCTCCAAAACACATTAATGGTAAAAAATAATCCCCAGTCCAACTAGCATCGTTAATAAGAATGGAAAGCATTGGACATCAGCCCCGCTTGCCCCATGCCTTCTTTTCCTTCCCGAGTGAGGAATGTTAACTGCATTGTGCTGTAATGAGCCATGCCCAAACTACTGTTTTCTGGTCCACTGTTTATTTGATTTCTTTATTGTAATGAAACTCAGATGGTTGGTGTTTACACTAGCAGTGAGCTGGGAGATCACGCTGGGAACCATTCTAATTAGCTGCAAGTGGGTCTCAGAATTAGAATGGAGGAAAGAACAAATTTTTAGTAACGACTTTAAATTGAAGCCCTCATTTATTTTCATTATGGCCAGACCAGAAGCAAGCTAATGTTTCCCAGGTCTTTCCGTGCAAGGCCTGTGGCTCAGTTCAGTAGAGAAGGATTCAGCTATTTTAGATGCACTTCAACATACATTGCTCCAGGAAAGAGAATGTTTAAGGTAACAACACTGGAGCAAGGAGCCCAGCTGGAGATTTCAGAGCAGAAGATGAAGTGGACACAAGCAGAGAGCAAACTCTCTGCCTAACTCTGAATTCACTTCATATAAAGGATTATGTTTTCTGAGCTCTGCTCTGAAATCACCTTTCTCTGCCTGGGTGTATTCTCAGAAATGAAATCTTTTGGTGTTCATAGCAAAATGAACAGTGAATTACGTTTTACCATTCAGCACACAACGGAGACCACAGTTTAACAAGAAAATGGCTTGCCCTAATGAGCCAGTGTTTACATATCTTCTGGGTTTGTGGTGTTCTTTCTTTGGAAGCAACTAATTGGTCAATCATAAGAGATTTTGAACTATCTAGTCAGACTTCATGAAGAGAGTACCTCTAACACATGCTCTGTAGCATGAAACATCATTTTAATGGCTACAACATGTGGCCAGATGCCTTCCATGGCTTATTTTGTGATATAATTCTAGCATGTGAATTGGTAAAACATGATTTATAAAAGCTACAATAGTCTTACTGGAGTAATCAACAGTTCTTCTCTGTAGAGGCATCTATGTCTACATGTTCTTGTCTACTTTTTTTTTTAACCAACCAACTTTGGGGGTGAATTTAATGAGAATTTTAAAACTAGAGTTAAACATATTTGCCGTTTGCTATCTAAAAATTAAATTGTGTTTTGCAGAAAATAGTGCAGTATTTGTAATCTTGTTCTGGAAGACTTTTTTGTTCTTTTTCTGTTCTTTCAAATGTGATAATGCTAATAACCTGACTTTTTTTCTGAATGGGAGAAAATATTTGGAAATCATATATTTAATGCAATACTTTTACCTAGGGCAAGCTTGTCCAACCTGTGGCCCAAGACAGCTTTGAACGTGGCCCAATACAAATTCATAAACATTCTTAAAATATTATGAGATTTTTTTTGGTGATTTTTTGTTTTGGCGATTTTTTTTTTTTTTTTTTTTAAGCTCCTCAGCTATTATTAGTGTTAGTGTATTTTATGGGTGGCCCAAGACAATTCTTCTACGATGTGGCCCAGGGAAGCCAAAAGATTGGACATTCCTGGCCTAGAGTATATAAAGAATTCCTACAACATAATGATTAAAAGACAACGCAATTAAAATGGGCAAATGATCTGAATATTTTTGCAAAATAAATATACAAATATTTAATCAGAACATGAATGAATTTAATATACACATATTTAATTAGAACATAAATGAATTTAAACATGAAATGATGTGTGATATCATTGGTCACCAAGAAAATGCAAATCCAAGCCACAGTAAGTTACTCGCTAGGACTGTCATAATCAAAAAGCAGGTAATGAGAAGTGTGGTTGAGGATGCAGAGAAATTGGAACTCTCATATTCTGCTGATGGAAATGTGAAATGGTGCAGCCACTTTGGATAATAGTCTGGCAGTTTCTCAAAATGTTAAACACAGAGTTACCATACAACTCACCAATTCCACCCCAGGTACATAACCAAGAGAAATAAAAACATATGTCCACATGAAGACTTGTACATAAATGTTTAACACCATTAAGCACCAGAAATGTTAATGAACTGATGAATAGGTAAACATATTGTACATTCATACCGTGGAATATGAACAATAAAATGAATGGAGATCTGATACATAATATAGCCTAGACGAATTTTAAAAATATTTTACTAAGTGAAAGAAGCTGGTCACAACCCATGTAGTATGATTCCATTTATACGAAATGTCCAGAAAGGGCAGATCTATAGGTAGAATAGAGATAGAGAGTAGATTATAGAGAGAAAGTTGATTAGTTGTTGCTTAGGGATGAGGAAGGGGATGGGGGAATTTTGGAGTAGTGATTAAAAGGTTTGGGATTTCCTTTGGGATGATAAATATGTTCTAAAACTGATTGTGATTGCAGTATATCTGTTAACATATTAGGTTGGTGCAAAGGTAACGTAAAACCACAATTACTTTTACATCAACCGAATACTCAAAACTCTTGAATTGTATGTTTTGACTGTATACAATTGAAGTGTATGTTATGTGAATTATAATTCAAGACAGTTGTGACAAAAAAATTTGATGTTTATTTGCTTTAAAATAAAATTTCATTAAAAAAAAATCTATGAAATAAAATAGGCCTGTGGAAAAGTCCTTCTGCAAACAGCAGGCATGTAGCACTCCCTGCAATTCCAGGAGAGCACAGTGTATTTCCTTTCCTCCAGCCTGTACTGACCTTGTCTCTCTGTCTGGAATGTCTTTCCATTGTTAAAAGCCTTCCAATTCTCCAAAGTCCACCGCCATTCCTATTTCTTCCATGAAGCCTTCCTGGATGAGCCTAGCTGGGATACTCTTTTCTTGATGCCCTCCCAGAACACAGTGATAGCGACCATCTCCTGAGTTTTGATCAGAAGGGTAGGGTCGTTTAGATATTATTTAGTCTAAACTTGTTATTTTATAGATGAGAGACTCAACACACAGACAGGAAGACTGCCCTACTCAAAGTTACATAACTGTTTGAGATAAAATCAAGATTTCTGTTCTTGATAGACCCTGAAGGCGAGAGTGAAGAACTGCCAACCTCCAAAAAATGGAAAAAAAAAAAAAAAAAAAGAAGGAAAATATATGTGTTTTGTAATTAATTTTGTTACAAAATCTTCTTTTCGCTTTGATACACCTACCATTCCTGGCTTGATTGTGGGATTGCAGGATTTGATATCAGAGGAAGGAGGGTCTTTCTGGGAACCAGAGGTGCTGTTGGAAAAGTCAGGACAATTTAAGGCTGTGCACCAGGTTCCAACTCTGCAAATTTATAACACATTTCCATCCTATTACAAGTAAAGACATGGTCGAAGGGAACAGTGACAGTTTCAGGGAAATACTGAGTTTCAGTGGCGGTGGTTTTCTATGAGACATCATTCCAGTGATCTTTATGATCGCTTCTCTCTTACATAGAGTCAGAGACATGATTTATGCATGATGTGGTTTATAAAAAGATGCCTTGGATAAAATGTAGTAAAATGAAATTTAATATATGGAGAAAACAGAATAGTGTAGGCTTTATGTAAATTAAAATTTAGTTAACTATACATGTTTTGAGAGAACAAAAGAAACTTGAGGAGGTCTAGTCCTTGGGCCTGCAGGAATGAACTCATTCATCTACATTTCCATGGGAGACGATGGGTATAAAGTAAATAGTACCTCCCTGCCTCACAGCACTGTTGGGAAGCTCTAAAGGAAATACATCAATGTGGAAAACAGTGTGGCGATTCCTCAAGGATCTAGAACTAGAAATACCATTTGACCCAGCCATCCTATTACTTGATTTATCCCAAAGGATTATAAATCATGCTGCTATAAAGACACATGCACACGTATGTTTATTGTGGCACTATTCACAGTAGCAAAGACTTGGAACTAACCCAAATGTCCATCACTGATAGACTGGATTAAGAAAATGTGGCACATATACACCATGGAATACTATGCAGCCATAAAAAAGATGAGTTCATGTCCTTCGTAGGGACATGGATGAAGCTGGAAACCATCATTCTGAGCAAACTATCGCAAGGACAAAAAACCAAACACCGCATGTTCTCACTCATAGGTGGGAATTGTACAGTGAGAACACTTGGACACAGGAAGGGGAACATCACACCCCGGGGCCTGTCGTGGCGTGGGGGAACGGGGGAGGGATAGAATTAGGAGATATACCTAATGTAAATGATGAGTTAATGGGTGCAGCACACCAACATGGCACGTGGATACCTATGTAACAAACCTGCACATTGTGCACATGTACCCTAGAACTTAAAGTATAATAATAATAAAATAAAGAAATTGAAAGATTAGAAATAGAAAAAAAAAAGGAAATACATCAATGAAAATGTCTTATAAACAGTGAAGTTTCTGGAACTTCCAATGCAAAGTTTGTAAGGCTTTTACTACATCTGTGTTTTCTCAACTTCATTTAAAATTTATTTTTCAGTTTTTACTGTGTCTTTAATGCTGGAGTAAGAGCCACAAAAACAGTGTTAAGAAATGATACAGGAGATAGTCCCTGTGTCTGAAAAAGATACCACTTTCCCTTTCTGTCTTCTGCTGCCTGCTCCAATGTGATCAGCCTGCCAGGACAGTTCCTTCTCTTAGGGTAAAGGGGTGTCCTGTCCTTCTCCAGTTTCATCTCCTGCAAATCAGGGGGCAGGGTATAAGTCAGGTTAGCCCTGCTACTCTGTTCCTTGCCAGAGAATCCTGAATGAATCAAGTTCTTTTATCTCATTTGACCTAATAATCAATGCAGGTATTTTCTATGGTAGATAAACTCAAAGAGGAGTCTTAGATTTGTCCAAATTTGTCATATATTATGCATGACACAGGAAGGCCTCTTGGGCAAATATTCAAAGTGACATTTAGGGACTGAAGTATAACTTGAGAGAGGCAGGTCTAAAGAAAGCACTGTGTTCATCCTCCACCTGTGTGCTGCAGAAACTAATATTATGATTGTAGCTGCCATTTTAGGCACCATTTCTGGAATTAGAGGATTTGATCTGTGCTACAAAAATTAACTAAATACCATATGGGGTACAGACCACTTGTGCTTGGTATTTTATTTTTTGAATTTTTGTCCTGCCGTTGATTGGTAGCAAAAAATCAGATGTTCCTAGTCATGTTCCTTTGTATCTTTTTTTAACCTAATCTCAAATCAAGGACAATATTGTTGATCAAATAGCCACTGGCTTCATTGGCTTATCTCCAGATTCTTGAAGTCACCACTCCACACTCACACTTTCATCATCCTCTAAATATCTTGTGGTCTCCAGATCTCTCTGTATTGTTGATTATGACTGCCTTGGTCCTGGCCGTGGATTTCCAGGAGGTACCTCATAAGGGTGGTGGAAGGACAGGGACTGAGAGGCCCTTATTATTGAAGCTGTGTCATCACCTTGGCTTGAAGTGCAGAAACATCTCAGTGTAATTATTATTAAAAGGGGATTTTAAAAACCACAGCACTCTCTCCAGGAAATCACGTTTCCTTGGAGATTTTGGAAGGAATAAAATCAATTAAAAAATAGATGTGGGGTCAGGTGCAGTAGCTGATGCCTGTGATTCCAAAACTTTGAGATATAAAGGTAGGAGAATTGCTTGAGATCAGGAGTTTGAGAAGAGCCTGGGCAACACAGAGAGACCCCCATCTTCCAATTTATTTTTAAAATTAACCAGGTGTGGTGGTGCACACTTACAGTCCCAGATACTCAGGAGGCTGAGGCAGGAGGATAACTCGAGCACAGGAGGTCAAGGCTGCAGTGAGCTATGGTTGCACCACTGCACTCCAGCCTGAGCAACAGAGCAAGACCCTGTCCCTTAAAAAAAAAGATTTGGGTTATGAGTCGGAGATTGCACCACTGCCCTCCAGCCTGGGCAACAGAGTGAGACTCTGTCTCAAAAAAAAAATTTTAATATCTACAGCTTTTAATTATGAATATTCGTGCTATAACCTCCCTCACATCCAAAACCTTCACAATAATCTATTTACCCCCAAAATGTCATGCTTTTGGAGGAAGAAGAAAACAATTGATTTCCATGTCTGGAGCAGGAGAAAGAAAATACCCACAAGAGGTGAGATACAAGCAAAATGAACTGTGAGGAAAAAATTCAGCAAGACAAATAAAATTTGCAGCCAGACATGACCATGAGAACATGAGACTCTGGTATTTTGCAAAAATCTTGGGGGAAAGCTAGGCATGTCTCACAGGATGTGGAATAAGGGCTCAAGCCAATTTTCCTTAAATCTCAGAGGATTGGGTGACCTTAGGTGACTGCATTACAACTTTAGTTTGCCTGATGCAGAATGCCTGATGCTCGTTGCGTTTTCTGTCTTTTTAGTAAGCTTCCTGCTGACCCATTGTGGTCAATACAATTCTGAGACCATCTTGGAACATTACTTCCTGGTGTGAATGTCAGAGGAGGCTCTGGAAGGGGTTGCTGATTCTAGACTGAGGGTTTTCCATGAGGAATCCTGGTTCCATTAGAAGGACCCCAGGAGGGTAGATAAATGCACTCCAGAATCTAGTCACCTGTTGGCAGACTCCAAATAAAGTGAACAAGGAGACCTCAGAATAACTAAGTTTATGGCAGTTGGCTGAAATGGTGTTTGAAAAAATATATATCGCTTTCTGCCCTCGAATGTGCATTTCCTGTGTGCTAGGTCATGACACTAAAGAAATTCTATTTATTTGTTTATTTATTTATGAGACAGAGTCCTGCTCTGTTGCCCAGGCTGGAGTGCAGTGGCACCATCTCTGCTCACTGCAAGCTCCGCCTCCTGGGTTCACACCATTCTCCTGCCTCAGCCTCCCAAGTAGCTGGGACTACAGGTGCCCGCCACCACACTCAGCTAATTTTTGTATGTTTAGTAGAGACGGGGTTTCACCGTGTTAGCCAGGATGGTCTCAATCTCCAAGAAATTCTTTTATGTGACACATTCCTATGCTGAGATCTCAGTGGTAAATGAAAAGGATGTGTGTTTGCAGAGGGTCATATCTGCTATTATTTTATAGGATCTAATGATGCCAGGTAGGTAAGTCCCGCAGGAAATGTGATTAACATACCACAGGGGTCTTCTATGAGATCAATTAAACATGTTCGATTTTATTGAGGAGGTTATAAAACCTTTAGACATTTATTTCAGTCAGTTCATTTTGCCTAGCAATTAAAAGTTCCTCAAGAGAAAAAGGAGGTGAAACAAACTTTGGCTTAGGCCAAGAAGTCCTTCTTTGGAAATTTATACTTATCTGTGTCTGTTCCTTTTTCTTAACTGTATAGATTGGCATGAATCTTATCTCTATGGCAGTGCTGGGATATGCTGTTTTGTATTAATAAAATTAAGTTATGTTAAAAAGAATAAAGTTCCTGAATATTGAGTGAGCCAAGTGCATGTTGACGTACCTTTAAAATGTGGCTTAGGGTAGGGCCAGGAAGATTTTAAAATTCAGAAGTAGTAGCTATTCGGAAGGTTGTTCTAGAACCACTGCCAGTAAAAACTCAAAGTGAAAGGTCTGATGTATCACACATTGAACTGGAAAAACTATGTTTGGGGTAGAAAGGCAATCATTTCTTCATCTCACTTTCTCTCTCAAAAATACGTGCATGCACACACACACAAGGACACACCACACGAGAACTCCCATATTTTAGTGGCAAGAATTGTTATCGAGTGTTCTGAGCAAGCAGGGTTAGTGCAGGCAGAAAGGTCTACTTCTTCATCTTCTCCTTTTTAAACACTGATGAAAAAAATAAATGATGCATTCATGCCTGAGCTATATTGCTGCTTTCCTCCCTCTTAAAGATAGCATAATGCATTTGGGCAGGTATAGTTCCAGGCATTAAATGACGCAGGAAAGGCAAGCGAGCCTGAGAGTTGAATTTACAAGGTATCACGTTGAAGCTAATACCAAGTGATAGATCTGAAAGAATTGCTCACTGCAGGGGTGAGATATGACATAGTGGGAGATGGGAATAGCAGGAGTATCAGGTCCACTGTGTCAGGTCCCTCTGATTGTTACCCTCCATGGGGACTCCTCAAACAACTGTCACATTGATTGTCCTATCAGACACTAAGGGATGAAAGCAACATTAGTAATAAATACCATAACCTGATGACCTATTATGTGTCAGCCTCGTGCTAAGTATTTTAAAAGTTTGTGTAACTGAATTCTTACCACCTGTGGAACAGGAATTACTATTCCTGTTTGTCATAGCTAGACTGATTCTGAGCCAGATGACATTACTTTTTCCTTTCTACTTGGTGTTATGGAAAGAAAACTGATGTAGAATAAGGAAGACTCATCATCTTTTATCAGCTCTGGGAGGTAGGAGTAGCAGCCATACTTGTGGAAGGACAACCTTGCTTGAATGTGAATGGAATTTGACTATGCCCCATGAACATGAAGGCGGCTATTCTAAACAACAAACTGTAATCATTGTGTTTTATGTGGTAGATGCAAGGGACATAGCAGGCACTCTCTGCTCCCCTCTGTCTTCTTTCTAGAGTCAGACTCCTGTTTTCTCAGCTAAGTGTTAGCAGGAGTGGGGGAATGCATGAGACTGGAAGGAGCCTGGGATTTTCACTGGAACTGATTGAAATTTGAGCTTTGCTCTATTTACTTACTATAAAGATTTCTGCTGATTGTTTTAACTAACACAAACTCATAGGTAGATTGGGGTATTTAATTTAGACTAGAGATAATGTATATATACACAGTGCTTGTTATATGGTAACACTCTACCCATGGAAGTTCTTTTAGTTTTATTTTGTCCAAATACTTAAGGAAGTTCTCCAAAGGACTGTCCATGATGGTAGAATTAGAATACATTTGCTTAAACCATTTACTACCGATTGAGAGTGTGTGCGTTTATCCATGAGCTTCTCAACTCTACCTATATTTATTCTTCAGCCACTATCTTCACCTGGGGTAATCAGTTCTTATCTTTTTACCTAATCTGTTAGATGTGTTTCCTATGGCCTCTCCAAAACTAGATTACCACTGCTAGAATTTCAGTCCGGTCTGTGTTTGAGCTAGTCTTAGTTTTGTAATTCTATTCTTTCAACTTTCATCTTTCCTGATGGCTAACATTTATTCTGTCCTTAGGAATCCATGCCTTCTCCTCTTCTACCAGTAGGTTTTTCTGTGTGAAACAAGGACAAGATGAGGTTTGCTTATTAACATCCATACTAACTTATGCTTCCCAGGTCTTTGTCACTTGACGTTTGTTTACCAGGTCCTTTAAAACGATCTTGTTACTGTTTCACTTGGTTGAAAATTTAGATGGACCTGGGTGATCAAACAGCTTTCCAGATTTCCAGTCAAACACATCAGTTTTATTGGAAATGGCCTTTCAATTTTCAGTTATGATCTAAGTTTCTGTAATCTTTTCAGTTGTACCCATATAAAATTGGAGTTCTAGTACACAGACTTTTATGAGACATAATGTGAAAATGGGCATTGAGTGCTTGATGTCAGCTCAGCATATTGCAACACCTCCCTCTATCTGTCATTGTCAGATGTTGATCTGTTTCACATGGTAAGTGCACGTACTTTAAAATGTTAACTCTTAAATGGAAATAAATGTAAAGTGCATAATGCTCTTACATACGTTAATAGGATTTTTCTTCTGATTAGAAAACTAATGTATATACATGATAAGCAATTTAAAGTAAAGCATATTAAAATAGTTATGTCAGTCATAACCCACCTCTTGGATATTATACTATACATCCATCATTCCATACTTTTCTCTGTGCATTGAAATATTTTTAAAGGAGGATCTTAAATACACATTTAAAAATCTATTTTTATCAGCTTTTTGAGGTATAATGTATATACAATAAACCCATCAATTTTTAAATGTATAATTTATAGAGTTATTAAATGCACATTTTTATAACCACCACCATAATCATGATATTGAACATTGTCATCACCCCAAATTATTTCTTATATCAATTCGCAATAAATTCCCTCCCACATCCCCGAACCTTGGCAAACACTGATCTTTTTTTAAGTTTTCATTCATTCTGGATTGCACATTACTGGTGTTTAGTAATGTGTACGTTAAAGAATTTTTTGTGGATTCTTCGGACTTTATGTAGATTTTTGTAATCTACAAATAGACATAATCTTACTTTTCTTTTCCCCCCAATTTGGATGCTTTTCTTTTTCTTGCCTAATTGCTCTGACTAGAACTTCTAATACACCATGGAATAGTGGTGCTAAAAGCAGGCCTTCTTGCCTTGTTTCCAATTCTTAGAAGGACATCTTTCAGTCTTCACTATTGAGTATGATATTACTTGTGGAATTTTTATAAAGCTCTTCATATTGAGGAAGATCTCTTCTAATCCTAGTTTTCTGAGTGTTTTTGTCATGAAATCGTGTTGGATTCTGTCATAATGCTTTTCTGCATCAATTGCAGTGATCATGTTTGTTTTATCTGTTCTATTAATATCATAGTATTTAAGTATTGTTAATTTTACATCATAGTAATTTAAGCTATAGGATATCAAGAGTAAACATCACTCAAAGATTTTACCTCCTCTTCTGGTGAAGAGGTTAGCATGTTTCCTTTTGTCTACTGGACAGTTATATCATATTAGGCAGAATAATGATGTTATTGTCTTAATTAGAGATTAAGTGTGGTTTAAGGAGATCTATGTGCAGGGGATGCCAAATTGACCAAGGATAGAGTTATTGATTATTAAACTTATGTGTCAAATTGAGTGGGTCAAGAGATGCCCAGATATTTGGTTAAACATTATTTCTGACTGTGTTTGGGAGGACATTTATGGATGTCCTCATTACCTAATGTCCTACCACAGGCCCTACCTCCTGATACTACCATGTTGGTGATTAGGTTTTAACATAAATTTGGAGGGAGCGTAAACTTTGAGACCATAGTACATACCATAAACTTGGAATAATTATTTATTTACTTACGTCTTCTTCAGTTTCTCTAATCAATTACATTTTGTTAGGTATATACCCTAAATATTTTGATATTTTTGCTATTAGCATAGTTGTTAATTTTTTTCACCTTTATTATTAAACATTATATTCACTGTCTTTTTTTTAACTTTCAGTATTTTAAAGATGTCTCTCCGTTGTCCTCTGGCATACATAGTTTCTGACCAAGAAACCTATGGCAATTCTTAGTTTTGTTCCCTCCATGTTGTGCGTTTTGACCGTAGATTCCTTTAAGAGTCTTCTCTTCATCACTGGTGTTTAGCAATTTGATTATGAAGTACCATTGCATGATTGTACAGGTTCACTGAGTTTTTGGATTTGAATGTTTATAGCTTTTATCAAATTTAGAGAATTACTGAACATCATTCTTTCAACTATTTTTTTTCTTTCTCCCCTTTCAATTCCCTTCCTACTCTTCTGGGATTCCATTGATGGTTAAGAGACTACTTCTGTCTTTTTCTTGTCTGATATTGCATTGTTTTTGTTGCTATGGTTTCAAGTTCCCTTTTTTAACCTTTGGTGTTCAATATGCTATTAATACCGCCCTATGTATTTTAAAGATAGACTTAACTATTTTAAAAACAGTTTTAGGCCAGGTATAGTGGCTCACACCTGTAATCCCAGCACTTTGGAAGGCTGAGGTGGGCGGATCACCTGAGGTCAGGAGTTCGAGACCAGCCTGGCAAACATGGTAAAATCCCATCTCTACTAAAAATACAAAAACTAGCCAGGTGTGGTGGCACGTGCCTGTAGTCCCAGCTACTGGGGAGGCTGAGGCAGGGGAATCTCTTGAACCCAGGAGGCAGAGGTTGCAGTGAGCCGAGATGGTACCATTGCATTCTAGCCTCTGCAAAAAGCATGAAACTCTGTTTCAAAAACAAACAAACAAGAAACAGCAACAACAAAAAAAACAAAAAACAGTTTTAGATATACAGAAAATTTGTGAAGATAATATACCGAGCTCTCATATACCACAAATCTAGTTTTTCTTATTATAAACATCCATCTTATATTCATATGGTACATTTGTGAGAATTAATAACCAATGTCGATATATTATTATTAACCAATGTCCATACTTTATTCAGATTTTCTGTTTTTACCTAATGTCCTTTTTCTGTTCCAGGATGCCATTGAAGATATTACATTACATTTAGTTGTTATATATTTATAGGCTCCTCTTGGCTATCAGAGATTGTCAGACTTTGCTTGTTTTTGATGACCAGGATGGTTTTGAAGAGTACTGGTCACATATTTTGTAGAATTTCCCTCTATGAGAATTTGTCAACTCTTATTCTCATCATTACACTAAGGTTTATGGGTTTGGGGAAAAATCCCTCAGAGACAAAGTGTCATTTTTATCATATCATAGCATATCACGAGTACATACTATCAACATAATTTACTGTTGTTGATGTTGACTTTGACCATCCTACTAGGGTAGCATTTGATAGGTTACTCCAATATAAAATTATTCCTTTTTCCCTTTTCCATACCGTATTCTTTAGAATAATGTCACTACGTGTAGCCCACATTTAAGCAGTGAGGAGTTATCTTCCCTCCTTGTGGTGGACTATCTACCTAAATTATTTGAAATTTTTGTTTTTGGGAGATCTGCCTGTTTTCCCCGCTCCATTTATTTATTTATTTAATTATTTATTTATATCAGTATGGACTCATGGATATCCATTTTATTTTTTGTGCTGTAATCAATACTATTTATTTTACTACTCACATTAATTCAGGTTTGGCCACTGAGAACTCTTTGAGTTGGTTCTTGTGCTCCTTCGACATACCCCGATCAATTTCTTTTTTCATTTGTAGAAGTTCCTTACTTTCTGCCATAAAGAAATATTCCAAGATCATCTTGTATATTTTCTATCTCAGTCATAGAACCAACCATTTCTCCAAGGAGCCCTAGTTTCTTTTATTGAAGAATAATATTAGAAACAAGATATGGGGTCTAGGTACGCATTTTCATCCAAAGTATTTTTAATTTTGATTTTTTTTTTTTTCTAGGAGTTCCCTTTGGGTCCTTTTTATATTTCACATGTTTTTCCTCATAATGATATGTTTCCTTTGCGTTCTTGAATATACAGATCATCCTTTGTTTTGTTTCGTTTTGTTTTGGAGACAGAGTCTCACTCTTGTCGCTCAGGCTGGAGTGCAGTGGCGCCATCTGGTCTCACTGCAAGCTCCGCCTCCTGGATTCATGCCATTCTCCTGCCTCAGCCTCCCAAGTAGCTGGGACTACAGGTGCCCGCCACTACGCCCAGCTAGTTTTTTTTATGTGTTTTTAGTAGAGGCGGGGTTTCACCGTGTTAGCCAGGATGGTCTCAATCTCCTGACCTGGTGATCCGCCCGTCTCGGCCTCCCAAAGTGCTGGGATTACAGGCGTGAGCCACCGTGCCCGGCCCAGATCATCTTTATAATAGCTGTTTTATTCCCTGAATCTCTCTACTCTGGCTTGTGGGAACATGTACTATTCTCTGCTATGTGTGGACTCCGGGAATGGTTCTGCCTACTCTATTCCGATATCTCTTGTCTATGGCATTTGTCATTTTCTCTCATATATGCACAGATTCATAATTAGCAAACTCTTGAGGGGACCCCTCTGTACCACTGTGTTCTCTCTCTCTCTCTCCCTCTGTACCACTGTGTTCTGTCTCTCTCTCTCTCTCTCTCTTCCTTCTCTCCTTCTAGCTTCCTCATTTCTTTCTTGGCCACCTTGACTTGCATTCTCTGTTCTCTTCACTCAGTGAGAGTATTGGCTCTCTATGGGTTCCCTCTCTCTGCAATGCAGTCTGGAAACTACCTTCAAGCAGTAAGCTGGGACCATTTCAGGGCTCACTGCTTTTTCCTGATCTCAAGGATTGTGGTGCAGTGAGGCCAGTTGTTCAATGTCTGAAATGCTTGTCTCACATGTTTTGTCTGATATTATTGTTGCTTATTATGAGAGCGTAAATCCAGTCCTTGTTATTCCAAACTCACTGGAAGAAATAGTCTAATAAACTATTTTAAATGTAAATACAAATTATGAGCATTTTCCATGTCATTAAATATTTTTATGAAATATGATTTTAATTACTGTATATATTTCCATCATACACCTGGTTCAACTATTTCCTCATTTGGTCTTAGCCTTTGAACTGTAGTTATGGTGTTTCTCATAAGCAAAAATTCATATGTATATAAATATAGCAACCTTTACTTAATGGTTTCAGATTTTGCATTTATTATTGTAACGGCAAGAAAAATATTTGCTTGCTCCTTTTATTCTGGTTATTTCGTGAGTGTATTTTCTACATTAAACTCATGAACCTATCTGGAATTTATTTTCATATTTGATATGAGGAACTGGTCTATATATTTTTTTAAGTAATAAAAATGAGAATATGAAAAGAAGCATTGAAACAATAAAAATCACATTAAAACCCCATATTCTTTTTCCTCCCCTTCTGGAACTCCAGTAACATTCATTTAGACCATTTTTCTTTGTATCCCACATGTCTTCTATGCTCCTCAATATCTTTTTTCTTGTAATTTTATTTTTCTCTCTGCACTTTGATCTGAGAATTTTTGCTGATCTACTTTTTGTTTTACTAATCTTCACTTCTGCTGTGTCACATCAGCTCTTGAACCCATCTGTTGAATTATATATTTTTATTGCTTTTTTCTTGCTATAATTCAAGGAAAGCTTGGTTCTTTTTTCTTATATTTCAGCTCTCCAGTTAAATGCTTCATCTTACTATCTATTCTCTTGAACATACTAATCATAGTTATTATAGAGCAGGAATCTGATGATTCAAAAACCTGGATTACCAAAATGCTTATTTAGTCTTTTTTTCCCCCTTTTTTCTTATAGTCATTTGGTCACATTTCCTGGCATTTCTGATAATTTTGGGTTAAATGCTGGACATTTTAGATTAAAAAACATAGAGGCTCTAGATTAATTCCAACAAAGTGGATGTGATTTTCTAGTTGTGAGAAAATAGATCTAGGAAGATAGCCTTGATCCAGTTAGGCATTGAGGCTTCATTTCATGTTTTATGAAGACTCTTACCTTGTTGCCCTCACTTGTGAGGCATAGTCTTGCAAGGTTTCCAGCTGAACACATGACTTTTCCAGGATCCCTCCTCCACTGGCCACTTGTGAGGCTCTTTATCCTGATTTCCAAAGTCCTACATCCTCTGTCTCTGCCTGTGCCCTGACCATATCTACCATTCTCCCTCTCTACTCTTTTTGCTATGATCTCACCATCCTTTTGTTGCTGCTGCTGTTGTGTGGACACCCAGGCTTATTTTTATCTTAGGTTTATTGTAAAAGCCCTCTGTTCTATCCAGCATGGTCTTCCTCATAGCATGACTGTTCCCCATGTGTTCAGGTCTCACCAATGCCACATCTGCAGAGCACCCTTACCCCTCATTGTTGTCTATCTCATCAACCTAATTTTCTTCATACAATTTTAATCTTCATACATGATTTTTCTTTCTCTTTGTTATTTTTATAGTTTTCTGTATGTTTCCTGAAGTAGAATGTAAACTGTGAAAACTGGGACCTTGTCTGTTTTGTTTGCCGCTTTGGTCCCAGCATCTAGAACTTCCCTGTCCATTACCATTGCTAGTAGCCACAGCTGGCTATTGAGCATTTGAAACATAAATAGTCAAAATTAACACGTAAGTGTAAAATACACATCCAATTTTGACAACTTTATTTGAATAAAAGTAACGAAAAGTACCATATTAATAACTTGTATATTATATTGAAATTATATTTTGGTTTGAATAAAATATATTAAAATTAATCACTTTTTTTAACATTTTTAATGAGGCTAATGCAATTAAAAATGTATGTGCAGTGTATGTTTGTGATTTGCATTTGTTTCTGTTAGATAACATTGATCTGTGATAATTACCAGCCAAGGAAAAGTCACCAGTTTTATTTAGCCTTTTTTTCTATTTAAGAAAAGAAAAATGCAATCCGTTAAGAAAATATAATATTTTTCTCTTAGTCCAAATTTCTGCACTCTTATGAAACAAATGATGACTATTAAGGATATAGGTTTGTTTTTGCTACTTTAAATGGTGCTAGACTTCAATGTTTTTGTTAGAGGTTTTGATTTTTTTCATGAACTGTTTAGCTTTTCTGCATTTTTCCTGTTTGACGGTATTGACTATCAACTCTTGCTTTTTGCAATGCAAGCTTTTTATGAAATTAACCCTTTCCTAATTATTACCACTAACCTTCCATGCGTTATATAACTTTAAAACAAAGGTGTTTGGATGTGCATCTCAAGAACAACCTGGTACTGCGTAGACATGGGGTTCTACAAAGAGTAAAGTATTCGAAGCATCACAACATTTATTTAGGTTAGCCAGAAGTTGTTTCATCCTTCATTTTGTTGAAACTTTTGGCCTTTGTTTTCTAGACAATATACTAGTAGGCTAAGAACCCCAAAATAAGGGGAGAGGTATAACTCTTATGTAAGAAGGAATGTAATAATTAATTTATTCTTCATGAGTCCATTTCCTTCAAGATATGAACCTGTTTTCGAATTTTGTTTAGTTGAAAACTTCTCAATTGGGATTTGATAAACTGTGGAATTACTGATTATCCCAAGCAATTTTCTATTCTGGAAACATGATTCATTGTGCAGACATTTACAGAAACAGTTATACTTGCAAATATCCACATGCATTGACAGATATATACATGAAAATTAAGGTATGTTTTTAGAAGGCAACTTGAACACCTAACAGTTTAGGGAAAGGCAGTGGAACATATGAGCTGTGGTTTTATTTTTCTTAAGATTTTTCAGGAAATGGAAAATAATGGCAAATCATACCCATCAAGTTCCAGTAACTCAAAACGTTTATTCTCAGTCTACAAGGGACTAAAACAAGACCTTTTTTTCTTGGAATGACATTTAGCTGCTCTGGTCTTGTAAGAACAGCTAAGCTTTTTCCTTCTTATTTTCTCTCTAATGAGAAAGTGGTACCTGGTTTTTAGACTAATTTGGTTTTGAATAGCTGCTTGGTCATATGCTGTGTGGCAGTAATATGACTTTTTCTACCTGGGGAAAGGATGAAGTTGGAAATACTCTTAGTCACAAATTATAAAATTCATTTGCTGGTTCATAGATAATTATCGCAATGTCTGCTAAACATTTAAAAGCTATAAATATTGCCCAAACTATTTATGAGGACTTTATGTAAGCAAAAATTGGGCTTGATGATTGGATAAGAAAATATTTTCCCCACTATTTAAAAATTCTAGTTTGTCCCACAAAGTGAAATTTCGAAGATTGTAAAAACAACATCTATTTAACAACGCTGTACAATTTTTGTCTTTAAAAAGAGGCTTAGATTTTGATTAAGGCAAGGGTTGGGTGAGTTCTGATTTCAATTGGGAAAATACAACCCAATTAGGAAAAGTCTCAAAGGAAGGTGTGAAATAATTGGAAGTTTGAAATAACAAATCAAGTCCAGGAGGCTGTGCAAAGAGTTAGTCTTTAGCAAGACCACAAATTATCAGGGTATCAAAATATCAGTTCAGGGCACTAAAACTGTTAAAGATGAAATAACTTGAAGGCAAAGCCTGTAGAGCAGGGGGAAAAAGTCTGTAACTTGAAAACTAATTGCTCTCAGTTCATGGTTTAGAAGGTTGGCTGACCACATTTACCAGCCAAAAGCTCCACTTTTCTAACAAGAAACAAAACTCTCTCTTTTTGAGATTACCTCTATAAGCTATGTAGATTAAATATGGCCATGCTTTGCTACTTTTAAGTTAAACATATAGATTTGGTGTTTCTGAGCAAAGACATAGGATCTTAGGACTAGTCTCCAAGTTCTGGGTGATTCTTTTTAATAACTTATTCCCCAAATACCTCTCTTTTCAGAATTTACAGAGGTAATTGAGGAAACTGTTTTGTTGTTGTTTTGAATGTATCGTGAATGATTACTCTCACTTTTTAGCATCTGATGCCTTGTCATAACTATAAAGGACCTTCTTCAAACCCATCTGTTTAAAAATCAGTAAGTCCTTGTTTTTAGATTACCTTCCATAAGAGTTCTGAAGGATTGGCACAGAGAGAAAACTCTTCAGAAAGACTTTCTTCTTTTTTTTTTTTTAATTTTTTTTTATTTTTTTTATTTTTTATTATACTTTAGGGTTTTAGGGTACATGTGCACAATGTGCAGGTTTGTTACATATGTATCCATGTGCCATGTTGATTTCCTGCACCCATTAACTCGTCATTTAGCATTAGGTGTATCTCCTAATGCTGTCCCTCCCCCCTCCCCCCACCCCACAACAGTCCCCGGAGTGTGATGTTCCCCTTCCTGTGTCCATGAGTTCTCATTGTTCAATTCCCACCTATGAGTGAGAACATGCGGTGTTTGGTTTTTTGTCTTGCGATAGTTTACTGAGAATGATGTTTTCCAGTTTCATCCATGTCCCTACAAAAGACATGAACTCATCCTTTTTCATGGCTGCATAGCATTCCGTGGTGTGTATGTGTCACGTTTTCTTAATCCAGTCTATTGTTGATGGACATTTGGGTTGGTTCCAAGTCTTTGCTATTGTGAATAGTGCTGCA
>NW_026652290.1:15965430-16093499 GCF_009828535.3 Hylobates moloch | reverse complement strand
AGTGTGATGTTCCCCTTCCTGTGTCCATGTGTTCTCATTGTTCAATTCCCACCTATGAGTGAGAACACGCGGTATTTGGTTTTTTGTCCTTGTGATAGTTTACTGAGAATGATGATTTCCAGTTTCGTCCATGTCCCTACAAACGACAGGAACTTGTCATTTTTTATGGCTGCATAGTATTCCATGGTGTATATGTGCCACATTTTCTTAATCCACTCTATCGTTGTTGGACATTTGGGTTGGTTCCAACTCTTTGCTATTGTGAATAGTGCCGCAATAAACATACGTGTGCATGTGTCTTTATAGCAGCATGATTTATAGTCCTTTGGGTATATACCCAGTAATGGGATGGCTGGGTCAAATGGTATTTCTAGTTCTAGATCCCTGAGGAATCGCCACACCGACTTCCACAATGGTTGAGCTAGTTTACAGTCCCACCAACAGTGTAAAAGTGTTCCTATTTCTCCACATCCTCTCCAGCACCTGTTGTTTCCTGATTTTTTAATGATGGCCATTCTAACTGGTGTAAGATGGTATCTCACTGTGGTTTTGATTTGCATTTCTCTGATGGCCAGTGATGATGAGCATTTCTTCATGTGTTTTTTGGCCGCATAAATGTCTTCTTTTGAGAAGTGTCTGTTCATGTCCTCTGCCCACTTTTTGATGGGGTTGTTTGTTTTTTTCTTGTAAATTTGTTTGAGTTCATTGTAGATTCTGGATATTAGCCCTTTGTCAGATGAGTAGGTTGCAAAAATTTTCTCCCATTCTGTAGGTTGCCTGTTCACTCTGATGGTAGTTTCTTTTGCTGTGCAGAAGCTCTTTAGTTTAATTAGATCCCATTTGTCAATTTTGGCTTTTGTTGCCATTGCTTTTGGTGTTTTAGACATGAAGTCCTTGTCCATGCCTATGTCCTGTATTGCCTAGGTTTTCTTATAGGGTTTTTATCATTTTAGGACTAACATGTAAGTCTTTAATCCATCTTGAATTAATTTTTGTATAAGGTGTAAGGAAGGGATCCAGTTTCAGATTTCTACATGTGGCTAGCCAGTTTTCCCAGCAACATTTATTAAATAGAGAATCCTTTCCCCATTGCTTCTTTTTATCAGGTTTGTCAAAGATCAGATAGTTGTAGATATGTGGTGTTATTTCTGAGGGCTCTGTTCTGTTCCATTGAACTATGTCTCTGTTTTGGTACCAGTACCATGCTGTTTTGGTTACTGTAGCCTGGTAGTATAGTTTGAAGTCAGGTAGCGTGATGCCTCCAGCTTTGTTCTTTTGGCTTAGGATTGACTTGGCGATGCGGGCTCTTTTTTGGTTCCATATGAACTTTAAAGTAGTTTTTTCCAATTCTGTGAAGAAAGTCATTGGTAGCTTGATGGGGATGGCATTGAATCTATAAATTACCTTGGGCAGTATGGCCATTTTCACGATATTGATTCTTCCAACCCATGAGCATGGAATGTTCTTCCATTTGTTTGTATCCTCTTTGATTTCATTGAGCAGTGGTTTGTAGTTCTCCTTGAAGAGGTCCTTCACATCCCTTGTAAGTTGGATTCCTAGGTATTTTATTCTCTTTGAAGCAATTGTGAATGGGAGTTCACTCATGATTTGGCTCTCTGTTTGTCTGTTATTGGTGTACAAGAATGCTTGTGATTTTTGTACATTAATTTTGTATCCTGAGACTTTGCTGAAGTTGCTAATCAGCTTAAGGAGATTTTGGGCTGAGACAATGGGGTTTTCTAGATATACAATCATGTCATCTGCAAACAGGGACAATTTGACTTCCTCTTTTCCTAATTGAATACCCTTTATTTCCTTCTCCTGCCTGATTGCTCTGGCCAGAACTTCCAGCACTATGTTGAAAAGGAGTGGTGAGAGAGGGCATCCCTGTCTTGTGCCAAAGACTTTCTTCTTAATCCCTGAGCGTGTTCTGTCTGGAGGGAATGTGTTTAGCTGCAGATCACAGCATACCCTACCAACAGTGGCTTTGTTCTTACATCACTAGAAAGTGGGGTTGATACAGTGGCTCCATAAAAAGCACTAAACACCCACACTCCTTTCCTTTTTCTGCTCCACCATACTAAAATATCCTTCTTTTTGCCTCTTGGTCATAACATGGCTTCTGAAGATACAGGCAAAGGGAAAGAGGCCAAGTTAATCAGCCCCATTTACTAGTTCATGAACTTTCCCAATGAGTTCCCCTTATGTCTTTCTTGCTTTTTTTTTTTTTTTTTTTTTTTTTTGAGATAGAGTCTTACTCTTTCACCCAGGCTGGAGTGCAGTGGCTCAATCTCGGCTCACTGTAACCTCCATCTGTTGGGTTCAAGTGATTCTCCTGTCTCAGTCTCCCAAGTAGCTGGGATGACAGGTGCATGCCACCACGCCTGGCTCATTTTTGTATTTTTCGAGGTTTCACCATGTTGGCCAGGCTGGTCTTGAACTCCTGACCTCAGGTGATCCACCCTCCCTGGCCTCCCAAAGTGCTGAGATTAAAGGTGTGAGTCACCATGCTCTGCCTCCATTGTGTTTCTTTGAGCACACTGGACCACATGGCCACCTAGCTGCAAAGGAATTGGTTAATTAGGAACAAGATTGAAGAGCTAGCTTAGGCCAAAATGCCTGCCTTTGCACACTTGCCATCCAGGCTAAAATCAGGGTATGCTAGCAAGGGAGAAGGAAGCAATGAAACTTGGAGGATACTCCCAACTATATTGCAAAATTTGTCTGTCAAATATAATGGTAAAATGATGTACTGACTAAGTCTTAAAGATTTCAAATTGACAATTTTAAAGTAGGATTTATAACTCTCAGGTCTTCTATTGCCTAGAACCCCTCTAATATTTAGACATTTGGGTATATGTAGGATGTCCTTTTGCATAATCCCCTGAAGTCTTCTTAAAGAGAAATACATTGAGAAACAACCTGTCAAATAGTCCTATCCCTTATAATCCCTGCCTGCTTCAGGCTAACCCTCTTGATGTTTCCATGCTTAGAAATAGTAATCAAGAAAGCAACAATGTTTCCCACACCCCTAATTCATTGAAAACCCAATAGGACTATGCCTGGGCACATAAGGTATCATAGAACTAGCCTTTCACAAATGTTATCAGGAAAAGTGATCCCAGAATTGTGGAAGACCCTTCCGTTTTTATAACCACTGTGCTTTTCTCACATTTTTATGAAGAGTTTTTTTCTTTATTCTTTTTTTATTGCACATTTACTAATAAGTCTCTAAGTTCCCAAGCGATGAAATAACAGGTTTGTAACTAACTAAAAAAATGTGTTCTATCACATCCCACCAGAAAGCTCAGTATCATTCTTTCTGGTTAGTAGGCCATAGTGGAGAGATAAGCCAGAGAACATTAGAGAAATATGGCCATAACCTACTATATACTTTTCCAAGTCTACGCTACACCATGTGACATAAAGATAAATATTACAACACCGTGGAAAAAGTGCATGGATAGATTCAAGAATAAGGTAAGATGATTGCATTGTAGAGGAAGTCATTCATTTGGGTTAGTTTGGTCAACAAATGTTTTTACAGAGGATGACAAACCTGAACTGCTTTTGAAAGATTATTAAATGTGTTAGGTGAATGAAAAAGTTAAGGAGGAAATTTGCAGGTGTAAAGAAGTGAGACTGTGAGGATATGACATTCCATGGTAAAAGTTGGGAAATGAAAGTGTTCTGCAATAGCCGAAACTCAAGGCACATGGTAAAGAGTTATTTAAGTTAGATTATTATATGATTTGGCTGTTTCCCCATCCAAATCTCATCTTGAATTGTAGCTCTCATAATTCCCACGTGTCGTGGAAGGGACCTAGTGGGAGGCAATTGAATCATGGGGGTGGGTTTTTCCCATGCTGTTCTGTTGATAGTGAATAAGTCTCGTGAGATCTGATGATTTTATAAAGGACAGTTCCCCTGCACACACTCTCTTGCCTGCCCCCGTGTAGGATGTGACTTTGCTCCTCCTTTGCTTTCTTCCATGATTGTGAGGCCTCCCTAGCCATGTGCAACTGTGAGTCCATTAAACCTCTTTTTCTTTATAAATTACCCAGTCTCCCGTATTTCTTCATAGCAGTATGAAAATGGACTAATACATATTAACATGCGTATGCAGAATTATAATAAAGAGAGACCATGAAGAACATTGGTCATCATACCAATGCAGTCTGACAATATCCTGTAGATAGTAAAAGAGCCACCAAAGGGTTTTCTCTAGAGCCTTAATATAATAATATTCTGGTGAAATAAGAACACTGTGAAGACCAAGGCATGGAACCACAAGCTCCACATATTTCAATCATCTACGAATGAGATGATTAGTCTCTGGGTTAGGGAATTAACCTGGTAATGGAGAAGAACAAAGTAGCATAAGATAAAAATGGAAGTTTAAATCAAGAGTTTTGAGGCAGATAGAGTATGAGATTTGGAGGGATTAGTTCTCTTTTCTGGTTTCCATTCCTACAACCCTTCTGATAGTTTGTTGTCAGAACAATCATCTTGTTTCCACACCCTGTTTTGGATGAAGCTCACACTTTTTGGAATGTCCTTATGTCATTATCTTGACATGTTAAAATGCCAAGTGGGTTTCAAAGGCTTGTCCAATGACATTGCTTCTGTGACATTTACCTGAAACTTTTGGATTTGCTCTCTCCCTTCGACATACTAGAGATATTCCTTGTATTTTTTGTTTGTTTGTTTTTGAGATGGGGTCTCACTCTGTCACCAGGCTGGAGTGTAGTGGTGCCATCTCGGCTCACTGCAACCTCTGCCTCTCGGGTTCAGGCAATTCTCCTGCCTCAGTCTCCCGAGTAGCTGGGACTACAGGTGCGTGCCACCATGCCCAGCTCATTTTTGTACTTTTAACAGAGATGGGGTTTTACCATGTTAGCCAAGATGGTCTTGATCTCTTGACCTTGTGATCACCTGCCTGGGCCTCCCAAAGTGCTGGGATTACAGGCATGAGCCACCATGCTCGGCCTATTCCTTGTATCTTTATGGCAGCGTTTATCACATCTATTTTGTTTTACAGGTATTTCCTGCCCCTGCAAAGAATATGTTCTGCTACTGTCTATTCTGGCTAAACTATGCCAGAAAGCTAGGATAAAATGAGACCTTATCTTTATTTATGAGTCTTTCACATCCTTGAGTAGAATAAATTGTAATAGAAAATACTCAGGGATTTTATTAATTGAATGAATGCCTTCATGATAGAATTTACCAACTAGAAAGTTTTAATCAAACAATTTAAAATGTCTGGTTAAAGATAGAAACATAACTTGCTATATAAAGTAAGATGCACATACTACAACTATTTATTAGCTTTAATTACAGAGGCTTCAATAGTCACATTAAAAAATAACTATAATGAAAAGAAAGAATAACTTCCTCAAAAAATTTATTTTTATTTATTTTACTATTTTAGCTGTTTTCTAACATTTGAGATTCCAAAATAAGTACAAGGAAGCAGAGGAAAGAGAAGCCACTTGGCCTATGCTCAAATGTCAAGTTGTCTCAAATGCAAATGAACATGAACAGAGCCCCTCCTGGCCCCTTGGGAAGGGGGTGGCAGCCTTTGCACCTCCTACACCATCACGCAACCCAGTATGTACCCCCAGACCCAGAGCATAACAGAAATGGTGCCAGCCTTAATAGAAATTGTACTGTGAGTCAGTCAGTATGAAAAAGAAAATAGAATTTTCTTTACGGGTTGCCATTCTGGACCCTGAAGCACTTTGTATAATGAAAAGAAAACTGAAAAACAAAAAAACCCCAGAAAACTGAAAAAACAATAACAAAAGATTACTTAATAAATGGTATTGAGAATAAATACTGGGTAGCTTCCAGGGTGAAAACTGGATCACACCAGGCCTCTTAGCCAAAAAGACACCCAAAAATCAAAATTTGAATGTAAATAGATATGTATCAGCATAGAAAACAAAACATGGAATCATTTTATATCAATTATTTTTGAGTGGGAAGTCTTTCCTAATATATAAATTTCATAAAATTTAAAATATATAAAGGTCAACAATTTGATTACATAAAAATTATAAAAACTTCTTATAAAAATAGCATAAAGTCCAATGTCAAGTCGAAAATTGGGAAAATATGTTCGTAAAGCATGTCAGAGACAAAGGTTTAATTTCTGTAATATATTCATACTTCCTGTGAATATATAAAACCTATAAGAAATGTGAAATCAATAAGAAAACATATTTGCATTTTCTTTTATGTGCATTATTTTTTAATATCCTTTGCCCATTTTCCTGGGCTATTTTTCTAATTATTTATTGTACAGCTATGTCTATATGAGCTTTGATACATCATTTACAATAGCAAAGTATTGAAAATAATTAAAATATCTATAAACAAGATTGGCTAAATAAATTATGACACATTCATATAGTAAAATAAGACTGTAAGAAAATAATTGGGCAAACTAATTTTTATAGATGTCCATGATATATTGTTAAGTGAAAAGAAAAGTGGCAGAAATGTGTGTGTGTTTGTGTGTGTGTGTGTGTGTAGTATGTGCTACATTTGTGGAGAAAAATATCTAGTCACATTTGCATCCAAATGCTTATTTCTGAAAAAGCACAGAATAAAATGGTAATGACTGTTGCTATTGGGCAAAGAAACTGTTGCCACAGGGACTTTTCAGGAAGAAGAGATTTGGGTGAGACGACCCATAATCAAACACCTTAGCAATTTTGCAACTATACATATGAATATGCACCTTAAGTGAAATAGACTAGACCATCAGTAACTTTCTATCCATTTGGGTCAGATTTTACCAACAAAGTTTTTTGAAAAGTTACAACATATCCTATTATTTCAGGAATAAAATTTGATTTTGGAATGAAAATGGATTTTTAGAATTATACATAAGAGAATCTAGAGTGAACTAGAAAGCTGCAATAATTTGGTTTTAACTGAATAGCAAAACATTAAACATATTCAGTAGTCAGGGTGTGGTGGAATACGTCAAGGATGAATTCCAGAGAAAGTGATTATTGAGGCCATTTTGACTCTAAATAACATACTACTTATTACCGTACCTATATGTTGCCCATTAGAATGAATGACAGCATAGCTTGGTGATTAAAAAAAGCAATATAAAAGCAATAAGATTGTCCCAACAGCTTGTTAGAAAAGGTGGCTTATCCAGTAATAAACCCAACCAAGGGATAATTTCAAGAGTAATCAGATTTATTTTTTTATTACTCTGAATAGAGATTTTTTTCAAAGTCATAGGGTTTGTCAAGGCCTGATTCTTGGAACCAGTAGAAGAACACAATTGAAGAGGAAGAAATCAGAGAACGGAACCAATTCCTTCATTTCACAAATATTTATTGAGTGTTTATTCTTTCCAGCCACTGATCTGTGTTCTAGGATTAAATACACACAGAGACCTTGCCTTCATAAAGCTTACAAAAATAACGAATACAGAAGGTAATTTCAGGTACTCTAAGTGCTGTAGTAAAAAAGTGCAGCAAGGTAATTGGGAACAATGGTGGGAATGGTGGCTACCTCGACAGGATGATTAAAGAAAGGCTCCCTGAGAAAGTAGCATTGGAGCCCAGGCTTGAGGTATTGAGAGAAACAGTTATGTGAAGATCTAGGAAGAATTTTCCAGGCAGAATGCACAGTATGTTCAAAAGATCTGATGCAAAGAGTGGCCATAGTCAAAAAAAAAAAAAAAAAAAAATAGATGTTCGTGGGGATGTGGTGAACAGGGAACACGTCTACACTGCTGGTGGGAATGTAAACTAGTACAGCCAGTGTAGAAAACAGTGTGGAGATTCCTTAAAGAACCAGAAGTAGAACTACCATTTGATCCAGGAATCCCACTACTGGGTATCTAACCCAGAGGAAAAGAAGTCATTATAGGAAAAATTGCAAAAGTATAGAACCAGCCAAATGCCATCAGTCAAAGAGCAGATAAAGAAACTGTGGTGTGTGTGTGTGTGTGTGTATATATATATATACACATATATAGTATATATAATGTATATATGTATATAATATATATACACATATGTGTATATAATATATATATATTTCTCTTCAATTCTGTCCTGCCTTAATCTGCAGCAGGCATGACTGTCTTTTGGTTCCTTGAACTTACGAGTGTGTTTATTCTTGCATCAGATCTTTTTTTTTTTTTTCCATAGGTCTCCAATTCCATCCAGGTTGCTATGAATGTCATTTCCTGCCTTTTTATGGCTGAACAGTATTCCATGGTATATATATAAAATACATAAAATATATTTTATATATATCATATATATGATTATATATATGATATATATGATATATAATTATATATAATTATTTATATAAATATAAATTTATATATCATATATGATATATTTTATGTATAATATAAATATAAATATATTTTTATATAAAATATATTTTACATAAAATATGTTATATAAAATATATAAAATATATTTTACATAAAATATGTTATATAAAATATATAAAATATATTTTACATAAAATATAAATTATATACATTATATAATAATAAATTATATATAATAAATTATAAATTATATAATATATATTATATATTATATAATTTATATACCATGGAATACTATTCAGCCATAAAAAGGCATGAAATGACATTCGTAGCAACCTGGATGGAATTGGAGATCATTATTCTAAGTGAAGTAATGCAGGAATGAAAAACCAAACATCGTATGTTCTCACTCATAAGTGGGAGCTAAGCTATGAGGATTCAAAGGCATAAAAATAATACAATGGGCTTTGGGGACACAGGGGAAAGGGTGGGAAGAAAGTGAGGGATAAAAGACTACAAATTGGGTACAATGTATACTGTTTGGGTGATGGGCTCACCAAAATCTCACAATCACCACGAAAGAATGTGCTCGTGTGACCAAATACCACCTGTTCCTCAAAAACCTACGGAAATTAAAAAAATAAAAAAGAAGATCTGATGCAAGAATAAACCACTGGTAAGTTCGAGGAACCAGAAGACAGTCATGCCTGCTGCAGAGTAAGGCAGGAGAGAATTGAAGAGAAATGAGGTTGATCATATATGGCCTTCGAGGTCAGGGTAGGGAATTTGGATTTTGTTTTAAATAGTATGGAAGCTTTTGGAGGATCTTGAGCAAGGGAGTGACCTGATTTGGTTGTTGTTCTTAAAATATAATTTTGGCTCTTAGTAGGAAAAGAACTGTAGGTAAGAGTGAAGGCAAAATATAAGTTGGAGTCTTGTGGTAACGCAAGTAAGAAAGAATCTTGAGAATTCTAGTGCTGGATGTGATTAGCTGAGTTCGGCTATATTTTGAAGTTTGGAAAATATGATTCATTAATGGACTTGATATGAGATAAGAAATAAGAGAGGAATCAAGGGTAATATGCAGACTTGTTATTTGATTAAATTGAGTGGACCATGATCTGCACTATAATAGGAATGACTGGGGAAAGGGCAGGTGTAGAGGGGAAAAAAGCATAAGTTTTGATCAGGTTAAAGTAAGAAGCTTCCTGGATGCCTCTCACACATTCATGTATTGGTGTTAATTGTACAGAGGGCAGACAACTCAGACCTGGGAATGCGAATACAGAAGTCATAAGCATACATAGGGAATTTAAGCCACAGGATTGTATAAAATCACCTAGTGAGGAAACACATAGAGAAAATTATGTTGAGAAAGAGAAGGGAAGACAAGAAGAACATTGATGAAATAGAAAATCAGGTGTCATAGAAGTCAAAGGAAAGACTACTCAACTGTACCAAACCTGTCAGAAGTTGAGTAAAATGAGACAGAAAGTTGGCCACGAGATTTGGCAACATGAGGCTTATTCTTGACCACAGTAAGAGCTATTTTAGTAGAGTGATATTAATAACATTTAATCGCAGTTGACTGAGGAAAGTAAAAAAGGTGATGGGGAAGAGACAACACAAATATACAACAAGTTAATGAGTTTACCTCTGAAAGGGAGTGGAGAAATAGGGCAGAGGCTTGAGAAAAGACACCTAACATTACGACATCCTAAGTCCGCTGTGAAAATGTTTTGCGAATTATAGAGTAATTAGAAAATTATATATTTTTAATATGCCTGCTTATAGGATGTCTGTGTAGGTGTGTGTTCATTCATGAATATGGATACTTCAGTTCATATATCCTAGCAAGAATAAGAAAGTGCATTTGAAATTCACTCTGATGGGATGACTTTGAGGGGATGTGGCCTGAAGTTCCTATGCCCTTGGAGACTGCTGCTCTAGATTTGGGATGTCTAGCTCGTCTACATGCCCCATCTGTTTTCTGGGACTTAGAAAACCAATGGTGAACACAGCTGTTCCTTTGTATATTTTGACTTCTTCCCTGATCCCAATTATTTCTTTTCTTTTTGAGACAGAGTCTTGCTCTGTTGCCCCGGCTGGAGTGCAGTGGCATGATCTTGTCTCACTGCAACCTCCCGTCTCCTGGGATCAAGCGACTCTCGTGCCTCAGCCTCCTGAAGAGCTGGAATTACAGGTGTGCAGTCACCATGCCTGGCTAATTTTTGCATTTTTAGTAGAGACAGGGTTTCACCATGTTGGCCAGGCTGGTCTCGAACTCCTGGCCTCATGTGATCCACCTATCTCAGCCTCCCAAAGTGCTGGGATTACAGGCATGAGCCACCACGCTCACCTCCCTGACCCCAATTATAAGATGAGTTATTTTTGATTTTTGTTCCAGTTAAAATAGCTCGGTCTTGGGTAAAAATAGTTCGGGTGAAGTGGTGGGAATGCACCCTGGGAGAAAACCAACTTACATGCACAGAAGGTGAAACTTTTGAATGGTGGTCATAAAGATCCACAGCAGAGTTTAGAAAAAAGATTTTTCACAGGAATGCTCAGACTCTATGAATAGGTATGAAAAGTTCAAAAGCAGGGATGTAGGTGAAGAAATCTCTATGAAATGTGTGACTTCCTGGTTACATTTTCCTTATATTTCTAAAATAGCAAGGGAAAATTGACACTAAGTTGTAATTTCTATTTATTGCAACCATTTATTAAAGTTGGTCATGTGTCATGTGATTTGTGTCACTGCAGCATTAGGATAGAGAAGAAGGCTCTGGGGCAGTGAACAGGGTCATAGTCTTCTCTTCCTTCCTCTTCCACTGATGCTCAGATCAAGTGCGAATAGTCAACGGAAAGGCCAGTGGTGAGGAATAAATTTGTTAGTGTTGGGAAGAAAAGTGTGAAAAGGAACATGCTTTGTTGAGGAGCACATACTATGAGAATGACAGAAGGCTACTTCTGAGATGACCTATCCTTTTTTTCCCAAATAAAATAAAGAGAAAATGGCAATTTCCAAGTGAAATGAAAGCTGACATTGAGATTAATTATCAAGACCTCTTATCAGATCAGTGATTAGCATGAGTTAATCAGCAGCAAGGCCCAATGACCTTTGTTCTCTTTGGGGGCATGTTGACTTAGATTTGGGTTCTGACTCATCAAACATTTACCATTTACCAGAACAATGGCCATATATGTTCAAAGTCCATAGTGTTCCCTGCGCTCGAATTGAACATGCAAGTAGATGAGCTTTATCCTACTTCCCATTCACAATTGCCAGGATTTACTTCTAAAGATCTTCCACTTCACGAAGGACAGCAGAAAACCTACACTGGGTTCTTCACAGGCAACACTGGAGCACAGATTACACTCTCTTCCTTTTCTTGGTTAAACAAGACCTCTGTTGACATTTGAATTAAGCATGATTTTCTCCATTTGAAAATGTGAGAATCAGACCATTTAGCAGTAGACTGGCGCTATATTTGCCTAGTACCCTGTGATGTGTTCACTATGAAAGGCCAGCACACAACACCTGAAATTCATAAGAACTCCAGAAGCAAGTTGGTTGGAGTTCTTGTTTGTGGGATTGTCTGACCACTAAATGATTGATGAGAGGCCTTAGTGGATGAGAGTATTGATTCACTGAAATGTGTAAAATGCACATTTCCTTTTTTCTCAATATAAAATACCAATATACGATCAGTGTATTTAAGAGGCTGGTAATATGAGTCTTTGTTAGTGTTTCTCTGTGTTTTATTTCCCTTTGCTTTCCTGGAACAACTAACTCTAATGAAACCTGACATCTTAGTGCTACAATATGTTGACCCTCCTTCTTATTGTGCATTGAAAATGTGTCACATCATCTGTTTTAAAGTGTTTAGGGTGTCTTAGGTTTCTCTAAGGTGACCATGGCCCCGAGATTATTTGTTTTCTTATTGAAACATACAGCAACCAGATATGAATGAAGGTGAGCACGATTGGACTCGATACCCGATAGCCAATTTTTGTAGTAGACATTGTGATGCATGTCCCAGATCTTGTCTTCACAACGTTCAGAACCAATTTATTTCCCAGCTGGAGTTGACTGCTGATGGAGCTGATGGATCATGACTGAATTCCCTCTGAGGATTGCTCTCCAAAGAAGATAACTGCCTTGCCCAAGGTCGTACCCCAAGGGGAGCCCGCATCCAAGAAAACATCAATAGGGAAGAATAAAGACCTGGCCATCTTGGCAGAGCTGGGGACAATTCTGAAGGGCCTTCCTGTCCCACAGCTCTCTTTGAGATCAGCTGATGGCTTTTTGCAATGCTTGCTGTTCAGCATTTCCTTCTGTTCCTACTCCTCTCACTCCTTCAAAGATATCCCAGGAGCTCTCCAATAAACTTAGTGCATGCACATCTCCACCTCAGAGTCTGGTTCCTGAACAATAGAAGTCAAGTCAATGTTAAAATAGTTAGAAGATGATCAAGCTATTTCTGCAGCCATCTGTCAGAAGTATGGAATATAATTCTAAATGAGAAGGACAACTTTAACAGATCGTGGTACAAGGTTTCCCTGCCTCCTATTGTAAAGACAGCTAGATGGACAACTTTCTATAAACATCTCTTAAAGACCATGAAAGTTGGAAAGAAGGTGAGAGGAACTAAGGTGCTATCAGGATTTCATGAGCTTGCTCAGATTCAAGTTCTATCATTTGGCACCAACGTTTGCTTTTGATAGTTGATTGCAGCAGGATGATGACCCAGGGTAGTGTTTCTCAAACAAGGGACATTTGCCAAATATTTGGAATCCTAGACCCTCCTTAGGGGTCAGAATCTCTAGGGCAGGGTCTGGTGATCTGTATTTAGCAATCATTCCAGGAGGTTCTTATAAATAGGGAAGATTGGGAAAATTAAACTATGACAAAAAGTCTATCCAATGCAGCTATTGAGAGAAACTATAGAAATGAAACAACAACAAAATCTCTGCATAGAGCCATCTTTTGTTACGTGCTGCCTTAGTCACAGTCTTGGAGGCCCAAACAACTACTTCTCCCATATTGGTTACCAAGAAAACGGCACTAATGAAAACAATCAACAAATTAGATGTGCAGTCTTTCAAAGCACCATTTGTTCATGATGGAAATTAAAGCATACCCTGGTGATACTGGTGATAGAGCAATAGAATCCCTTTGGATTCTGGAAAGGCAGATTACTTTGTGCCTTCCCTTTGTGTCCAGGATTTGGGATAGATAATGATAAAGTAACCTCAGGCTTGGAATCTGAAGATAGGCATGGCGAGATCCTCTTCTCAGAGTTTCCTGAGGATCCTGTATTTCTTCCAGATGACTGATGTTCTTTCTCACTTTGTTCCCTGTGTTACAAAAGGCATAGTCAAATACTGGTTAATGTACTATACACATAGCCACATGCTAAGCTAATTCACTGCTACAGAACATTGTGGTATTTTTATTTGCAACCTATCAGGATAAATTATTTGTATGTTACTTCAATAGTGTTAGGTCAGAAATATCTTTTCCCCCATTCCTTTAAACTACAATAATTTTTTTTATGTAATAAGTTGCTTTTCATTAAAAGCATGAAAATAGTCATTCATGTAATTCCTGTTGGGTTTGCTGGGAAGTTAGCAATTTTAGACTCAAAAATTAGATTTAGCTACTCCGTGTTTCATGAGAATATTGGGACTATCAGGATTTCACCACTTTTAAATGGTGATAACCAAGCAGTCTGCAAAAAATAAGCTTTATTACATCTACGGTAATGAGGCTTGCTGTTCATAGTCTCTAATAATTCCTTTGGGTGTCCCAAGGAGTCAGAGCCAACACAGGCAAAAGTATGTCTTTCTGACAGTCTAAAGACTTTGCACACATTGATTTCCTATCCTTTTGACACTCGTATGGGGTTGATGTTTCCTTCATAAATGTACTTGGTTTCCCTCAGGGTCATTCAGTGGGTTTCTCTGACAAATTTACAGCTCTGGATGGATTTGTGATCACATGATAAAGTCTTTGACAAGTTTCTTCCCCACCCCGACCCCATGACTTGAAACCATTCTTTGCTAATTAAAAAGTTTCATTCTGCTTACAAAGGCTTTATGATCAATTAAGGAAATCTCTACCGAAAAACAATTCAGAAGGTATGCTACTTATTTTGCACAGGACAATCGTACACCACTCACGTTGTTGCTCAGAACTTCAGATATATATAATGAACAATTTCACTAAGTATTTGAATATTTGGGCGACTTCAAATAAACGTCTTTTTCCCCTTTGTAAGAGGATGTCTTTATCTTTTATTTTATTATTTATATTGTAGAGAAAGGTTCTCACCCTATTGCCCAGGCAAGAGAGCAGTGGCACCATCATAACTCACTGCAGCCTGAACCCCAGGGGCTCAAGTGATCCTCTCACCTCAGCCTCCTAAGTAACTGGAACTACAGACATGCGCTGACACCCGGCTAATTTTTAAATGTTTTGTAGAGATAGAATCTTAGTATTTTGCCCAGGTTGGTCTCAAACTCCTGGGCTCAAGCTATTCTCTCATCTTGGCCTCTCCAAGTATTGGGATAACAGGCAAGAGCCACCCAGACTGGTTTGTTTTTATGCCTGGGTGAAAATACTTGTTTCACTATAGACTACAGCAACACACAGACATACCTAAATACAGGCATACATAAAGCCAATTCACATATATCAGCGTGAACGATCAGATGGCTGAATCAAATTTTGCAGTGTATTTCAACCAATACTTACTATCAGCAGATCTTTGGCAGTGGAAAAGAGGGAGACGTCATATGACATGATGCCTTCAACATCTCATAACTTCTACTTGAGAAACCAATACTTAGTATTTTAGTTTTAGGGATTCTAACATGACATCAAAATAACTGGTTGAAATGCAACTTTTATTTCCATTTTGCACTACCAAAACAAAGCAACAATAACTAAAACAAAGTGTTTAGGTTATTTCCCCCTTTTGGGTGAATTTTAATGACCTTGTGACTGTATTGAAAGTAGCAGAGATGAGGTAGGTAAAGTTGAAAGAAGTTCCAACTTCTGGAAGTTGATTTGGTGACCAATGGGACGGAGTGGAACAAAACTTTCCTGAGGGCAAGTCTTTATTTGTGCTAAATGGTGGGAATACATTAATACACAAAACAATATAAGCATTTAATTACTATGTATTCAATAAAGAACTAATGGAAAATTTAAAAATGAGGTAGATAGGTTTATCTGAAGTTCCTAGATTGAGATTTTGAATGGGTCATGATTTTCCAAATCTATGCTGTCTAATATGGTAGCCACTAGCCATATGTGGCTACTGAATTTAAACTAATTTGAATTAAAGTTTATTAATCAGGCACATTTCAAATGTTCAATAGCCACAGCCACTAGTGACTATCCTACTGGATAGTATAGAGATAGAACATTTGCACTATCGCAGAATATTCTATTGGACAGCACTACTCTAAACAGATATGAAAATATTAAGTAGAGGAGCAGGAATGGGAACAGCTGCCCACTATTACAGTTTCACATTTCCAACTGCTTTCATACACATTGTACTGACTCTGCAGACTGCATGTTTTAAATCCAAACTCAACCAAAATCTCCCCCAATCCCTAATTTTATAATTAGCACTACCATTCTACCAGAAACCAAGGCTCAAAACATACTTGTAGTCTTTATTTTTGTACAGTTAGATTAAAACCCTGTAGATATTTTCCTTACACTATCTATTGGATGGATTCTTTCCTTCCCACTTCTGCTGTTTGAACGACTTGCATACTTTGAAACATACTTGATATTTGTAATAAGAGATAACCTTTTGACATAAGAGCAAGTACTCTGATTCCAGTGGGGAAAAAGATATGCAAAAAAGACAAATTTATAATCAACCCATCCCTGTTTGATTTAGCTTGTAAATAATACTGTACATAGCTTTCCATCCATCTTTTGTACAGCTTTATTGAGGAAATAAACTACATGCATTTGTACATTTTTTTCAGTTCCAACACCTGTGAAACCATCAACAATCAAAATAATCAACGTTTCTATTACTCCCAAACTTGTGCTTTTTTATACTCAATTCCAATGCAACCACCTATTTACCCACTCATCCCTATCCCCCACTCTCTTTCTGTCACTATAGATTAATTTGCATTTGGTAGAGTTTATACAAATGTTTATATAAAGGGGGAAAATGACACTATCTTTTTTGGACATGTGCCATTGTTCTAATGTAGTTTAGAGAATACGATCAATACCTTGCAATTTGGTTAAAAAAATATGGATAGAGGCTGGGCGTGGTGGCTCACACCTGTAATTCTAGCACTTTGGGAGGCCTAGGCAGGCAGATCACCCGAGGTCAGGAGTTCGAGACCAGCCTGGCCAACACGGTGAAAACCCTTCTCTACTAAAAATTCAAAAATCAGCTGGGCGTGGTGGTGGATGCCTGTGATTCCAGCTACTCAGGAGGCTGAGGCAGAAGAATCGCTTGAAACCAAGAGGTGGAGGTTGCAGTGAGCCGAGATCGTGTCACTGCACTCCAGTCTGGGCAACAGAGCGAGACTCCAACTCAAAAAAAAAAAAAGTATGGATAGATGTAATTATTCAATGCCCCAACTATAGGATTTGCATAACACTGGAGATATATTACAATATATTTTCCCCCAAATGATAAAATTTCTACATGCTGGGAGATGTTTTTGTATCAAGTCTGTAAGTTCAAGAAAAGTCACAAAAATAATAAGGTGTATTGAATATCAAAACCAATAAGATAAATCCTTTCACGTTTTTAGTATGCTAAGAATTGACCGAGACGTCCAATAGTTAAGCCAATTCATGTATATTATCCTTTGCATTACTATGCTTAAACACTAATGAAAGCTAAATGTTTCCTTTAAAGATACTATAGAATCAAAAGTTACAGGGACTTCCTCATTATTATTAACAAAAATACATGTTATGTTCAGATGGAAATTCCACAAAGTCAAGGGGAGCCAGGAGAACCTCAGAAAAGAGCTATCTTCTTTCCTGAGATATTCATTGGCATTTTGGTGTTTTGAGTGAATCAGTATTCAGTGAGAGAGAATCATTCACTTTTAATGCATAGCTGATTAATAAAGGGTGCGTATCTTGACAATTTTAGGTATCTTTGAACCTCACTCTTGATTGAGACCCTGGCATTGTTTGAACAGTGGGGGACAGTTCACTAAAGGCACTCAGGTGTTTCTGGGTACCTTAGAGTTTCCTACCAGAAAGCAAGAAGAGCCTTTCTAAACTAGAGCCTTTGACACCTGATGTTAAGCTCACTTGGGACCTCTCAGGGTTTAATTTGTTGTAAGAATTGCAGAAAGAGCTTGTTTTAAAATTGCAGATTCCAGCCAGGCGTGGTGGCTTATGCCTGTAAACCCCACATTTTGGGAGCCCGAGGTGGGCGGATCACTTGAACTTAGGAGTTTGAGACCAGCCTGGGCAAACCCTGTCTCAACAACAAAAGAAAAAGTTTGCCGGGCATGGTGGCACATGTCTGTAGTCCCAGCTACTCAGGAGGCTGAGGTGGGAGGATTGCTTGAGCCCCAGGAGGTAGAAGCTGCAGTAAGCCATGATCACACCACTGCACTCCAGCCTGGGCAATAGAGACCCTTGTCATGGTCAATGACTGTCTGAGCCTGGCACAAAGATAGTAAAGGAATTTGCCAAGACAATAGTGAGTTTAGAAAAGCAGATTTATTTAGGGGAAAGGGGGAGATACATTGCAAGGAAGCAACAGGCAAGACAGCAGAAAGAAGGCTGTCTGCCAAGAGGCAGGGGCTGGAGGGGAATTTGATAAGATCATACTGCTTAGGCTGAATGCTTGCAGACAGAATGGGTGCAGGTGAGCCGTTTGCAGTTGACCTCATTTCTTGGAACATTTGCTCCCCTCTATCCCTGTTTCTGTCCCTGTCAGCTAAGTCCATTTTTCAATTTTCTTTTAACTCCTTAGGACTCCACAACCCTGTCTCAAAAAAAAAAAAAAAACAGATTCCAGGGTTCAAGCCCTACACATTCTGTTTCTATAGGCCTGGAAAGGAACTATGGAATCTATATGTTTAGTAAGTACCATACATAAATATGAAAAATGTGCTCCGTGTTTCAAAGATCACACTTGGGAAAGAGAATGGGACTAGCTTAGAATGGAATGATCCCAGAATGTATGTTGGGTGAAAGCTCTTCGGGGAAGGCCTGTGTGTGTGTGTGTGTGTGTGTGTGTGTGTGTGTGTATTTGTGTGCTCAAACACTTTTTTTTTGTTTGAGAGTTGATATAGGTAGGAAAAGGTGGTGGACAAGGATCTCCAGATATATAGCAAGATGTAGAACTATTTCTCTGGGGCTCTGTTGGAATTTTGTTTCTAGAATATTTTCTTCTTGGATAGGGAAAAACAGAAGGCTTACATAATACTCATTCTCCAAACCCAGTACTCAAATGGGAAAGTTAGATTTACTTAATAAAAAGAGAGATTTACAAAAGTGGGGGGAAATACACAAAATGTGTGAGTGAGGGCAATTTTGAAATCGGAGACCCTGGATATTTCCTTAAAATAAAGAAGAGACCCTTCTATATAGAATGGTTTGGATTAAGGATCCCTGGTTACTATGGAGAAGGGAGGGAGGAATTCAAATATCTTCAGAGATCCTTTCAGCTTTGTCTCCATAATTCTGCAAGAATTATTAATCTTTGCGGCAGTTAGCCATTAGCTGATGTTTTACCTACATATTCACCCCAATACTGTTTTCACCATGAAAATCACTTTTGTCGCTGCTAAATGTGTTTAGAAGCTGTTTGGTTTTCACTTCTTCAAGGCGATTTTTAAAACCTTTTTATTCCTTAATTAGAATTCAGTGATGTATAAAAGCTTAGTTATTTGAAATTCTGGTACACTAACTCAAAAAATTACGAGTAAAGGATAGTGTGTATGTGTGTGTGTGTTTGTGTCTGTGTGTTTTCACATAGACTTTAATAGAGTTGATTCATTCTAATTACTTCAACGATACGGACTTTTATTTAGTTCTCTTATTTTTTTTAAATTTTGTTTTCTGTGTGACTATTTTGGTAAAATTATATGACTTGTATATGTGGTAGCCTTTGGTTCTTAAATGGCAAATTCAAATTACTAAAAGATTAAACAGTTACTTATTATTAATTCCGTATTTCCACAATACCTTATTATATTTTGTTCACAAAGCTTTTAAGGGTGGGAGAAAAACTATAGAATGTTTAGTTTTTCTAGATACTTTTACTTTTTTTTGGTTTGTAATACAGAATATCATAGTGTTTAACAGCTCAGTCGTTAGAGTATGACACACTTGTTTATAAATCTCAACCCTGACAAACATGCTTATGAAAAGAAACCATGCCATTTACTAGCTAAATGACCTTGGCAACATTTTAAACTGTCTGTCCCTTGATTATCTCACCTCCAAAATGGAGAAAATAATAAAACATTCTTCCTGGGGTTGTTATGAGGATTGGATGCGTTGTAACAAAGAATACTGTGCGTAGTAAACATGGTGAAAGTAAAGTGTAGACTATTATTAATATTATTAGTAGCTGTATCACCTAGCATTTTTTTCAGGACAACCATTAACCATTGTTACATGAAGTTTAATAAAAAATACATCTTTGCAGTTATAATAATTTTATGTGATTATAGTAATTTATTCAGAGCTGTGATAATTCTTTAACTTTGTGACAAAGTTTTTGTGTATATTTGTCATTCTATTAGGGAGCATATGAAAAATAATTCCTGTTGATGCACAATCTGGAATGTATGTGGTAAAGTCGCCTGTATGAGAAGCAGCTCTATCACAGATATAGGCCTTAAATTTAAAACTTCTGGCCTTTGACTCACTAGTATTTAAGATGAAACCAATGATCTCTTCATTTTACAATGTCTATATTTGCAGTACAGAATCAGAGGAAGTAAGTCTCAAGGAAAAATATTGATTTCCCTTTAGCAAACCTGTTGAAATACACTGTTGTAGGCCTTGTTATTTTTTTAAGTGTCTGGATTTTCTTGGTGAATTCATTAAAACATATTTTAGCAGCTCCGGTGGCCCAGTATCTCATTCCAACAAAAACTTACCACTGGAAGGCACATACCATTTGGCTCACCTTTTCATTTCATGGCTAAATAATAATGACAAATTACAGGTGCTAAAGTGATGTTAGGTCCCTTAGCTTATGAAGTGATTCGATGCTCCTGGTATTAATCTTCTGTCCAGAGCTTCTTTATACACATGGCATCTCTCTTCTGATTGGCAATTAATGTCTTATATGCTGGAATTCCATTTCAGCAACCTGAAAATGATACTACTTTTCATAATTGGTAGTAACTTTGACTTATCATTATATCTTAGTTTTAGCTCTACTATAAAATATATATACACACACATATACATACATACATACATACATATATATATATAGGGAGAGAGAGAGAGAGTTTGGTTTCAAGTGATGTACATTGTGGAGCAGGCTCAGTTGTCATTAAGAGAGGATGTCTTTCCTAATTTGTATTTATCTAGATATCTTGATTCTCCCTAAAGTGAATTTTCCCATATCTCATAGTCCGTCATTCAAAGTATGCGAAAAATAGCTGTATGAAACATTCCTGCGGTTTTCATAGAAATTCATTATATTACCCTTATATATTATGACTCTGATAAAGACACTTATTAAGTTCATATAGCTTTATTGTAGGTTTTCTTTGGGAGTTCTGTGTTTGTGATCATGTCATCAGTGAAGAGTGTGTTGCTTTTTCTCCAATCTGTATGCTATTTTTTCCCCTGTCTTATTGCATTGGGCAGGAATTGGAAGACAATGTTGAATAGAGGTCATTAAAATGGACATATCTGCATTTTTTCTGATTTTAGGTAGAAAGCTGTCAGTCTTTTACCAGTAAGTTTGATATCAACTAAAGATTTTCTGTAGGTGCCCTCATAAAATTGAGAAATATACTATTTATTCGTAATGTACTGAGAGTGTTTATCACAAATGAATGTTTAATTTTGTCAAATTTATTTTCTGTATCTATTGAGTTGGTCATAGGTTTTTTCTTTTCTTTTATTTTACTAACATGGTGAATCATATCAACTGATTTTTGAAAACTAAACCAATTTTACATTGTTGGGATAATAATACCATTTGATGGTGGTATATCATCAAGTTTAAATATTTCTTAATTTGCTAAAATTTTACTTGGAACTTTTGTTTCTACATTCATGAGTAATATTGATCTACAAATCTTTCTTGCAATGTCTTTTATGGCTTTGTTATCAGTGCAAAATCTGCAAAAAGTGTTGAAGAATGTTGCTTTCTCATTTTTATCCTAAAAAAATGTGCATAGGATTACTTTATTCCTAAAGGAAGCAAGAAACAATAACAGTTCTGTCCTTGATATAATTCACCCCAAAGCCATTATGGGACTTGAATCCTTTTTTGGGGAAGATATGTGATTACAGATTCAGTTTCTTTGACAGACAGAAGACTATTTACATTGTCTGTTTCTTCTTTTGTCAGTTTTGGCCAATTTGATTTCCAAAGTACTTGTCTGTTACATCTAAATATTCATATTTGTTAGTATAAGTCTTTATTATATTTTTTATCTTTTAATAGCTAAAGTATATGTAGTGTAGTGATGTTCCCTCTCTTATTCCTGATTTTGTTAATATTTAATGATCAGTTAAGACATAAGTTTATCAATTTTATTCATGTTTAAAAATTACCTTGCTATGCTTTCATTGATTTTTCTTTCTGATTATTATTTCTGCAACTTATATTTTGTCCTGTTGTTTTTCTTATTCTTTTTAGATTCTTAAGGTGATGTGTGTATCATAGATTTTGGACCTTTCTTCTTTTATAATAGATGCACTTAAAACTACATGTTTCATTCTAAGCATTTCTTTTGCTGTATCTCACAGATTTTTATGTTGTGTTTTCATGTTCATTTAATCAGAAATGTTTACTATAGCCAGTAATTTTTCTTCATCCATGAGTTACTTAGAAACATGTTCTTTAATTCCTAAATATTTGAATATTTTGCAGAAACATTTCTATTATTATTTCCTAATTTAATTCCAGTTGTAGTTGGGAAATATGCTCTGTTTGATTTTAATCTTTGTTAATCTACTGAGACTTATTTTAGAGCCAAACATATGGTTTATCTTGGTGACTGGTTTGTGTAGACTTGTAGAGTTTGTACTCTGTGGATTTGAAATTTATTTCTCTGTAGATATTAATGATATTTATTGATAATGTTGTTAACTAACTGAATTTCCATCTATTTATCTTATCGATTAATGGGAACATTGAAATCTTTATGAACTTGTCTTTTTCCCCCTTTGTTCCATCAGTTTTGCTTCAGGTGTTTTCATAGTTGAAAGTAAAACCACTACAAACACTTTTAGATGTTTTGAAGTTCTTATAGAAGTTCTAATAGAACATCATCTACAGGTACCCACTGCTTCTAGAATTAGGAAAATGTCTTCCAAATTGGGTGTGTTTGTGAAGGAGTGGGTTCAGTATATGGGAGTAAACAAATCAGTGGAAGAGTCAGGCAAGAAGCAGTCATCCTGAAGGTTTACCTCTACTTTGCAGAAACTACTAGCATAGAAGAAAGAATGAAGGTCTTAGAATGATGCTGTGTTATGGACAGGCAGGTCTTCAGTCAAATGCACCAGGGGATCAGCAGAAGACTTTGACTGCAGGCCGAGACACTGGAGTGATTAAAGAAGGAATACTGGGGCAAAAGACTCATTCTGGATAATGGATCAGTGCAATGAGAAAAAGCTGAGAAAAATAAATCACAGATGCCCAGTGCTATTTACTGATAACCCCAGATATCAGGTCAAACTGAGAACTGACTCATGCGGGTAGCAGATGTGATATAATGAAAAGGGCACACATCTTTGATGGAGGCAATCTTAAGTTCAAATTCTGTTTCTGTGACTGAGTATGTCACACACATATCTTGTGCCTTGTGATCTTAGAAGATAAACTGTGCCTGTTTCCTCATTTTGTAAGTTGAGATAATGTCTATTTCAGAGGGTTGTTGGATGTAAGATGTAATAAAATTTAATATCTAGAATAAACAGTCTAATACATAGTAGGTTTTCTATAAATGTTAGATTTCTTCCTTCCTTCATAAAGCCAGATTGAGGATTTGAGTATAGAGAAGGAGATGATATGGCTCTGAGGCACTTATGCTGCATTGAGATAAAGAGTTAATAACTGTGCTGTTTTTCTCTCAAGAACCTCTAATGCCCAAGAGCTAGAGGTCTTGTCTAAAACATTTCTCTCTGTTGAAGAAATGAACTCTCACTGCAGGGAGAGGGTAATGTCATTTTCAGGTGAATGCCACCTACTTTGCGTGACTGCTTTCTGCCCTATTTGTGACTTTTATTGAGGAGCACATCTAGAGGCCAATGGCTATTGATAGTTTTGCTGTATGTGTTCCTTTGCTTATGACACCACTTTTTGGGGGGTGTGGGATATTCCTAGATCCTCAGAGTGACTTCACAGTTACTTTTTGTTTTCCTAATTCCTTACTTCTCCCATTTAGTAGAAATTCTTATTTACCTATGCAAAGTCATAAAAACTCTGTTTATAACCATTGCTTACCGTATATCCTGCATTATCTTATAAGGCTGTAATTATCAACCTCATGAAAGCTGTTGCATGCATCCAGTACTCATGCTTTGGGTTTATTGCCTTGCAATTCTGTATTCTTGGTCTCCTTATTCATCCTCCTTTGTGGCCCCCATTTCACAACCATCTGCTTTCTACCAATCAAGAATGACAGCACATTACTTGTAGCCCTGCTTCAACCGCCTCCCCTGTCCCTGAATAACTGTGGTTAAATCGTCTTTATTTCACGATTTTACCAGCTGCCAAAGACTAAAGCAATCACAACTGATAAATCCTGAAGTGCTTCCATTAACCAATCAGGGGTTGTCACTGCTGTCAAGTCTGCCCTGAGAGAGGCCATTTTTGGTAGCTTAGAATTCTTGTGTATATGTCCACCGGGGATAGGTATGTTTAGCCAGTTAAAAGGGTTTTCAACTCTGCAGTTAGTTATAGAAACTAGTTCTAGGAGCTTAAAAAAAATTCCGTTCAGTGCCTTTCAAAATATAAAACAGGTTTGGTAATTTTCTTTCTGCTCCTTGGTTGTTCTAGAAGGTGATTACACTTACACATCTTAAACAGAGTAAAGAAGAAACAAGATTTAAATTTTCACACTTGGAGATAATCAAGGAAACCAGGAGAGAATCTGTAGCAGTCTGAATGCAGCAAGAAACAATAACGATTGGCAGGGCAGCAATGAGTGACACATGTTGCTGAGTGGTTCTCCACCGCTCAATGGCACCAAGTTTGACATTTAAATTGCAGACAGCCCTGGGTCCATTCCAGGAGCTGGCTGTGGTTGAGTGCAGTTCTGATCACTTGCTTGAGGGGTGCAGTGGGGGTAAAGAGAGAGGAAAAAAAAGAAAAATCAAATTGTTCTCGGAAATCATGTTTAATGTAGAAATCTGGTTAATATTAAAATGCAATCTGCAGTTTACAAGTATTCTATTCCTCAAGGAAAATATTTCCTCTTCAAGGGGCAGGGGCAGTAAGCTCTCCCTTATTACATCACTTCCTATGTCAGGCCAAACTAGCATTCAAAATGTATTACTGTACTGATAATGCTAATTTCAAAATGATGCCTTTTTTCCCCCCTTTGGTTAAAGGGTCTGGGCAAAATTCCAATCATATGGATCAATTTAGCCTTAGATGGCGCTGCCCAAACTGCTATTTCATGCACTATATAGAATATAGTTCTTCCACATTCTCAGGAATAGTAGTCCATGTCTCCTTTCTACCCATAGCATAACATTATGTTTCTAAAAGTTTCCCAAGAGAGCACCTACCTCATGGGTTTTAGAAAAGGGAATGTCATATCTTTGGGAGGGAGGGATACCACATCATTTTCTACACACAGGCAGCCTCCAATTTTTGAATTACTAGGGAGTTAGGAATTGATTTCTAGAACTCAACTTTGTGCCATGTTCAAATCAACCTGGTATTTTCCCTGTAGGCTTGGCTGGCTTTCACCGCAACTGCTCTCATCACCAGGAGGACATGTGGGTATAACCACTGGTATTTATCCCTCTTTTATCCATTTTTTTTTCTGCAATGCCTTAAAACACTAAAGCTGATGAGTTACTGGAATGAAGTCTTTTCAAATGTCTGTCACCCACATAGTTAATCAGCATTCTTACCTTTTTATATTTAAAAAAAGAAAGAAATTTTAAAAAGCCATTAACAAAAGATCAATGTGAAAGCACCCAGTGTTCCAGACCAGAAGAAGGCAGTTTTATTTTTCTTGAGACTCTCCATTCTTTTGGAGTCTCTGCTGGGTAGAGCTGATCATACAGTGGGGCAAGAAGTGCTTGATAGATGCCAAGAAAGCTTACCTCCATTAAGGTACTACTAATTTATCCTTTTTTTTGTTTTTGAGAATTTCCCCCGAATAGAAAATCTTCTATTTATGTTTACTAAATTTTCCCATTAATACAAAGATACAAAACAAACATATTTTGATGCTAATAATATGTTTAGAGTCTACGCTTTGCAATAATGGTGGCTGCCACTCAAATGTAATTTAATAATGAGGTTTTATTCAAACATATTTTCTTTACTTTTTAAATCGTTTATAATGCCCCAAATTTATAATGCAATTTTAGTGGAATTACACTGAATAACTTGAAATTATAGAATAAGTTACATGCAGTTTCATTTACAGTTGCCCATTGATTCAAGCCTGCTAGCTGACACCAGAGGTAGCTGGTTGCACAAAGCCACAGGAAGAATACATTTAGGTTTACTGGGCTATGGTTTTTTTCTGTGCTAGCCAATTAGGGAAAATTTAGCTATTTAGCTAAAGAGTCTTATACTGGTCATTGAGGGCCAACTTGTGCTTATTTGACCTAATGACTACTTTCTTGTCTCGATGTTATGGGCTCCTTACAGTATTGTGGTAGATTAATTGGTATAATAGCTACCCCAATATCTCAATAGCTTAACATGATAAAGCCTTATTTCTGAATTACGTAACAATCCCATGAAGGTCTGAAGAGGTTCTCTGTTCCACAAAGTAATTCAGGGATCCAGGAACCTTTATCTAGTAACTCCATTTTTTTTTTTTTAAGATTGCAACTGAATCCTCTGTAGTGACTGAAAAAAAAAAAAAAGGAGCCATCGAATATGGCAAAGGCATACTTGTTCCTGATTGCTGTTTCCTGAAGGTGACACATGCTACTTCTACTTACATTCTGTTACTGAGCAGTGTTCATACAGAAACAATGAGATGCAAGAGAAGAAACAATGAGATGTAGAATGTATCCTAGAAGCATAGGTATGCTGATAAAAGTTTAACAACTGGGTTTCTAGAAGGGAAAAAAAATCTCTGATCCATGGGATTTGCCATTTTCCACAGTGTAAATAACTCCCGCCATGCCAAGTTCAAGCTTGTGATGATGTCTTGGAAAAGTAAGACTATTAAATTAGGACACCAGTGAGAAATCTCTTGAAAAAAGACCAGATAAAAATAGGATATTGCTAAATGTGGATGGAACTGGGAAGGGATGTGCACAGTCTGCTCTCACAAGCGAGCATGGTGCTGACTGAGCACACCACTGCCTAGAAATATGCCAAGGAAGAAGCAGTGAAGCTGAACATTGGTGAGCTTGGCCGTTTCCATGCCACTTATTCAGTGGAAGACATTGTGTAAGATGGGGTGAGATGGACACAAGTATGAGCCAATGCTGATTACATTTAAGGAGCTCACTGTACTTAGGAAGACTAGCAAAATTATAAAAATAGCTAATATCTAATGCATGGTCACTATTTTCCAGGCACCCTCTCAAGAGATCTATAACTTAACAACTCTATAATGTAGGTATTCTTTTTATTGTTATATTATAATCTAATGGAGACCCCAAGAGACTTAGTAATTTGCTCGAGGTAAAGCATAATTCATTCTGATTAGGAATCTATAGTAAGCCTTGTGTAGAAAGAGGTACAAGAACAAGTCTGTGAAGAAGAAGATTTTAATTAGAGATTGAAAGAAAGAGGGTGTATGACTGTGTTTGGGTGGTTGGTGGGGGTGAAATTATAAGCTAAGGGAGCAGGACAGTGAATGTAAGTAAAGTGTGAAAATCCATGAGTAACAAAGCTACTCATGTTCTTTGACAACATAACCCTGCTTCTGGAAGGAATTTATCTTGAAAAAATAATTTTAGCAAGACCTAAAATCATTTTGTTTATATACACAAGATATTATAATATTTAAAAATATCAGATCAGCTGGAAAGAAAGCACAGGACCAACAGGAAAAATATTTTTATAAATTCTAGACTCTCTGAATGCTGGTGATAATTATGATGATGATGAAGATGATGATGATCATTGCTATGGGCCACATCTAAGCAGAGAAGAACAAGCATGCTTTCACCACGTTGACTGGTTTACCTAACTCATTGTTGAATTGTACTAAGTTAACAAGATAATACTATCTGACTATTTGGAAACATGAAATATTTGTGATAATTGCAAAATCAGAATATTAAATAGCAGGTGAATTGTGTACACACATTCAAAAGGAGAGGACGGCATCATGCTAAAAAGGGAAATAGCAGATTTTGAGATAAGGGATTGTATTTAATATTTTTCTAAACTATTATTAATATCAGATATAGGGCATATATTCACTTAGAAAGGTTGATTATATAGTGTTAGATTTGCAGACTCAATGTGATTGGAATAATAGGTGAAAGGAGATTAGATAGAGTGAATAACTATGTAGTACAGTGGAAAAAGCCCTGAGTTTTGCTAACTAAGCAGATTTTAGTTCACACTATAAAGGGTGAAAAGCTATCACTCATTTTTTTGAAGAGGAGAATAATACAGTATGAACCCTAGAAACACTGTGATGATGTCTTGGAAGAGCAAGACTCTTAAGCAATCAGTGAGAAATCTCTTAAAGACCAGATAAAAAAGAAGATACAGTTTAGAGTAGCATTGGTAGGGTTTAAAGGAGAGAGAATGGGTAAATTCTAGAAATGGACAACACTTGGAAGACTTGACTGATTTGGGCGGATCACAAGGTCAGGAGTTCAAGACCATCCTGGCTAACATGGTGAAACCCCATCTCTACTAAAAGTACAAAAATTAGCCAGGCTTGATGGCAGGCGCCTGTATTCCCAGCTACTTGGGAGGCTGAGGCAGGAGAATCGCTTGAACTCGGGGTGGAGGTTGCAGTGAGCCGAGGTTGTGCCACTGCACTCCAGCCTGGGCAACAGGGCGAGATGACTCCTCAAAACAACAACAACAAACAGATTTGAAGGTATAGAGGATACAAAGAAGTTGCAGGAAACTGATTAGTTAATTTTAGGGCATATTGAGTCAATACGTCAGCAGGCTCTGTGTTTAGAAACATGCTGTGGAACTGGACACTTAGATCCAAGCTGTAGAGAAACATCACAGTGGGACGAAGATTTGGGGATCATCAGATGAGAGCTGAGATGATAAACAGTGAAAGAGAAAGTGATGGGCCAGGCAGACGCTAGAGGGAAAGGAGAGCAGGGGCCTAAGAGGGGGGATTCAGCAGGGATTGAAGGGGGTTAAGACAGGAAGCAGAAGATGCAGACGTGACAACAACTGTTAATTTTCTTAAATATAAAGGAGATTTTAATATGTTGTGGGTTAAGGAAAAGAAGCCAGAGAGATAGGAAAATTGAACATATAAAAAGACAAGGAAGGATTTTCTTGTCAAGGTCTACGTCAGAGGAGGCTACAAAGGATGGGAATCAAGAGTTCTGGAAAAAGGCTGAGTGCAGTGGCTCATGCCTGTAATCCCAGCACTCTGGGAGGCCAAGGCAGGTGGATTACCTGAGTCAGGAGTTTGAGAACAGCCTGGCCAACATGGTGAAACCCCGTCTCTACAAAAAATACACACACACAAAAAAATTAGCTGGGAGTGGTGGCACGTGCCTGTGATACCAGCTGCTTGGGAGGCTGAGGCAGGAGAATCACTTGAACCCGGGAGGTGGAGGTTGCGGTGAGCCGAGATCATGCCAGTGTACTCTAGCCTGGGTGACAGAGCGAGACTCCATCTGAAAAAAAAAAAATAGTAAAAGAATTGTGGGAAAAAATCAAATTGTAGAGGAGTGGGATCCATATTTGTTTTAAGACAGAAAATGAGGAAAACATGGGAGAGACATTTGGGAGAGGTATAAAGGGGACTTGAGAGATATTTGTTATTTTCTCTGTCTTGTAAGGGAAGGCAGATTAGAGATTTCAAGTAGCTGGTGTCTGACAAGGGGCTGGAGATGACACTAGAAGAATAAAGCTATTAGAAAGAAAACATCCAGAAACATTTTTAATGATGATTTTATACAGAGGCAATGCTGTTGGAAGAGAAGAATACAATAGGGGAAAATAAAGGAAAGAGGTGACAAAGGAAGGTGAAAACAACAGAACAAGCAGAGGCAAAGAAAAGGAAGAGATATCTGTTGAGAGAAGTGGTAGAGAACCGTCAGCACCAATTTCCAGTTTTTTTCTACCCATGTTACAACTTTTGATTATATGTTGCTCTTTATCTCTTAATCCAGAATCTGCCTCATCCTTTCAAGACACTATTGTGTTAAGATGCATGGGTAGTGAATACAGACAATTTTAACACATATTTACCTAGTTTGTATAGCAACTTGTTATTAACCTACCCTAACAGAGCATGGGAATACTGAAAATATGTCAGGCTATTCTAAATCTATTGAGATAATAACTGGCATCAATTTTATCTCTCTTCAACAAAGCTTTGTTAAAAGCTAGACAATATGCCAGTTTTTCTGTTCTGTTTTTTCCCCATCTTTGTGGTTTTACCTACTTTTGGTCTTGGATGATAGTGATGTACAGATGGGTTTTTGGTGTGGATGTCCTTTCTGTTTGTTAGTTTTCCTTCTAACAGACAGGACCCTCAGCTGCAGGTCTGTTGGAGTTTGCTAGAGGCCCAATCCAGACTCTGTTTGCCTAGGTATCAGCAGTGGAGGCTGCAGAACAGCGGATTTTCGTGAACCACGAATGCTGCTGCCTGATCATTCCTCTGGAAGTTTTGTCTCAGAGGAGTACCTGGCCGTGTGAGGTGTCAGTCTGCCCCTACTTGGGGGTGCCTCCCAGTTAGGCTGCTCGGGGGTCAGGGACCCACTTGAGGAGGCAGTCTGCCCATTCTCAGATCTCCAGCTGCGTGCTGGGAGAACCACTACTCTCTTCAAAGCTGTCAGACAGGGACATTTAAGTCTGCAGAGGTTACTGCTATCTTTTTGTTTGTCTGTGCCCTGCCCCCAGAGGTGGAGCCTACAGAGGCAGGCAGGCCTCTTTGAGCTGTGGTAGGCTCCACCCAGTTTGGGCTTCCTGGCTGCTTTGTTTACCTAAGCAAGCCTGGGCAATGGCAGGCACCCCTCCCCCAGCCTCACTGCCGCCTTGCAGTTTGATCTCAGATTGCTGTGCTAGCAATCAGCGAGACTCCATGGGCATAGGACCCTCTGAGCCAGGTGTGGGATATAATCTCCTGGTGTGCCGTTTTTTAAGCCTGTCAGAAAAGCGCAGCATTAGGGTGGGAGAGACCTGATTTTCCAGGTGCCGTCTGTCACCCCTTTCATTGAGTAGGAAAGGGAACTCCCTGACCCCTTGCGCTTCCCGAGTGAGGCAATGCCTCGCCCTGCTTTGGCTCATGCACGGTGCGCTGCACCAACTGTCCTGCACCCACTGTCTGGCACTCCCTAGTGAGATGAACCTGGTATCTCAGATGGAAATGCAGAAATCAGCAGAAAAACTGGAAATTCTAAAAAGCAGAGTGCCACTCCTCCTTCAAAGGAATGCAGTTCCTCACTAGCAACGGAACAAAGCTGGATGGAGAATGACTTTGACGAGTTGAGAGAACAAGGCTTCAGATGATCAAACCACTCCGAGCTACAGGAGGAAATTCAAACCAAAGGCAAAGAAGTTAAAAACTTTGAAAAAAATTTAGATGAATGTATAACTAGAATAGCCAATACAGAGAAGTGCTTCAAGGAGTTGATGGAGCTGAAAGCCAAGGCTTGAGAACTACGTGAAGAATGCAGAAGCCTCAGGAGCTGATGCAATCAACTGGAAGAAAGGGTATCAGTAATGGAAGATGAAATGAATGAAATGAAGCGAGAAGGGAAGTTTAGAGAAAAAAGAATAAAAATAAACGAACAAAGCCTCCAAGAAATATGGGACTATATGAAAAGACCAAATCTACGTCTGATTGGTGTACCTGAAAATGACGGGGAGAATGGAACCAAGTTGGAAAACACTCTGCAAGATATTATCCAGGAGAACTTCCCCAATCTAGCAAGGCAGGCCAACATTCAAATTCAGGAAATACAAAGAACGCCACAAAGATACTCCTCGAGAAGAGCAACTCCAAGACACATAATTGTCAGATTCACCAAAGTTGAAGGAAAAAATGTTAAGAGCAGCCAGAGAGAAAGGTCGGGTTACCCACAAAGGGAAGCCCATCAGACTAACAGCTGATCTCTTGGCAGAAAGCCTACAAGCCAGAAGAAAGTGGGGGCCAATATTCAACATTCTTAAAGAAAGAATTTTCAACCCAGAATTTCATATCCAGTCAAACTAAGCTTCATAAGTGAAGGAGAAATAAAATACTTTACAGACAAGCAAATGCTGAGAGATTTTGTCACCACTAGGCCTGCCCTAAAAGAGCTCCTGAAGGAAGCACTAAACATGGAAAGGAACAACCGGTACCAGCCACTGCAAAATCATGCCAAATTGTAAAGACTATCAAGGCTAGGAAGAAACTGCATCAACTAACGAGCAAAATAACCAGCTAATATCATAATGACAGGATCAAATTCACACATAACAATATTAACTTTAAATGTAAATGGACTAAATGCTCCAATTAAAAGACACAGACTGGCAAACTGGATAAAGAGTCAAGACCCATCAGTATGCTGTATTCAGGAAACCCATCTCACATGCAGAGGCACACATAGGCTCAAAATAAAAGGATGGAGGAAGATCTACCAAGCAAATGGAAAACAAAAAAAGGCAGGGTTTGTAATCCTAGTCTCTGATAAAACAGACTTTAAACCAACAAAGATCAAAAGAGACAAAGAAGGCCATTACATAATGGTAAAGGGATCAATTCAACAAGAAGAGCTAACTATCCTGAATATATATGCACCCAATACAGGAGCACCCAGATTCATAAAGCAAGTCCTGAGTGACCTACAAAGAGACTTAGACTCCCACACAATAATAATGGGAGATTTTAACACCCCATTGTCAACATTAGACAGATCAACAAGACAGAAAGTTAACAAGAATACCGAAGAATTGAACTCAGATCTGCACCGAGCAGATCTAATAGACATCTACAGAACTCTCCACCCCAAATCAACAGAATATACATTTTTTTTCAGCACCACACCACACCTATTCCAAAACTGACCACATAGTTGGAAGTAAAGCTGTCCTCAGCAAATGTAAAAGAACAGAAATTATAACAAACTGTCTCTCAGACCACAGTGCAATCAAACTAGAACTCGGGATTAAGAAACTCACTCAAAACCGCTCAACTACATGGAAACTGAACAACCTGCTCATGAATGACTACTGGGTACATAACAAAATGAAGGCAGAAATAAAGATTTTCTTTGAAGCCAACGAGAACAAAGACACAACATACCAAAATCTCTGGGACACATTCAAAGCAGTGTGTAGAGGGAAATTTATAGCACTAAATGCCCACAAGAGAAAGCAGGAAAGATCCAAAATAGACACCCTAACATCATAATTAAAAGAACTAGAAAAGTGAGAGCAAACACATTCAAAAGCTAGCAGAAGGCAAGAAATAACTAAAATCAGAGAAGAACTGAAGGAAATAGAGACATAAAAAACCCTTCAAAAACTTAATGAATCCAGGAGCTGGTTTTTTAAAAAGATCAACAAAATTGATAGACCACTAGCAAGTCTAATAAAGAAGAAAAGAGAGAAGAATCAAATAGATGCAATAAAAAATGATAAAGGGGATATCACCACTGATCTCACAGAAATACAAACTACCATCAGAGAATACTACAAACACCTCTACACAAATAAACTAGAAAATCTAGAAGAAATGGATAAATTCCTCGACACAAACACCCTCCCAAGACTAAACCAGGAAGAAGTTGAATCTCTGAATAGACCAATAACAGGCTCTGAAACTGTGGCAATAATCAATAGCTTACCAACCAGAGAGTCCAGGACCAGATGGATTCACAGCCAAATTCTACCAGAGGTACAAGGAGGAGCTGTTACCATTCCTTCTGAAACTATTCCAATGAATAGAAAAAGAGTGAATCCTCCCTAACTCATTTTATGAGGCCAGCATCATCCTGATACCAAAGCTGGGCAGAGACACAACCAAAAAAGAGAATTTTAGACCAATATCCTTGATGAACATTGATACAAAAATCCTCAATAAAATACTGGCAAACCGAATCCAGCAGCACATCTAAAAGCTTATACACCATGATCAAGTGGGCTTCATCCCTGGGATGCAAGGCTGGTTCAACATAGGCAAATCAATAAATGTAATCCAGCATATAACAGAACCAAAGTCAAAAACCACATTATTATCTCAATAGATGCAGAAAGTCCTTTGACAAAATTCAACAACCTTCATGCTAAAAACTCTCAATAAATTAGGTATTGATGGGATGTATCTCAAAATAATAAGAGCTATCTATGACAAACCCACGGCCAATATCATACTGAATGAGCAAAAACTGGAAGCATTCGCTTTGAAAACTGGCACAAGACAGGGAGGCCCTCTCTCACCACTCCTATTCAACATAGTGTTGGAAGTTCTGGCCAGGGCAATCAGGCAGGAGAAGGAAATAAAGGGTATTCAATTAGGAAAAGAGGAAGTCAAATTGTCCCTGTTTGCAGATGACATGATTGTATATCTAGAAAACCCCATTGTCTCAGCCCAAAATCTCCTTCAGCTGATAAGCAACTTCAGCAAAGTCTCAGGATACAAAATCAATGTACAAAAATCACAAGCATTCTTATACACCAATAACAGACAAACAGAGAGCTAAATCATGAGTGAACTCCCATTCATAATTGCTTCAAAGAGAATAAAATACCTAGGAATCCAACTTACAAGGGATGTGAAGGACCTCTTCAAGGAGAACTACAAACCACTGCTCAATGAAATAAAAGAGGATACAAACAAATGGAAGAACATTCCATGCTCATGGGTTGGAAGAATCAATATCGTGAAAATGGCCGTACTGCCCAAAGTAATTTATAGATTCAATGCCATCCCCATCAAGCTACCAATGACTTTCTTCACAGAATTGGAAAAAACTACTTTAAAGTTCATATGGAACCAAAAAAGAGCCCGCATCGCCAAGTCAATCCTAAGCCAAAAGAACAAAGCTGGAGGCATCATGCTACCTGACTTCAAACTATACTACCAGGCTACAGTAACCAAAACAGCATGGTACTGGTACCAAAACAGAGACATAGTTCAATGGAACAGAACAGAGCCCTCAGAAATAACACCACATATCTACAACTATCTGATCTTTGACAAACCTGATAAAAAGAAGCAATGGGGAAAGGATTCTCTATTTAATAAATGTTGCTGGGAAAACTGGCTAGCCACATGTAGAAATCTGAAACTGGATCCTTTCCTTACACCTTATACAAAAATTAATTCAAGATGGATTAAAGACTTACATGTTAGACCTAAAACCATAAAAACCCTATAAGAAAACCTAGGCAATACCATTTAGGACATAGGCATGGACAAGGACTTCATGTCTAAAACACCAAAAGCAATGGCAACAAAAGCCAAAATTGACAAATGGGATCTAATTAAACTAAAGAGCTTCTGCACAGCAAAAGAAACTACCATCAGAGTGAACAGGCAACCTACAGAATGGGAGAAAATTTTCGCAACCTACTCCTCTGACAAAGGGCTAATATCCAGAATCTACAATGAACTCAAAGAAATGTACAAGAAAAAAACAACCCCATCAAAACGTGGGCAAAGGACATGAACAGACACTTCTCAAAAGAAGACATTTATGCAGCCAAAAAACAAATGCAAAAATGCTCATCATCACTGGCCATCAGAGAAATGCAAATCAAAACCACAATGAGATACCATCTCACACCAGTTAGAATGACCATCATTAGAAAGTCAGGAAACAACAGGTGTTGGAGAGGATGTGGAGAAATAGGAACACTTTTCCACTGTTGATGGGACTGTGAACTAGTTCACCCATTGTGGAAGTCAGTGTGGCGATTCCTCAGGGATCTAGAACTAGAAATACCATTTGACCCAGCCATCCCATTACTGGGTATATATCCAAAGGACTATAAATCATGCTGCTATAAAGACACACACACACGCATGTTTATTGCAGCACTATTCACAATAGCAAAGACTTGGAACCAACCCAAATGTCCAACAACAGTAGACTGGATTAAGAAAATGTGGCACATATACACCATGGAATAGTATGCAGGTATAAAAAATGATGAGTTCATGTCCTTTGTAGGGACATGGATGAAACTGGAAATCATTCGCTCTAAACTATTGCAAGGACAAAAACCAAACACCGCATGTTCTCACTCATAGGTGGGAATTGAACAATGAGAACACATGGACACAGGAAGGGGAACATCACACTCCGGGGACTGTTGTGGGGTGGGGGCAGGGGGGAGGGATAGCATTAGGAGATATACCTAATGCTAAATGATGAGTTAATGGGTGCAGCACACCAACATGGCACATGGATACACATGTAACAAACCTGCACGTTGTGCACACGTACCCTAAAACTTAAAGTATAATAATAATAAAATAAAATAAAGCTAGACAAGAGTCTAGAGCAGGATTTAGCAAATTATGACCTGTGTGCCAAATTCAACTTGCTGCTTGTTATAAACAAAAGTTTATCAGAACACAATCATGCTTCTTATTTTTATAAATAAAGTTTTGTCAGAACATAACCATGCTCATTCATTTACATATCTATGGCTACTTTTGTAGTTGAGTGACCACAACAATACCGCATCGTCTGTAAATAGTATCATATGGCCTGTAAAGCCTAAAATATTTTTAAGCTGTCCTATACAGAAAAAGATTGCTGAATCCTGTGGAATAAGCTGTGCATCAGTAACAAAGCAACTACTTATATACTCATGGAATTTCCCCAGTGGGACATTCATTTTCAAATGATGATAGAAATTTTTACATCTGTGTTCTGAGCAATTGCAAATAAAATGTCATACGTTGAAAGGCAATATCAACCTAATTCCAAACCATCAGGATTTGTTGGTAAAAGCCAAAAAAGAAACTCTATTTGAAGACTCAAGGCTTACCATCTCCATAGAACTGACAACTATGTTGTTTTCCAGGCGATTTTCATGTCCTTAAATAGCATCCTTTCTCCCTTGTAAAACAAACTGATGAAAGGGTTTTTGGTAGCATGTACCTTTCCAGTGCTGCTAGAGAGAAGATGATAGGATACAAGGTGTTCTTGGTGAGTTCCCAAATTCTCAAGAAGTTTCCATGTGGGTAGATATGCACTGTTGGTTTTTAAATTATGCCTTAGCAGGAAGAATGTCAATAACTGAATTATGGCAACCTCTCGGAAAAGAGGTTGCTAGCTGCCTCATTTCATTAAATGCTGAGAGACAGAGAGACAGAGACAGAGAAAGGAAAAAATAAAACTCTTTCTCAGAATATTAGGTGCTTCATGGTTTATTTTTTTATTTGTTTGAGATGGAGTCTCGCTATTTTGCCCAGGCCGGACTGCAGTGGTGCGATCTCAGCTCACTGCCAGCTCCGCCTCCTGGGTTCACGCCATTCTCCTGGCTCAGCCTCCCGAGTAGCTGGGACTACAGGCGCCTGCCACCACGTCTGGCTAATTTTTTGTATTTTTTTTTTAGTAGAGATGGGGTTTCACCGTGTTAGCCAAGATGGTCTCGATCTCCTGACATCATGATCCGCCCACCTCGGCCTCCCAAAGTGCTGGGATTACCAGGCATGAGCCACTGCACCCAGCCTTCATGGTTTTGATGAAGAACCTGATCTCTGTTTGAGGCTTAAAAAAAAAAACTGGGGGAGACAGTTTTCACCTTGTATTCCTTTGGAATTACACACAGACAAATTTTGCCTGATTTAGACATGTCTAGCCCAAAGGCAGAAGATGATTATTATGTTCTAATACTTGAATTATTGTCTCTGTGTATCAAAATCATGTAACTAATTAGCAGCTGAAGCAAGAATCAGTGGATGACATCCCAGTTTTAGGCAAAATAGTGAGAAATGTCTGCATCACAGAATCACAATCATCATATTTTTCTGCTGTAACTGATCCTCTTTATACTCTAACTTCAAAATTAGTCACTAAAAAAACTTATTTGTTAAAATAATAAAAAAATACCATCATTAGTGACCATCTACTACATTGGGTCACAATATTTTCATGTCATATTTAACTTCTGTATTTACAGTCAAGCAGGATGAGCTTTGGGATGAAAAGGACCCAGCAGAATTTGCAATGGGGGGTTATGATAACAAAGATGGGGCAAATATTTTAGATATATCCCAAGCTGTTTTGAATGAATTCAAACTTTGGAGCCCGGCTGATTTACTTCCCGCAGTATATTGACAGCACTGGCAAGTAAACACGTTAAACAGATGTCTGGTATCTGTGAATAAGCATGGAGAATGAGAAGGATGTCTGAAGTCCGAATATGGGTAAAGGTTCCAAAGCTCAATGTGGATTCTTCAAGCTGTAGAAATGCTTGCCTTCAAAAGAAAGCCTTTAGGACTAGGTGTAAACAAAATGACTTTTAAGCTCCCAGAAGCATTAAGGAACAGTAACAATCAGCATGGCTTCACTAAGAATGAGCAATGTCACACCAAACACATTTTCTTTTTGGCAACTTCCTAGACCTTTGTAACAGGACAGTATGACACACTTAAATGTAATGGCTCTTTTTCATGACGTTTAATATAACGACATGTAACATAGATGATGTTCCAGTTAAAATGTACTGAAGTTATATGTATCCATATTCATGCAGATACCCAATTAAAATACAAAGTATGAATTATTAGGTAGCTTTGTATTTCAGTCAAATACTATGTGCATTGAGAATTCAGCTCATAGCTTTTCTTTTCCTTTTCTCTCTTTCACATATGTAAATGGTATGTTCCTTGCCTTTCTGTACTTTACATAAATGGCAGCTTTTATAAAGCTTTCTGCTAATGGAAAGTCGGGAAAAACTTTGTAAGTTTCTTGACTTATAACATTGAATAAGGCGCTCGCGACTGGAGCTTAGAACCTTTTTCTTATGGAAACAAACAATAAGGGAAGTTGAAAATGTGATTATACTTTATATTTTATCAATTAATAAAATTTGTATTATTTCATTTACAACTTCTAAATCTAGCATCAAGAAGGATAAGAAAGTGGAAGGATTTAGAGTGAAAAATCTTAATAACCTTCACAAGATTCTAAGTTCAAGATGCATATTTATGTTGGGTGTACATGGCAACACTACCTCTGTATGATATAACTCATGGGCTGCTTATACTAATACTAGACAATATCCGCTTTAGATTTTAATGCAATTTAAGACATTAACAATAGTCTTATAGCATAACAGTCTGAGGTTGTAGGATGGACTATAAAGTGAACTTTACATAATATTATCTAAACACAGAAGGTTTCATTTTCTGATGGAGAGATTATAGGACTACACAATAACATAACTATTTTCTAAAATTATTTTACCATCTATAAACTTGCACAATTTTTGTTTGTCATGACTTGTCTTTTCTACACAGCAAGGATGACATTCTATTTTGTACAGATTTAGTTAACATAAAAAATTAGCTAAAGAAATCCTCTGCAAGAAAGAAAGGCATTGCAGAAAAAAACCTCACATTTGTTATATTACTAGGATATATCATGAAATCTAAGCAACTTTATAATCAGTCTAGAATGCACTTATATTCTTTCTGTTATTACTGCATGTGCATTAATTTTATTCAACATAAAACAAATGGGGGAAGACAAGTAGATTTTCTTTCCAGATGGTATGAAAACAGCAAGGTCAGACTCGAAGAAAGGCTGTCCCTTTTTACAGAGAACTTAAAATTTATCACCTCTCATTTAGGTTATAAAACTTGTTTTTCATATTTTTCCCTGGATTCTTTGGCTTATGATCCATGGGGAGCAAAATGTATGGATCCTAAAAACTGATCAGCCCTTTCTCATCTCCTAAGCATTGATGGCTTGCCTCTTCCCTTCCTTTTCTCCTAGATTTTTACTGATTTCCTTCTTTTTGGTTTCAGATTAACATGGCAATATGCTGGAATATCAAAATTTACTGGCAGAAATGGAGAGCAAGTAGCTCATTTTTCAAAGACTTTACAGTCTGTTCTCTGCCTTCACCGACTCCAAGAGTTAGTTCCCAGACGACTTCTCAATATTTTCGTAATTAGCTGCCGAGAATTTTCATAATTGGTAAACACAGTAAAATGGCTGTCAGACACTTAGTATGGTAAAAGTGGAGCGGGAAGAAAGACCAGCTTCCTTAAACCATTTACATTTGACTTGGGGAGAAAGCTGGGCCTGTGCCCATAGCAGTTAAATGATCAGGCGCAGAACTCAAAGTGATTTTTCTTGAGGTGTCACTGCCACACACAACCACCATGTGTTCTTTCTTGGCTCAGGCTGGCGTCACTGATCTTCCAGTACAGCTCTGAAGGCTGTACCCTAGCCCCAGTTTTACATCCACTTTTGTCTGCCAAGGTGAAGGCGGCAAAAACCACACGTGTTTTTCTTTCTCTCCTCTCTCGGCAGAGCTGATTGCCTCCCAATGAAGCATCTTCCACATCAGCGAGCGTTGGTATTTCACCTGGCACAATGGCCAGGATGGATATGGCACAGAGGGGAGGGCACAATGGAAAACAAGTCTTCGCCGTAACTCGAGTTGAAGCTGCCAGACGGCAGTACCTTCCCATATTCTGAGGTCAAGCTGCTAGCTGACGCACTGAAATTTTGAGCAAGAAAATGTTGGGGGGAAGCTAAGAGCAAGAGTAAAGAAAAACGGAAAAAAAATTATGGAGGGTCAAAATTATGCTTTTAACTAAGTAAGAAAAATAGCAAGATAGGAGAAATTCTGCAGATAGGCAAAATATAAGATTTATTGATGGTTTTCCAAAATGTAGTTTCAACTTGTTCCACACATACACACACACCTACAGGTTAATTTAAATTAGTTATGGTTTCCCACACATTTACTGTTTTGTAGTCAGTTCTGTTTCTTACATCCTGCTTCTTTTCTCTGAATTCTTTTATTTTGCTGAAGAGCACAATATAGTGACTTTAAAAAATATCTTTGGGGGTATTTATGTTTGAACATGTGCCTCCATTCTTGACGATGTTCTTATGTTAGGCATATGTCTTTTCATTTTTAATATTTTTTCTTTATTCTTCCAATCTTATTGTTTAGTATGATATATACAGCTGAGGTATGTATTTGTTCTCTTCTTAAGCTGCTGTACACACTTAGTCTGAGAATCTGAGGGTTTGTACATTTATTTTTCTAATTCTTTTTATTGTTGCTCTAAAACTTTCTTTTCTGCTATTCTGTCTCCTCTTTGCTTCTAGGACTTCTCATTTCATTCTCCACATTGTTTAACTTCTTTCATATTTTTAATAGTCTCTTTATGCTCTAGGTATTACTTCCTAGTTCACTAATTATTTTTTAGACTTGATCAAGACTAAACTTTATCCTGTGTATTGTTTGCTTTTATTTCACCATATTTCTTTTTATGATTTTGAATTTTTCTGTTTTTATATATGTGTATTTTTATTCATATCTGCCTGCTTTTACTTCAGAAAAAATCTCTTTTTATGAATGTTTTTCACTACTTTCTATGGCTACGGATTCTAAATATAATTTAAAGTAACTTCAGCCTTCTCTATTATTTGCCTTCTTGTACAGTGTGAATTCTTTTGATCATGGTTTGTTGATTATCTTTCTTAGTATGCTTTCAAATTTTAGATGGCAGACATAGTTTAGTCAGTGGATGTTTTGTTTCTGTCTCTGGATCGCTTTTTAGCCAATAGTTCTGAGAATGACTCCTCCTGCCCACTCAGGGTGGCTCTATTATGTGATATGGGGCTAATGCTGATAGTCGCTGAGTCAGCAGATGATTTGACCCAGGTCCTTGTCTATTTCTGTGCTTGTCTCTCCTCCTGCTCATGTCCTCAGGTAGTTTTCTGTGAGCTGCAGTCCCAGGAAACAATCCAGCCCTTTTCCTTGGATGGCAGTACCATAGAAGCCACTGGCTTTGCATGTTATATCTGGCATCAGTTTTCCACCTGATAAGAGACTGATTATGTCTCTATTAAGCTGTCAATTAAGTATTGTGTTGAAATCAAACTTCAACACAATAGTGTTATTTTTATTCCTGGAGCTCAGAAGTACTAGTTATTTATCCTCTACTTTCTGTAATGTGTTTCTGTTCTATTTCAAGTTCATAGAAGTGTTCATCTAGAGAGTAAACAACCCTGTGCTGTTTTGTTTTCCTTTAATATTATTATCAATCACTGCTACATGTTTGAAACAGTGCTAGGAAACATGGTCTCTGTGTCATGAGGACTGGAAGTCAGAGCCCATCTTTTTTTTTTTTTTTTTTTTTTTTCTTTTTTTTGTCGTTGTCGTAAACATCTGCCTTGGATTGAGCAATGAAGTCATCCATCTCCTGGTGTAGTTTCAGTTATGTAGTGGGATCAGAAACCAAACTATGACCTCCTTCTTTGATTTCTGCATGGTGATACTGCTCTTTGCCTACAACGTTTTGATTATATCTCAACTGTAGCACTTGCCTGACTGTAATAAAAGTTTCTGTGTCTTTGGTTGTTTTCTCCACTTGACTTGGCAATTTGGGGCCAGAAGTGTATGTCCCTGGAACCTGGCAGGGCAATCTTGATGAAGTCAACAAACAAATTAATAAATGGATGAAGAATTAATAAATCAAGGGATAGGAGAGTGAAGGAGTTAGACCCTTAACTCATTTTCTTCACTATTCTTTCTCTCTTTTTTTCTTTATCTCTGTGTCACCCTTTCCACGATCCAGAGTATTCTAGAGTCTTCTCATTATTCCTCTATGTTTATTTGCTAAAGACAAGAGACTAGAATTGGACATCTGTGCATATTTTTCTCAAATTAATTTATTTGATATTTGACTTTTCAATTCCCATTCTATATCTTAAATTCTGGGTCTACTTCACTTAAATAATATTGTGCCACTGCATCACATTCATCAAGTTTAACAATATTTTCCTCTGGAAGCAGCTCTTGTACTTGGCTTCTGAATATCTGCCATGGGTACTATTCTTCTGTCAGCCATGCTCAAAGTATCAGAGACATCTCAGACACTGAGTCCTATTACATTGTCCTTTCTAATGCTTTTCACAGTTACCTATTAAACTTAAACAAATACAAAACTAAACAATGCTGCTGCTGATAATAGTAATAATAATAATAGTCAACAATTCATTAACACTAATAATAGCTAAACTTCTGTCAAATGGACCTGTGAAACTTCTTCCATCAAACTTCTTCCTATGGATCAGGTGATATTTTAAGTGCTTCGTGCTTTTTAAAACTCATTTAATCCTCAAAAAAGGAGGTGTCATTACTGATAGTACTATTAAGATTCTCATTTTGTAGATGAGTAAAATGAAGCACAGTAGAAGAATAACTGAGTCTTGATGATAATGATATCATCCATACAGGAATCCTGGACTTGTTAGGTCAGTGATTTGCGGTGGAAACCCTTTAGGTGTAAGGTGCCTGTCCATTTCTGGGCTGGAAAAGATAAATCGACAATTGTTTTTCAGTTTTGTTTTAAAATTTATGAAATAGCCAACATTTTCCAAAAGAATGAGATCTGGTATATATTTGTGTGGGTGGAGAAGTTTTGAGGTTTGTCTACATCTTAGAAGGTACATCCAGTTTTATTGACAATATTAGGGTCACCCAGGCTTTCTTTAAATTTTGTCCTATTATGATTTCATGTTAAAACAATGGGTCATTAGGCCAGAGAGCTGAGAGATGGAACTTGTTTTGGCCTCCAATGTAGGCGTTTTGCTAAGCCAAGGTAAAGGTCTATCAACAAATTAGGTGTTCCTTTTCTTAACACAATCTTTAATTCCCCCTACAGAGTAGGACCCCAAAGTCCTCTTCCATAAAGGATAACGCCTAGAATAGCTTGAAAGATGGATGCTTCTCTATATCACCAACATGTTAGTAGTCCCCCAGAATTTACAAAACAAAACTGGGAAGTCAAAAGTTCTCCAGAAGATTGCTGAGAGAGTAAGACATAGAATATCAAGCATAGAATTCAGGCCTGGTGTGATAGCTCATGCCTGTAATCCCAGCACTTTGGGAGACCAAGGCAGGAGGATAACTGGAGGCCAAATGTTTGAGACCAGCCTCAGTGACATAGTGAGATGATGCTACCTTTATAGAAAAAAAAATTAGCCAGGCGTGGTGGTGCATGCCTGTATTCACAGCTACTCAGGAGGGTGAGGAAGGAGAATCCCTTAATCCCTTGAGCCCGGGAGTTTGAGGCTGGAGTAAGCTGTGATCATGCCACTCCACTCAAGCCTAGGTGATAGAGTGAGACCTTGCCTGACTCGCGCTCTCTCTCTCAAAAAAAAAAAAAAAAAAAGGGAAAGAAGAAAGTATATGGAGGTGAGCATAGTTCCTTAGAGGATGATATCTGAATGGCAGGACCAGACAAGACACTATCAACCCCTCCCCAGCCAGAAGATGGATGGTTAATACCTGGGTCTTTTTGAGGTGAGAAAGATTATTCATCTGGTTGTCTTCTAAATTCAGTGTCTTCTGTCTATATATTATATAGTCTGGCTTTGTGTCCCCACCCAAATCTTACCTTGAATTGTAATTGGATTATGGGGGGCGGTTTCCCCCATACTTTTCTCATGATGGTGAGTGAGTCTCACGAGATCTGATGCTTTTAAAAATGGAAGTTTTTCCTGGGCTTGCATTCATTCTCTTTCCTGCTGCCTTGTGAAGAAGGTGTCTGTTTCCCTTTCTGCCATGATTGCAAGTTTCCGGAGGCCTCCCCAGCCATGCAGAACTGTGAGCAAATTAATCCTCTTTCCTTTATAATTACCCAGTCTGAGGTAGTATCCTTTTTTTTTTCTTTTCTTTTGTCTTTCTTTCTTTCTTTTTTTTTTTTTTTAGACAAGAGTCTTACTCTGTTGCCCAGGCTGGAGTGCAGTGGTGCAATCTCAGCTCACCTCAACCTCTGCCTCCTGGTTCAACTGATTCTTGTGCCTCAGCCTCCCCAAAGTTAGCCTAGCCTCCCAAAAAATTAGCCTCAGCCTCCCAAAAATTAGCCAAGAATGGTGGTGCATGCCTGTAAGGATTATACTACCATGCCTGGCTAATTTAATCCTTACAGGCATGCATCACCATGTCTGGCTAATTTTTATAATTTTAGTCTACTCACCATGTTGGCCAGGCTGGTCTCAACCTCCTGGCCTCATGTGATCCACCTGCCTCGGCCTCCCCAAAATGCTGAGATTACAGGTGTGAGCCACTGCACCCAGCCTCTCAGGTAGTATTTTTTATAGCAGTGTGAGAATGGACTAATACAATACATAATAGACTAATGTAATATATATTCACTCTGTGTTCCAATATCCATTGACCTATAGAGACCCTAGTCTCTCTGTGTGTAGTTGAGAAAGTCACTCCTCTGAGCCATGTCATAAAGGAAGCTTAGGACCCATAGGGGACACTACAGCTCTTGATAAAACCTGGACACTGAGAAATTAGAATCCAGAGGAGCAATCCAGGAAACAAGCCTCTAATCAATTCACAAAGATTTTCAGCCAGACAAAACTGGCAGTAGCTCAGCTCCATCCCTCATAGCCAAGGTGATCTAAAGAAGATGCTGGTGTCCTTAACAACTTGTCATCCTTAACAGATTCTTACCCATGGCCTAGGTCAAACTTTAGCATGCATCAGCATTATCTACCTGGAGGGCTTGTGAAAACATAGATTGCTGGGTCTCATTTTCTGTTTCTGATTCGGTAGATCTGCAGTGGGCTGACAACTTTTATTTCTAACAAATTTCCAAATGCTGCAGATATTACTGCTCTGAAGGTCCCGCTTTGAACTCTTGATCTAGGCTACAAACAAGTGTACTTGCATTGTAGGAACTCAAGAAATCTACAGCTTCTACCCTATGTGCTTTATCTCTCTTCTTTTTTTTTCCCCCTCAGATAACTTTTTTTTTAAAATGATGTTGTCTTATATCTTAAATTTTCCTTCCTTCCTGGTCTGTTGTTGTTATTTTTTATTTTAGAGTGAGACAGGGTCTTACTCTGTTGCCCAGGCTGGAGTGCAGTGGCATGATCATGGTTCACTGCAACCTCCACCTCCTCGGTTTGAGGGATTCTCCTATCTCAGCCTCTCAAGTAGTTGGGACCACAGGCACATGCCACCACATCTGGCTAATTTTTTGTATTTTTGGTAGAGATGGGGTTTCACCATATTGTCCAGGTTGGCCTTGAACTCCTGGCCTCAAGTGATCCACCTGCCTTAGACGTTCAAACTGCTAGGATTATAGGTGTGAGCCACTGTGCCTGACGCTGGGCTGTTGTTTTTAATGCAAGTTTAGTTACCTGATCTTAATACTATCCTCCACATCCAACCCGTAATGTTTTTAAAATGCAAATTCGATCATTTCCCTAATTAAAACCTTTCAAGCATGTCCCATGTGCTTAGAGTATAAGGGAAGCCTACTGCCCTTCTCTTCAGCTTTCTACTTTGCTTTATCAGCTAGAATGCCCTCATTCACAAGTAATAAAAGTAACTAAATGCATAACACAGCATCCCAACACTCAGTGTGGCTTAAAACAATTTATTATTTAACATTGATTATTGCTTATGAATCCATGGGTCATCTGGGCAAATCTTCTGGTCTTGGCTGGACTCACACATATGTCTGTGGTCAGCTGGTGGTTGGGTCGGCAGCTCTGCTGATTTTGGCTTGGCTCTCTCTCATGTTTGGGTGTCGGCTAACTGTAGACGAGTCTAGGACGGCCTCAGCTGAGACAGCTCGGCTCTCTTCCATGCCGTCTTTCATTATCTACAGGCTGGCCCCGGCTGCTAGTCATGACAGTGGCAGGATTCCAATAGAGAGAACAGAGACACTCAAGGTCTCTTGTGGTCTAGGCTCAGAACCAGCACACCATTAGTTTTGTCACCTTCTATTGGATAAAGCAATTTTTGTAGTTAGAGTGGGCAGATCCTACAAAGCTGCAAGGCAAAGAGCTCGGATCCAGAAACATCATTAATTGGGACCATCAATGCAATCAACCTGCCATAGTAAACAATATAAAATTTGCTTAAAGGCTACATGGATTAATTATCTCACATGCTAGGAAGCCAAGATGAAGTGTGGACTACAGAGTTGTTTGACTAAATGACTCAACAATGTCATCAAGAACGTAGACACTTTCCAAGTTTCCTCTCAGCTATTCTGCTATTGGCTCATCCTTGCATTGGCTCATTTCGAGGTCTCAAATGGCTATCAGCAATAATTGAAAAAATACGCTTCAGTGTTCATATTTGGTAAACTGTTTTATCCAAGAGCTTAGAGAAAGCCTCTTCTGTGTTGCATTGGTTCAAATTGGCTTATGCCTCCCCCTTTCCAAACCAATCACTTGCTTTGAAATGCAAGTTAGAGACTTCCATACCAAACGTGGCTTAAACAACTGGAGGCCATTCATATCTCATATACAAAGATTAGAGTTGTGACAGTTCTGGGATAGGTTCATCAGGTTAATAATGGCATAAGAAAATCAAACTCTTTCCATTTTTTTTTGTTATCCTCAGGGTTGACATTTTCCCCACTTCATGCTGCAACTCTAAGTATGCCCTTACTCAACACCCAAATTCTGGAAGAAAGAATATGGAGAAGAGAGTTAGTCTCATGCTTTCTCTCTTCATAATAAGTAGATAATTCTACCTCAAAGGTCCCAGAGCAGATTTCTCCTTACGTCTAATTAGTTGCATTCCTACTCCTGGCCTCAAGGGAAGCTGGAAAAATGAGCATCTGTATCTGGTTTCTCTCTTGTGGGAGGCAAACTGTTTCAGCATGAATGAAAAAACTAAAAATGGCTATTGTGTGTGCCAAACTTTTTGTCACACAAATTTCAGCACACCAAAATGCTATCTCTTTAAATAAAGGTCTACACAACACTAATTACTTGGTGTTCATTTACTGAATTCCTAGGCAACTGAGGGTGTGGACGTTTCTTATGCTATTATCAGAGAACAAAGGTATTTCTGAAAAGCAGAAAGAAATCGATACATTCAGGTATTACTGGTAGATTAAGACATCGATTTTCTTTGGAAAAAGTTGTCAGGCTAACCTTTTTATTCATTGTCTGTGACTGAGTCACAGGTAAATGAGACTAAAACACTGATCCTCTGTGAAGTTAAGTGTCTAGTGTGAAGTTAGCCTGAGTTACCATCCTCTTGCAGGTAACCCTTTCATGCATAGAACTTGTGTGTAGAAGCAACTAATACTCTGTTATATGTGCATCGCACACCAGCCACTCCTGTTTCAGTTTGGTAGGATGTGTCTTGTATCTTTGTTCTATCTTTTCATCTGTCATTCATCACATATCATTGCATTGATTGATGTACAACCCTCTTCTCAGGCTGCCTGTCACTTAGTAAGAATCATAATAAATTCGTTCTAAGTTCTACAAATGAGTTGTTGAATGAATGTGTTGTTATCCTTCCAAGTTTTCCATTGCATCTAAGCAGGCTTGTACTCAACTCAAAGGACCAGATGGTTAAAGGAACAGTTTAGGGACACAGAAGTTATCAGATCATTGTCATATAAGAAATATGATAAATGATACAATAGAGTTTTGGGCAAAGACTTTCTCATGTTGCAAAGATTTCCAGTTACATAGTGGTTTTAGCCACAGATAGATTCATCAATTCCTAAACAGAACTCTCACTTTCTTCTTGTTGATGCCTTTAAAAAATGTCGCTAAGGGAAAACATTGAAAACTATTTGTCTAAGAGCATGTTACCAGACACTCTATCTTGCTTATTTTCCCCTAATGGAATATAAATGGTGGGTTATGAGTCACCCATCACCATTCACCATCCTAAGCTCAACTATCAAATGCTGGCCTGGAGGAATGAGAGGCATGTGGTGCAGAAAAAGAGGGTATGTCAGAGAAGCCCGGAAACAAAGGGTACCTGAAGGTCAGTCAATGCTTTTTCCTTGTTGGTTCAGCCAGACCTTCCTCTTTGAGGGGGCTGTGATTTCAGCCTCTTCAGTTGGGAGCTTAGTTGAACAACAGGAATGATTAGTTGATTTCCCAGTCAGAGTTTATTGTTGCAGGAATGGTTTTAATATACACAGGGCTTTGGCTTTGGTTTTTGCTTTCAAACTCCAGCAAGTCTTGAGTTGTTTATTGAATTTATGTTGAGAAATAGAACACAGAGATGAAGCTAATAATTGGCAAGAGTCCCAGTCTTTGTGTCATTATGGTCATTAATTAGTGTAAGGGTAATGCAGGGAAAGATTGCTGATTTGAAGCACTTGTGTCCAGATATTTTTTTGGAGGAGGAGTTATAATGAAGAGTTCAATTTCTTTTTTATTCATAAACATAGAGATTGCATTAGAAAACAGAAATGATGCATACTTAATAGATTTTTTTTTTTTTTTTTCGAGACAGTCTCACTCTTTTATCCAGGCTGGAGTACAGGGGCTGGATCTCGGCTCACTGCAAACTCCGCCTCCCAGGTTCAACTGATTCTCCAGTCTCAGCCTCCTGAGTAGCTGGGATTACAGGCATGTGCCACCACATCCAGGTACATTTTTGTATTTTTAAAAGAGATGGGTTTTCGCCATGTTGGCCAGGCTGGTCTCAAACTTCTGACTTCAAGCAGTCCATCTGCTTTGGCCTCCCAAAAGGCTGAGATGACAGGCTTGAGCCACTGCACCCTGCCTGATATTTTGTTTCATTGGTAAATTTGCCAAATGAGAATAAATTGAACTTTTTCTTCATTATTATTTTCAACCCCAAACCTCACTGTATTAATCAGTGGAATACCTAGGATAAGAGCATCTTCACTGAAAATTCACAGCAAAATAATTACTAGGCTGCATATTCCACTCATCATCTTCTTCAGAAACCAGAGGCTGATGTCATAACAAAAGGCTGATGTCATATCTTCCATGGAGCACGGTTCTATTCTATTGGAGAAGGAACAGTTTCCCAGTGCCACGTAGAAGGGCTTGATTCCTTTGTAGAATGGGAGAGGGTCCTGGCACTTTGACCCCCTTAGGAGGCCTGCATCTTAGAAATTTAGATCGACATTGATGCGTTTTTCTTATTCTCTTTTATTTTTTTTTTTTAATTTATGGAAAGTTCTAAAGTTTCCCAATTCTGATTTGTAATAAGTGTAAACATAATGTTAGCTCAGAAATGTTGTCTGGTTATTTCCTATTTTCCCTCTAGATGTGTCTGTGGTAATAGGGTGGGATGGTGAATGGGGACAGCACAGTTTTCTTTCTTTCTTTTTTTTTTATTATACTTTAAGTTCTAGGGTACATGTGCACAACGTGTAGCTTTGTTACATATGCATACAGGTGCCATTGCAGACTATCCCAAGGACAGAAAACCAAGCACCGCATATTCTCACTCACAGGTGGGAATTGAACAGTGAGCAGTTTTCTAATCCAATGGCTTGTCCTGTATGAGAAAATGTATATTTCTTTTCAGCTTGGTTACTTTTGAAGTGAAATAGTAAAACGCAAGGGAGCTATAGTAGATACTGAAATGTAAAGTAATATAGCATGGACATGAAATAATACAAAATTAAAATTCTGAAGATCTCTTTTATTTGTGAGATGACTTCCATGTTTTATGTCTCTTGCAGCATATTCAGGTACTCTGTTTTTTCACTTTGTGTCCAGATGAAAGGATGGCATGTAGCACAAATTCTCTCATTCTCTCTTAGAGTCCTTATAAGCAATGGCCTTCATGTTACCCTTTGTAAGACATTTACATGAAAACCTCAGGAGATTTTTAAATTGAAAATCCTAGTGCATGGCAGGGTGTGGTGGTGTTGTCTAAGACGCTATAGTGACAATGGTGTGTGTGGGTGTAATAGATGGCAAGATCCCACAGGGCATCTATCTTAAGCCACTTGAAGTGCCAAGATTGCTAACCACACCCTATTTTGGTTTGGAAACTCTTCACAGAACAGGATACTCCTAGACCAAAGCCTAAATGAGCCCCTTTCTCTGAACAGAAAAAGTGTACATGGAACCAAGTCCACTCCCATTTCTAGTGTCTGGTCTATTGGGATAGAGACGAAAAATTCTCACTTTGATATGAAGCTTGTTTTTGTTATGGGTGGGATTGCTTAGAGATTAGCATAGAAACAGAGCCGAGTCCTATGTCTGGCAGGGCATCTGGTAAGGCTCTTCATTTTGCAGGCTTTCCTTGGGAATTACTTCCTTATTTATCTTAGCATTATTGCATCTTTCATCTACATTTTAGATACCGTTTTCTGATTTTTGTCATTAAATATGTATATATTTTATATATGCTTTATTTATCTCATTGAGCATTTTTAAAATTTAATAAGTTCAGGGATACACGTGTAGGATGCGCAGATTTGTTACATAGGTAAAACATGTGCCATAGTGGTTTGCTGCACCTATAAACCCATCACCTAGGTATTAAGCCCAGCATGCAATAGCTACTTATCCTGGTGCTCTCCCTCCCCTCACTTCCCCAACAAGCCCCAGTGTGTGTTATTCCCCTCCCTGTGCCCATGTGTTCTCATTGTTCAGCTCCTGCTTATAAGTGAGAACATGCAGTGTTTGATTTTCTGTTCTAGTGTTAGTTTGCTGAGGATAATGGCTTCCAGCTTCATCCATGTCCCTACAAAGGACATGATCTTGTTCCTGTTTATGGCTGCATTGTATTCCATGGCATATATGTACCACATTTTCTTTATCTGGTCTCTCATTGATGGACATTTGGGTTGATTCCATGTCTTTGCTAGTGTGAATAGTGCTGCAATTAACTTATATGTGCATGTATCTTTAAAACAGAATGATTTATATTCCTTGGGGTATACACCCAGTAATGGGATTGCTGGGTCAAATAGTATTTCTGGATCTAGGTCTTTAGGAATTGGCACATTGTCTTCCACAATGGTTGAACTAATTTACATTACCACCAACAGTATAAAAGCATTTCTATTTCTCCACATCCTCACCAGCATCTGTGGTTTCTTGACTTTTTAATAATCTCCTTTCTGACTGGTGTGAAATGGTATCTCATTGTGGTTTTGATTTGCATTTCTCTAATGATGGGTGATGTTGAGGTTTTTTTCATATGTTTGTTGGCTGTATAAATGTCTTCTTTTGAGAAGTATCTGTTCATGTCCTTTGCCCACTCTTTAATGGTTTTTTTTCTTGTAAATTTGTTTAAATTCCTTGTAGATTCTGGATATTAGACCTTTGTCAGATGGTTAGATTGCAAAAATTTTCTCCCATTCTGTAGGTTGTCTGTTTATTCTGATGATAGTTTATTTTGCTGTGCAGAAGTTCTTTAGTTTAATTAGATCCCATTTGTCAATTTTTGCTTTTGTTGGAATTGCTTTTGGTGTTTTGTTCATGAAGTCTTTGCCCATGCCTACGTCCTGAATGGTATTGCCTAGATTTTATTCTAGGGTTTTGGTTGTTTTGTGTTTCACATTTAATTCTTTAATCTATCTTGAGTTAATTTTTGTATAAGGTGTAAGGAAGGGGTCCAGTTTCAGTTTTCTGCATATGGCTAGCCAGTTCTCCCAGTATCATTTATTAAATAGGGAATCCTTTCCCCATTACTTGTGTTTGTCAGGTTTGTCAAAAGTCAGATGATTGTAGATGTGTGGTCTTATTTCTGAGATCTCTATTCTGTTCCATTGGTCTGTGTGTTTGTTTTTGTACCAGTACCATGCTGTTTTGGTTACTGTAGACTTGTAGTGTAGTTTGAAGTCAACTAGCATGATGCTTCCAGCTTTGTTCTTTTTGCTTAGGATTGTCTTTGGATATAAGGGCTATTTTTTGGTTCCATATGAATTTTAAAGTAGTTTTTTCTAATTATATGAAGACTGTCAATAGTCGTTTAATGGGAAAAGCAGTGAATCTATAAATTACTTAGGACACTATGGCCATTTTCACAATATTGATTCTTCCTGTCCGTGAGCATGGAATGTTTTTCCATTTGTTTGTATTTTCTCTAATTTCCTTGAGCAGGGGTTTGTAGTTCTCCTTGAAGAGGTTCTTCACTTCCCTTGTTAGGTGTATTCCTTGGTGTTTTATTCTATTTGTAGCAATTATGAATGAGAGTTCATTCATGATTTGGCTGATTGTCTTGTTGTTGTATAGGAATGCTTGTGATTTTTGCACAATGATTTTGTATCCTGAGACTTTGCTGAAGTTGCTTATCAGCTTAAGAAGCTTTTGGGCTGAGACGATGGGGTTTTCTAGATATAGGATCATGTCATCTGCAAACGGATAGTTTGACTTCCTCCCTTACAATTCAACTATGCTTTATTTCTTTCTCTTGTCTGATTGCCCTGGCCAGAACTTCCAATACTATGTTGAAGTGAAGTGGTGAGAGAGGGCATCCTTGTCTTGTGCTGATTTTCAAGGGGAATATTTCCAGCCTTTGTCCATTCAGTCTGATATTGGCTATGGGTTTGTCATAAATGGCTTTTATTATTTTGAGGTATGTTCCAGTAATATCCAGTTTATTGAGTTTTTAACATGAAGGGATGTTGAATTTTGTCGAAGGCTCTTTCTTTGTCTATTGAGATAATTATGTGGTTTTTGTCTTTAGTTCTGTTTATGTGATGAATTATATTTATTGATTTGTGGATGTTGAACCAGCCTTATATCCTGGGGATGAAGCCAACTTGATCATGGTGGATAAGAGTTTTCATGTGCTGCTGGATTTAGTTTGCCAGTATTTTATTGAGAATTTTTGCATTGATATTCATCAGGAATATTGGCCTGAAGTTTTCTTTTTTATTGTATCTCTGCCAGATTTTGATATCAGGATGATGCTGGCCTTATAAAATGAGTTAGAGATACGTCCCTCCTTTTCAATTGTTTGGAATAGTTTCAGAAGAAGTGGTAACAGCTCCTCTTTGTATCTCTGGTAGAATTCTGCTGTAAATCTGTCTGGTTGTAGGCTTTTTTGGTTGATAGACTACTACTTATTACTGCCTCCATTTCAGAACTTGTTATTGGTTTACTTAGGGATTCAACTTCTTCCTGGTTCAGTCTTGGGAGGGTGTATGTGTCCAGGAATTTATCTATTTCTTCTAGATTTTCTAGTTTATTTGCATAGATGTGTTTACAGCATTCTCTGATGGTTGTCTGTATTTCTGTGGGGTCAGTGGTAATATCCCCTGATATTATGATAATTTTTATTGTGTCTATTTGATTATTCTCTCTTTTCTTGATTAGTCTAGCTATTGGTCTATTGATTTTATTAATTTTTTCAAAAAAAACCTCCTGGATTCATTGATTTTTTGAAGTGTTTTTGTGTCTCTGCCTCCTTCAGTCCTACTCTGATCTTGGTTATTTCTTGTCTTCTGCTAGCTTTGGGGTTTCTTTGCTCTTTGTTCTCTAGTTATTTTATTAATAGTTGTGATTTTAGTGTGTCAATTTGAGACCTTTCTAGCTTTTCTATGTGGGCATTTAGTGCTATAAATTTCCCTCTTAACACTACTTCAGCTGTGTCCCAGAGATTCTGGTATGGTATCTCTTTGTTCTCATTGGTTTCAAATAACTTCTTGATTTTTGCCTTAATTTTATTATTTACCCAGGAGTCATTCAGAAGCAGGTTGTTCAATTTCCATGTAGTTGTGTGGTTTTGAGCAAGTTTCTTAATCTTGAGTTCAACTTTGATTGTGCTGTGGTCTGAGAGACTGTTAATGATTTCAGTTCTTTTGCATTTGCTGAGGAGTGTTTTACTTCCAATTATGTGATCAATTTTAGAGTAAGTGCCATATGACACCAAAAAGAGTGTATATTCTGTTTTTCAGTGAAGAGTTCTGTAGATACCTGTCAGGTACACTTGATTCAGAGCTGAGTTCCTGAATATCCTTGTTAATTTTCTGTCTCAATTATCTGTCTAATATTGACTATGGGGTTTTAATGTCTCCTGCTATTATTGTATGGGAGTCTAAGTCTCTTTGTAGGTCTCTAAGAACTTGTTTTATCAACCTAGGAGTTCCTGTATTGGGTGCACTATATTTAGGATAGTTAGCTCCTCTTGTTGAATTGATCCCTTTACCATTAGGTAATGCCCTTCTTTGTCTTTTTTGGTCTTTGTTGGTTAAAGTCTGTTTTGTCAGAAACTAGGATTGCAACCCCTGCTTTTTTCTGCTTTCCATTTGCCTGGTAAATTTACTTCATCACTATATTTTGAGCCTACATGTGTCTTTGCACATGAGATGGGTCTCTTGAATACAGCACACCGATGGGTCTTGACTCTATCCAGTTTGCCATTCTGTGTCTTTTAATTGGGGGCATTTAGCCTATTTATATTTAAGGTTAGTATTGTTATGTATGAATTTGATCCTGTCATCATGATGCTAGTTAGTTATTTCACAGGCTTGTTGATGTAGTAGCTTCATGGTGTCATTGGTCTTTGTACGTCAGTGTGTTTTTCTGGTGGCTGATGACAGTTTTTCCTTTTCATATTTAGAGCTACCTTCAGGAATTCTTGCAAGGCAGGCCTGGTGGTGACAAATTTCCTCAGCATTTGCTTGTCTGAAAAGGATTTTATTTCTTCTTTGCTTCTGATGCTTGGTTTGGCCAGATATCAAATTCTAGGTTGGAAATTGTTTTCTTTAAGAATATTTAATATTGGCCCCCAATCTCTTCTGGCTTATAGGGTTTCCACTGAGAGGTCTGCTGTTAGTAGGATGGTCTTCCATTAGTGGGTGACTTGGTCTTTCTCTCTGGCTGTCCTCAACATTTTTTTTCCTTCATTTTGACCTTGGAGAATCTAATGATTTTATGACTTGGGGTTGACCTTCTCATGGAGCATCTTACTAGGGTTCTCTGGATTTCCTGAATTTGAATGTTGGCCTCTCTTGTTAGGTTGGGGAAGTTCGCCTGGATGATATCTTGAAGTATGTCTTCTAACTTGGGTCCGTTATCCCTGTCTTTTTCAGGTACCTCAATCAGTTGTAGGTTTGATCTTTTTATATAATCCTATAGTTTTCAGAGGTTTTGTTTGTTCCTTTTTATTCTTCTTTTCTATAATCTTATCTGCCTGTCTTATTTCAGCAAGATAGTCTTCAAGCTCTGAAATTCTCTCCTCTGCTTGATGTATTCAGTTATAGATACTTGTGGTTGCACTGTGAAGTTCTTGGGTTGTGTTTTTCAGCTCCTTCAGGCCATTTCTATTCCTCTCTAAACTGTTTATTCTGGTTGACAGCTCCTGTAATGCTATACTATCATTAGATTAGAAACCCCAGTAATCTTGATTTTAGTTGACTAATTTTGAATGTCATGACTCATTCCAAAGAAATATTCTGCACAGCTAAAACTAATGTAAAATTAAAAGAAGCATCAATGAAGATCCAGATTCTTAGCTTCTTTGCATTAGGTTAGAACATGCTCCTTTAGCTCAGCAAAGTTTGTTATTACCCACCTTCAAAGCTAACTTTTGTCAATTCATCCATCTCAGCCTCTGCCCAATTCTATGCCCTCGTTGGAGAAGTGTTGTGATTATTTGGAGGAGAGGAAGCAATCTGGCTTTTTGAGTTTTCAGTGTTTTTTCATTGATTTTTCTAATCTTCATGAGGTTTATCTAGCTTTGATCTTTGAGGCTGCTGACCTTTGGATGGGGTTTTCATGGGGTCTTTTTTGTTATGCTGTTGAGAGATATATATATATATATATAACTTGGCATATATTAAATATATATGTATATTACTTGGCATATATTAAATATATATATACACATATATAAATATATAAATATATATACATATATATATATATATATTACTTGCCATAGATTAAAATCTTCAGGAAAATAAGCAATTACCTTCCAGAAGCTAGAGTGACCCAACTGACTTCCTCTCATTCCCCCTTTTCCCTTCTTCCCTTAATTGGAAGCCTATGGTTCAAATCTGGATTTTCATTGATACTTTTTAATTTTACATTAGTTTTATCTATGCAGAATATTTCTTTGGAATGAGTCATGACGTTCAAAGTTAGTCAACTAAAATCAAGATTACTGGGGTTTCTGGTCTAATGATAATGTAGCAAGATGGTCCCAGAGCTGAGTTTCCTTGGCACACTTGACTGGACAATTAAATTATAGGGATGATGATATTATCATTAAGAAACTAATATTGTGTATGTGGGGGGGTGTTTATTTTCTGCTTGTACTTTTGTCTTGTTGCAGAAGATAGCTGTTCTGCTCCCCAAGGCAATCCTTCTTAACTTTTTCACCAGATTCTTTCAACATTTATGTACATATCTCTAATTAATGTTTGATAATATCACTATTTAAAACATTTTTGCTTTAAAAATTATTTCTTAAACTACTACTATAGAAGATGGAGAGTTGGCTATCTTTTCCTTACTCCTTGTCTACAGGAATCTTATCAACTCTTCTTTAGAAGGGAGTAATTTGGTAATTGTTATTACATCAATATTCATTTCTATATGGTATTATAACTATGAAAACCTTAGTCACAGCTGAGTCATATAGTATACTATAATCATTTTTCCTTTAAAACTTTTTGTTGATGATAATTGCCTTATTCCTTTTTTGCTTTCTTTGTACTGATTATTAAATTATGCTGAATCTTTTCTTCAGCTCTGTCTGTTTCTCAGTAAGATTATAGACGTTTGATAATTTATCAATGTTGCCTTCTGACCTGGTCTTCTGAAACTTTCTAACATACTCTGGTCCAGGTGAATTGCTCTCTATATTAGCTGCACAGCTACTGCCCTGGGATTTCTCTTAACCATCATCTTGATTTCCTTCATCTTTCCAAGCTGGTTTCCTATTTCCCAGAATTCATGTCTTATTTTTTCTGCATGGATGCTGTGATAGTAGGTATGGGGAAGTAAAGTTTTGACACCTTATACATCTAAAGATGTCTTGACTCTGCTTTCACAATGAATTGGGAATTTAGCAGGATGTATAATTTTTACTTTGGAAATACTTTAACAATGTTGAAGATATTTCTCTACAGTATTTTGGTATCTACAGGTACTATTGAAAGAAAATATAATCATAGATTTCAGAACCTTATTATAAAATCCATTTTTCTACAGAATTATGGGATCTTTTGTTAGTTGCAAGAGTAGACATTTTACAATGTTGTGTCTTGGAATAGATCCACTTTCATCCATTGTCCTATAGACTCTCTGGATATTTTAAAACTATAAAACCTATCTTTTTTTTTTGGAATGTTGTTTTGAAGTTTTCATGTGATTATTTCCTTTCTATGATTCCTGCTATTTTGTTTTCTGTTTCTGATCTCCTCAACTTTATCTTTCACACTTTATATTGAATTTTTCAAAAATTTCTGCTCTTGTATTTTTAATTTCAGAAAGCATTTTTTTAATTCAACGAAGATACCTTTCCTCTAGCATTCACTTTTTTTGCATAAATACACTTCTTATCTCTTTGAAAATAATAAATTCTCTTAATTTAGTCACCTATCTACTTGCTTAGTTTTTACTCAACTGCTTTTTTTTTTTTGCTTGCATATTTTGTCTCTATTTTCAATACCACATTTTTTTCCCTTCCAATGTATGGGACTTGTTTACTGTGATCTTCCTGCATAATAGATCTGATGAAGTCATATCCTTGTGCAAGCCCAAATACAGTATTTTAAATCTTAATTCTTGGTGTAGTCAGATTTCCTGGAAGAGAGACTTCTATTTTCTATATGGATGGTGAACTCCTGGCTTCCAAAGTTCTAGAATCTAAGTGGGTGAAAAATGTTGGGAAGTACCTCTTCATCAATGGGCCTTATTTCTCAGTGTGGAGTCTTTTATGCTTTGCTCTTTTTAGAACATAAATCTCTAGTCTTTTGCTGGGATGGGGGTTGGAATCTTGCTTTGCTGCACATACAGATGTCACTACCCCTCACCACGGTGATCCTGCAGTGGGGTCAGGGGAGTTCTTCTTTTGTCTTAGATTTTCAACTAATCTTTTTTCCCCACCTTTACTTTTAATACCAGAAGTAACTGGTGCTGCCAGTTTCTAAATTTTTGAAGACATAGTATGGTACATAAAATGCCATTTTGACCTCTTGCTCTGTCATTTTAGGATTCAGCTCTCTCTGGTATGCCAAATCCATGATCAATGACTACTCATTCACATTCATCTGCCTTCTAGCTTAGAAGTCTGAACTCTGGTCTTTTCATCTGTTTTTTTTTTTTTTTTTTTTTTTTTTTTTTTTTCCTGTTGTGTGTGTGTTTTGGTCATTAAAGAATTTCCTTTATTGTCGTTTTATTGATTTGTTTCCAAGAAATAGTAGCACAAAATTGCAGAGTACTAATGTTAATATTTATACTTACCTCTAGCATTAGTTCAAGTCCTCTAGGAAGCAGTTGTCATGATAGAACTAGATGTGCAAGGGATATACTGGGGGAAATGCCCATAAAGGATAAAGAGGAGAGAGATAGGAATAGGAGGGAAGAACCTTCAGAAGTGATGTAGTTCTTTTTTTTTAAATTTTTTAAATTTTATTATTATTATACTTTAAGTTTTAGGGTACATGTGCACAATGTGCAGGTTTGTTATGTATGTATACATGTGCCATGTTGGTGTGCTGCACCCATTAACTGGTCATTTAGCATTAGGTATATCTCCTAATGCTATCCCCCCCCTCCCCCCACCCCACAACAGTCCCCGGAGTGTGATGTCCCCCTTCCTGTGTCCATGTGTTCTCATTGTTCAATTCCCACCTATGAGTGAAAACATGCGGTGTTTGGTTTTTTGTCCTTGTGATAGTTTGCTGAGTTCTTATGCTTGTGGAAGGAGAGAGAGAAGGAAAGAGATTTGAGTAGGAAGAGCCTCAGGCTACAACATAGCTCTGAGAAAGGCTTGGCCAGCCAGGATGATGGGCACTCCCAACACAAAGGTTGTCCATTACAAATGTTGCACATTAGGCAGAAATAATCTTGCTCTAGAATCTGTTCTATGCTTCGTCATTGACTAAGAGCAGCTCAGGGAAAGAATGGCCTTAAGGTGAATGTTGTGGTAGATCCCAAAGATGTGGCAGATGGAGACTGTCCACAGACTCTCCTTATAGCAGAGTCTTCCTTGAAGTAATATTTGGTCATTTCATGCCCATGACCACCACATCTCTACTCTACAAAAGCATCAATTGAGTACCAACTTTATGTAGAAGAAGTATGAGTTACTATATTAGTCAATTTGGCTGCTATAATAAAATACCAGAGGCTGAATGGCTTATACACAACAGAAATTTATTTCTTACTGTTCTGGAGGCTGGATGTCTGAGATCAGGGTTGTATGAACAGCATGGTTTGATTCTGGCAAGGGCTGTCTTCCAGGTTCCAGACTGTTGACTTCTGGTTGTACACACTTGATGAAAAGAGAGTGTGCTGACTTTCTGGCCTCTTCTTACAAGGGTATGAATTCCACTCTTATTACATAATTACCTCCAAATTATCCTACCTTCAAATACCATCACATTGGGGATTAAATGCCAATTTATGAGTTTTGGAGGGATACAGACATTCAGTCTACAACAGTTATTATTTAATATCTTTGCATAAAAGCAAAGTGATTATCTTTTCATGAAAAATATACAATGTAGATTAGGAGAATGACATGGAGCACTAGAATTTCCCATGTAAGCTGTTATTGAACTCTCATTTAATTCCATAGCAAAATAGAACATCACTAGCCCATTGCAAAAATCCTGTCATTAGTAACTCAAAAATACATTATGATTATGTTTCCTTGCTCCTTCTCCATTGCCAACATTATTTGCTACCTGAACTATCTGAAATAACCTGTCGACTGGTCTTTTTAATTCTTCTCTGCCTGACGACCATTCATTTACCATCTAACAGCCCCAAGTGTGAACTTTTAAAAGTAGAATCAAATCTTGTCGTTTCTTCTAAACACACTCTGCTGCTTTCAAACTGCTCTTTACATGGCCTGAAAACCCTCACATGATCTGGTAAGTTTCTTTACCACAATCCCAGCCCTTCTGCCTCCAGAGCTTTGTGTTGTCTTTCTTTGGTCTTTGCCCTTTCCTTGCTCTTCCCACTGCAATCTCCTTCTCATTCTCTATATTTCAAATACTGTACAAGTTGCATACATTTGATTTGGTCTGCTTGTAACCCAGGGCAAAACCAAGACCCTGAGTTTTATGATCGGCCCAGGAAGTTCCTATTACCAGTACTCATATGTCCATCAACAGCTGCCTAACATGAACAGAGCTGATGTTTGCTCTCTTGGAAAGGCTGAGAGAAAAGAGAAAAATTAAAGAAGCTCTTCTGTCTTAGGTTCTTTCTGTCAACAGCCTAGTCAAATATTTCCCTTGTAAATGCAGATTTTCATGCAAACCGGTAGAGTGCTAAATATGAGAAGACATTGACATTTGGAGGAATGCCTGAATAAAATGAATTGTTTACATACAGTGTGACTGTATGCTTAATTTTTTATTATAGCTAAGTATGTATCTAGACGGCTTTCAGACCGGTGACCCATAATATAGTTCCTTGGGTACAGCAGGTTCTCAATAAATTATCTTGAATGGAACACATAAACACCAGAAGCATAGGATTTCTACGTAGATAACTATATTTCAATTTTGTGGTTCCTAGCCTGTCACAAGTTGTGAGTACAATTTATTTACATATCCTGTTTTAAAAGTTGAGTACTCATGAATATTTGAGGAATGCTGGCTTGGTGGAAAGTGAAGTGACAGACACGGAGAGTTTATTACTCCCTGCTTCACTCAGTCTTTCCTGTTTTTAAATTAATGTTCTTACCTACAAAAATGGGGAGGGTTAGAGAAAAGCAGTCCCAAAGAGAGGAAAACAAGGAAATTTCCAGTAAATCAGTTGCTCCCTTTTCCTGTATTTTTATTTCTTTGCCATTTTTAAAAGAGAACAAATAGGAAGATAATTTGTTCCCTATCTTGTATATCATTTATATGGTTTGGCTCTGTGTCCCCACCCAAATCTCATGTTGAAGTGTGATTCTGAGTGTCAAAGTTGGGGCCTGGTGGGAGGTGATTGGATTATGGGAGTGGTTTCTAATGGTTTAGCAGCATCTCCCTAGTGCTCCTTCATGATAAAGTTCTCATGAGATCTGGTTGTTTAAAAGCGTGTAGCATTTTCCCCTTTGCTCTCTCTCTCTCCTGCTCTGCCATGGTAAGACATGCCCGCTCTTCCCTTCACCTTCTGCCATGATTGTAAGTTTCCTGAGGCCTCCCAGCCATGCTTCCTGTATAGCCTGTGGAATTGTGCATCAATTAAACCTCTTTTCTTCATAAATTACCCAGGCTAAGGTAGTTCTTTATAGCATTGTGAAAACAGACTAATAGAATCATAGTGAGCAAAATACTAAGTAAACTATGTAATATTGATGCTGTGTTGATTATCTATACAAAGAATTGACAAACTTCCTTTATGGGCCAAATAGTTAAAATTTTAGTCTTTGTAGAGTATATGGTTGCTGTTGCATCTTCTTCTCTATCTCCTCTTCCTTTTCTTTTCATTTTTTATAACTTTTTAATATGTAAAAACATTATTAGCTCATGGCTGGGCAGTGATCATATTTGTCCTGCAGGTGACCCTTGATCCAACTCAATTTACAGAAGTCAAAATCAGACAGAAGCTGTCATCTGAAATTTTTACAAACATAGTGCAAAATAGTAAACTAAATTTAGGAGAAACTTTGTTCTTTTAATTATATACAAGGAAAAGTTAGAACATGCATTTGCATATGAACAGAAAAAATAAAACCAGAAATATACAGCAATTCAGATATAGAAGTATTTCCTATTTTCTTGTGCCTTCTCAGTGAGAGTTATAGAAACTGCACTTTTAAATTTATGGCTAGAATTTCTAAATTTCCAGTTAGATTACAGGTGAGAGAAAAATATAAATGTTCCACATCATGATGGGAAAGAAGGATGAGTTGTCCCCCACAGTATCTGGGGAGTGTGATTAATGGATTAACTTTCTGCTAGTCTGGGTACCATCAGGCTGTGCATACAGACAGCAAAGCACTAGTATTCACAAGGGTGTTGCCAATGGCATGATGATAGATCTGATCTCTAAAATAAAATAAAAAGTATTTGCTGCTGGGCATGGTGGTTCACACCTGTAATGCCAGTACTTTGGAAGGCCAAGGCGGGTGGATCACTTTAGCCCAGGAGTTCAAGACCAGTCTGGGCAGCATGGTGAAATCCCCTCTCTACAAAAAAATACAAAAATTAGCCAGGTGTTCTGATGTGTGCCTGTAATCCCAGCTACTCGGGAGGCTGAGATGGGAGGATCACCTGAGCCTAGGAGGTCAAGACTGCAGTGAGCCATGATGGCACCACTGCACCTCCAGCCTGAGTGACAGAGTGACACCTTGTCTCAAAAAAAAATAGTACTTGCTGATTTTTTATGGTGCACATACTCAAACTGTGGTCCATTTCAAGCTATCAGTGGTTTAATAATCAGATAGCAAAATTCTTGAATATGTAATAATCAGCTGTAGGAGCTTGTTCTGAGATAATACTGGCTTTCTGTCATCCACTTAAGAGAGAGTTTTCCAGGTCTCAGATTACTTTCTTTGAAAGCTATTTCTTATGATGTCAGATTGACTCATGTTCAGTATTTTTAAAGAAACAATATGTAAAACTCTGAGCATTGTTACATTATAAAAAAATAGTATTCTGTTTCAATGGTAGCCTACAACCCATTGGCTGAATCTGGCACGTAGCCTGTTTTTGTACAGTCCATCAACTAAGAGTATTTTTCACATCTTTAAAGGTTTGTAAAAGAAAAAGAGGAGGAAGGAGAATATTAAACAGCAACCATATGTGGCCAGCAAAGCCTAAACTATCTGGCCCCTTACAAAAAACTGTGTGTGATTCGGTTCTTCTTTATCATTACCAGAATTTAAAAGTAAGATATATTTTAGTCTTCTATAAAAGGCATACAGTATTAAGTAGAAATCTAAAGACAATATTATTTTCTGAAAACAAGGTAAGAGAGGTAGAAACATGAGTGTAATTAACAGTGATGGATGCTCATTTCTTCACTGTAGTAGCCGCTTTACTATCTCTATGTATCCCATAACATCATGTTGCACACCTTAAATATACACAGTAGAATTTATTTTTAAGAAAGACATGTTAACAAAAATAGAGCAATATAAATACTCAAGTTAGATTGTGTGGTTTTTGCTTAAAGATGCCATTTTAATCCCTAAGAATACAAATTTAAAATTCTTGCCAGTCTTCGGAATGGCAAAGGCATGGAGCAACTGCAAGTCTAATTCACAGTTGTTTCTTATCACGTTAACATACCCTTAGTATGTGACCCAACAAGTCTACTCCTAGCTACTTCACCAAGAGAAATGAAAACATATGAACACAAAAGGACTTGTGTAAGAATGTTAACACAGCGTAATTTATGACAGCCCCAAACTGAAAACAACTCATATGTACATGAGTATGGCAGTAAGGAAACAAATTGTGGTATATTTAATGGAATACTACTCAGCAATAAAAAGGCCCACTTGCTATTACATGCAACAGTATAGATGAATTTCAAAAGCCTACAGTGAGCAAAGAAGCCAGATTCCAAAGATCGTACACTGTATAATACGATTTTCTGTAAGAAGACCGAATAGTAAGTATTTTCAGCTTTTCATGCCCTATTGTCTTTGTTTCAACTGCTTAACTCTGTCATTGTAGCTCAAAAACAGCCACAATCAATATATAAGGAAGGAGTGTGACTGTAACAATCAAACCTTATTTGTGAACACTGAGATTTTAATTTCATAAGCATTTTGTCTATCATAAAATATTCTTGAAAAATCATTTAAACATGTAAAAAATACTTTTATCTTTAGACCTTTACGGAAAAAAGTTGTGGGTCATAATTTGCAAATGCTATGTTGTAGATGACACTATAGTAATGTAAATGTCATAAAGCAGATAAATAAGTTGCCTAACGCAAAGGACGGGGTGGGGTTGATTGCAAAGAGGCACAAGGGTAATCCTGGGGGGTGAGAGAAACATTTGCTATCTTGATTGTAGTGGTGGTTATATAAGAGTATGTATTTGTTGCAACTCACCAACTATACATTTAAAATGGGGCATTTTATTACATGTAAATTATTCCTCAATAAAGGAATAAAGTTAATTTTTCCAAAAAAATAATAAACTGCAAGTAGAAGTAGATGTATTTATTTCACTCTTATTCTCCCCCAAAACTTTCACTAGCTTGAATGCTATTATACAAGACAGCAAGCCTATCTTAGGAGGTAACAGAGTTTTCTCTGGTGACTAAAGATCAATCAGGGTTTTTTTGTTTTGGTGGTTTTTTTTTTTTTTTTTTTTGCAACAGGAATGGGGAGACTTGAAGGAAAAGAAAAGAATTAACTGATTATTGAGTTCTTAACTAGTTAGTTAAATCTATAGTATCACAGTCCTATACCAGTATCATGGTTACTATACCAGTAAGATACACTACGTTTAGAATCTTTTAAAAATTAATTTGATTCAGAGCTGCTGATTTTATTATCGTTAAGATATACTGTACAATCATGGAAATGTGCTGAAAAATAAAGGAAGCAAAAACAATTTTAAACATTATAATATCAATAATCAAGCTTAATATCAATTTAATGCTAGTATTATACTACATGTTTTACCTGTGTTATCTAATTAAATCCTCAAAACATCCTTCTGAGGTTTGATCTCTTTATTGTCTTCCTTTTTTCATGGGAAAAGTGAGACCTGTTGAGGTTAACCAGCATGCTTAGACTTGCACAGATGGAAGCCGGGATCTCTAACTCTGGAACCTTAGCTTGATAAGACAGAGAAAAGATTTTCTTTCCCAGAAGACTTTATTAGAATAACAACAAAAACAACAACAACAAAAGACTAGATATCCTGGCTCTAAATCCTCTGGGGATTTTCAAGTATGAGAATATAAGTGTCTTAATTTTCTGAGTCTCATTCCTTAGTATTGCTTTTCTTAGTATTTACTTTGCTTCTAAGTGTGCAAAAAATGTTTGTGGAATGAAAGAATTATTTAGGAATTGTTCCCAGAATGTTTTGGCCTTAATTCCTTATCTAATTTTTTTCTCATCATTTAAAATTATTTTTTATTAAGGCGGAATTCATACAACATAAAATTAACCATTTTAAAGTGTACAATCCAGTGGCATTTAGTACATTCACAACATTTTGCAACCATCACCTCTATCTAGTTCTCTTTCCCTAGTTTTTAAAATAAGTATAAACTTTAGAGTCTATACATTATTTTTGTGTCTTCAAACCCAGGACAAAAATATATATTCAGCTAGAAATGTTTTTGATTACAACTGCTGCCTTATCTTTAGCAGTGTAAACCACTTCAGATGTTTGAGGCTTCTGGGTCTGGGTACCACCAACATACTCTCCTAGCTGTCGATTGAAGAACACATTGGCAAGTCAAGACAGTCTTTTTCAAGATCAGGCATTTGCTGGTTATGCAAGCTGCATTGCTGATATTGGTCCAGTTGCTTTTATACTCCTGGAGTATGTCATTCCTCTTTGATCACTCACAGTATTTGCTGACTTGATGGGAAACGAGCAAGAGTGTAACACTCAACCAAAGTATGTCTGGGACTAGGTTACAATTCTTAGAGTTCTCTTCACTGTCCTTAAATAGAGATAGGGAAACCATGATTTGAAAGTGGTTGCATGCTTGCAGATGGTTTGGAAGTTGGAAACTGTAGACACCTGGGCTGTTAAATTACTCATGGGCTTGTTTTATGACCAGGATTGATGCCAGATGAATGTTGCTTGGGCAGGCTGCAGTGCTCACTCCCAGGTGAGAGCTTATAATGCCCTTCTGATAAGGAGAGAGCCATTGGGCAAATTACTACTGGGCTCCGAAAGTTCACCAGAGATTTCGATCAACAGCAGACATCTGTTTACTTCCTTAACTTTGTGTATGAAATTCCCAGATGTGTATGCATCAAAAATGAGGGAAAAATGAGTTACATCTTCTTTTATCAGTTGTCTATGTAATTCTACTTCTTCATAATTTTTTTTTTAACTAGAGTAAGATGCATCTGTTTGTATTAAACTGCTTTCTCATGATATTTTGGTGAACCTACTGAATGAGAAAGGAAAAGAAAAAATAAAGAATAAAGAAAAAAAAAAGCAATCTTTTGGATAATCATCATTCAGTCTTCTTCCCAGACCATGCACCTGTTCCTCTCAAGTTCATTTTGGAAGTGAATGAGAAAGGATTTTATTATATTGTGACCTTCTGTCTAAATTTTCCTTTATGAGCATTTGCAGTAGATAGCAAGACTCCAGGAACTGCAACTGCAAGCACTATAAATACAGTTAAACAGACACATCTGGGAACAATGGTTATTTTTATGATAGAATAAAATTTCTATGTTTAAATAACACCCCATGAAAACTAATTAATCTTTAAAGTGTTAAAAATGTCCAGAAAATTATATTGCCTTGTTGCAATACATAAGAAGAGGGCATTCAAATCTGATGTCTGCTAAACTCTGTGATTACTTTTTATTTTTCTGGTGTCACTGTTCAGGCTTTAAAAACCAGATATACAATTCAAACAAACTACATAAGCAGATGAATGGTCCAATTTCATTTTTATAGTGTGACTCAGCAGCTGTACTCCATTTAAGGCAGGTTGGACATAATAATAATTCACTCTAATTACTCCTTTCTGATAATGGGTCCTCTTGGCATAATCCCCTAAGGAAAGCTTTGAAGTCTGCTCAAGTTACCAGCAGGAATCAAGATAACACATTTTTATGATTCTTAGAAGTTTTTGTCCCCAGAGATCTCCAGATAGTTCTCTTTCCATGATTCACATACTTATTGTTGCCTGACGACATATTTCCTGGAAAACTTTTAATCTCAGATGTTTTCCCTATTTGCCTAGTGTTTTCTTCTGCTACCCAGAGAGCATCATTCTATGAAATGACACCATAATGAATATAATACATGAACTGCACATACAGAAAAATATCACAAACTATGATGGAAATGACTTTTTCGTATTACACCATTTTTGGAGTATCTATGTGACTTTCTGAGTTTATATAAATGACCAAGAAATGTATATACATCAGTGGAGAGAAGATCATTTTATGGGCCTGCTATTTTTGCCTGCAGCTTCAACTACAAGTCTGAATAAAAGGAATTCAGAGAAATGTTTCTCCAAAAAGAAAAATACTGAAGATCAAAATAGTTGTAAGATGGTACAATGTTCTCCATAGACTTGACCTTAAGCATTCCGGTGGAGTGGTCATTTATTTTCTCAAGGATTTGATTGTCATGTCATACCGCTCTTCGGCAAATGCCACCCAGCGTCAGTTCTGTTAAAGTCCTAAATATATGCATTCTAAACCACAGCTCAAATAATATTTAATTGTTATTCTCTTGTGTTGTAATTCTATTCCAATGAAGGGGTGGAAGAGTGGTAACTGTTATCACCAAGTATAGCATTTCATAAAATCTTTGAGCAGACAGAAATAACTTCCTTCAAAAGTATACAGGGATACTTTGATGTAGAACATATTGGTTCTTGCCCTCTGGAAGTCACTCATCACAGGAAAGACAGTTAATGACTTTCCCCAGATATGCATTTCTTCCTGTTTCTGTCATTCTTTAAATACTTGTCTTTTGCCACTAGCTTTTAGTCATTCATTACTGTGTAGATTTGAATAGCTGCAAATTCCAGAGGGAGTAAAATTGAATAATATCTGAACACATATGGCCAAACGTACATAGGCCCAGTACCCAGGGTCCTATTTGCTTAAATTGTTTAGGCACCACTTGGGAAGGAACTCACCACAGAAAAGATCCATAGACATAACATATAGACAGGGGTGGAATAGGCAGAGTTTGTGGATGTGTATGTATTTTGGTATTGGGAGAAGAGAAGAAATTATCAACTGAGGCATAAGTTAAATATGTATAAGTTACATAAACTGCACCCATTTTGAGCATATACTTTGAGAAATTTTGAAAACATAAATCTGTATAACCACCTCCATAACCTAAATATAGAACATTTATCAGCCCCCAAATTGTGCCCATTTGTAGTCAATTTCAATTCCTCAACCTCTGGCCACAGGCAACCACTGATTAGATTTGAATTTTTTGAGTTTCATGTAATTATAATCTTAGAGTTTATACTCTCTTGTGTAAAGCCAGTGTTGTTGTGATTCATCCATGTTATTGCATAAAAGTAGTATATTCTTTTCATTGCTTATTGTAATTTCATTTCATGGGTATACCACAATTTATTTATCCAGTCACCTGTGGATAGACATTTGGGTTTTCTCTCATTTCAGCTATGGCAAATAAAGGTGCTATGAACATTCACAAACATTCATGTACAACTCTTTTTGTAGATACATGTTTGCATTTATTTTGGTCAGATATCTAGGACTACCATGTCTGATGGTCAGTGTATGATTATCTTGTTAGAGTAACTGACAAGCTGTTTTCCTGAGTAGTTGTAATATTTCACATTCTTACCAGCAGTGTGGAACAGTTGTTCCACATACTTGCTGACTCTTGGGACAGAGAAGCTTTTTAATTTTAGCCATTTTAGTGGGGTTATAATGATATCTATTTGTAGTCCTAATTTTCATTACCTTGATGAATACAGATGCTGAGCTTATTTTAATGTCCTTATGGTGATTTATACATCTTCTTTTGTGAAGTATTGGAACAAAACATTTTTATATAGGGTTATTTGATCTATTACTGATTTTCAAGTGTTCTTCATATTCTAGAAATAATTCCTATACCAGATATATTTATTGCGAATATTTTCTTCCAGTCTGTTTGCTATTTCATTCTCTTATCAGTATCTTCCTTCCAAAAGGCGAATGTTTTCTCTATTTTTACGATGAAGTCTAATTTGCCCATTTCTCTTTTATTAGTTGTATTCTTTGTGACTAATCTGAGAAATCTTAACCTATTCCAAGTTTGTAAGGATTTCTCTTGTTTTCTTTTGAAAGTTTTATATTTTCTTTTAGAAGTTTACATCTATGATGCATTTCAAGTTAATATTTTATATAGTGGAAGGGAAGAGTCAAGGCTCACTGTTCCATATGTACAAATACTTATCCCCACACCATTGTGCAAAAGACTATCCATTTCTCTATTGGATTTTCTTGGTAGCTTTGTCAAAGTTAACATGTATACATAGCCACATATATGTGTGGGTATATTTCTGACTCCCTGACATGGTTTGGCACTGTGTCCCCACCCAAATCTCATCTCAAATTGTAATTCCCCTAATCCCCATGTGTCAAGGGCGGGACCTGATAGGAGGTGATTGGGTCATGGGGGTAGTTTTCCCCATGCTGTTCTCATGATAGTGAGTGAATTCTCACAAGAGCTGATGGTTTTATAAGGGGCTCTTCACCCTTCATTCATTTGCTCTCTTTTGCCTGCTGCCATAAAAGATGTGCTTCTTCCCTTTCCACCATGATTGTAAGTTCCCTGAGGCCTCCCCGCCATGTGGAACTGTGAGTCAATTCACCTCTTTCCTTTATAAATTACCCAGTCTCAGTTTTTATAGCAGTGTGAGAACTGACTAATACACTTGCCATTCTGTTCCACTAATATATATTTCTATTTTTATAACAGCACACTTAAGAGTAAGTCATAAAATCAGGTATTATTCTCTTCGTAATTTTTTTCCCTGCTGTTCTAGGTTATTTGCATACCCATATGTATTTTCCACTTAACTTGTCAATTTTTTGACAAATATAGACTGCTGCTAACTTGATTGGGATTGCATTAATTTTATAAATAAAATTATAGAAATCTTAGCAATATTGAGTCTTTTAATCCATGAACATGTTATAACTCTGCATTTTATTTAGGCATCGGCATTGTTTTGTAGTTTATGCAGTGTTTTGTAGTTTTTAGTATACAGGTCATGCTCACGTCTTGTTAAATTTATACTTAAACATTTAATTGCAATTGTAATAGTATTTTTAAAATTTTAATTTCTAATGATTCATTGGTAGCATATAAAAAACAATTTATATTTGCATACATTTGACAAACTTACCTGGTGCCTTCTTTCTTATTTTGTAGATTGTTTGGAATTTTTAGATAGATGATCATGTCATCTTTCAAATAAGGAAGTCTAACTTTTTTTGTTCCAATATGTATGCCTTTTACTTATTATTATTTTGTTATCAGATTGACAAGGATCTGTAGCACAATGTTGAATAGAAATGAACAGTAGATACTATTGTCTTATTCCTAGTCTCAGAAGGAAATCATCACCTCTTTTACTATTAAATATAATGTTAGTATTATGTTAGCTTGTTTTTTCATCAAAACCCGTAAGTGACTAGGAAAAATTCCTTCTATTCCTAATTTCTGAAAACATAAATCATGTATAGCTATCAAACTTTGTCAACCTAATTTCCTGCATTTATGATGATCATATGGTGTTTCTTTTTTATTCTGTTAATATGATGAATTTGATTGATCTTTTGAATGTTACAGCAAACGTACTTTTCTGTAATAAATCTAAATATTCCTTAAATGTTTTACAGAATTGTGTTTCAGTTCTATTGCTGCATAACCAACCACTTTAAAATTGATGAGTTTCAAACAACATTTTTTTAGTGCACATAGAGTCTGAGTCAGGCATTCAGACAGACCACAGCAGAGATGGCTTATCTTTACTCTTCTACTTTGTGTGCCTCAGCTCAGTAGATTCAAAGGCTAAAGTCACTTGATATCTGAGGACCAGACTCAACTCACATGTCTGGTGGTTGATGCTGGCTCTCAACCAAAAGATATATGGGTAGCTTTCCCATATCATCTCATTGTTAAATATTGGAATTACCTTTTATAACTAGAGTTGGAAGTTAAGCAGTGTAATTCTACCACATTCTATTAATTAAAAGCAAGTCCTACAATCACTCAGATTCAAAAAAAAGAATCATATTACATTTCTTTATGGAGTATGACAAGGCTTCAAAAGAGCATGTGTGATAAAAGATATTAATGCAACTATATTTGGAAAATACAATTGGCCAAAGCCAATAAAGCCACCTGGGACTGGAATTTTCTTTCTAAGAAGATTTTTACTTACAAATTCAGTATCTTTCATTGGCATTAATCATTCAGATTTTCTATCTCTTTGTCAGTCAGTTTTGTTAATTTGTGATATTCAAGGTGTTTTTTAGTTTTATCTAAGTGGTCAAATTTATTATGAAGTTGTTTAAAATATTCCCTTATTATTTTAGTCTCTGTGGCATCTCTAGTGATGTCTCCACTTTTATTCCTGATGTTGGTAATTTGATAATTTGTTTATTCTCTCTATTACTCTCTGTCTCTCTCTCTTTCTCTCTCTTTCTCCCCATCTCCCTCTCTTTTTTTCTCCTTTTCCCTCCTCTCTCTCTCTAGAGCTTTAAGTCTACCAGTTTGCTGCTCTGTAACAAGAATAAAATTTTGGTTTTATTTATTTTTTCTTTTATTTGTTCATTTTCTATTTCATTGACTGGCACATTTTTCCTTAGTATTTTTTCATTTCTATGTATGTGAAATTTAATGCGTTCTCTTTAATCTAGGTTATTTTTCATAGTGGAGGGTTAGATCATTGATTTTAGATCTTTTCTAATATAAAACTTTAATGCTATAAATTGTTCTCTAAGCCGTTTTAGCTCTATTCCACAAATTTTGATGTGTATTTTAAAATTTCTTCTCAGTGAAGCATATTTTATAACTTTACTTTTGATTTATTGTTTTATTCGCATTATTCGAAAAGATGCTGCTTAATTTTCTCTTAAGTTTTGTAATATAATTATCATTCCTTAATAGCTGTTCAAAGTCCTGCTAATGCCATTTTTTCATCTTCTCTATATGAGTAATTTTCTATTAACTGATTTTTGTCTTGATTATGGGCAACATTATTTTCCTGGTCATTATGACTGTTTTTTGTTTGTTTGTTTTCTTTTGCCCTGATGTTTGTTGTATGTCTTTAAAGGATGTTAATGTTGAGTAGTTAGTTGAGCCTGTTCCATTTGTTTTTAAGCTTTGTCATGATGGGTTTAGAGTACTCTTTAAGGCAAATTTTGAGTCACTATAAGGTGTGACTTTCCTGGCATCACCATCTAATGTCCAGGTATTCCATGAGGACTCTACATTTTGGTGAATAGTAACTAGGGCATTTACCAGCCCTGTGTGAACTCTGCTAATTGTTTAGCATATATTTCCTTGTCATTCTGCTTTATGTAACTTTTATTTCCCTGGTACACTGCCTTACATAGTTTCATAGCATACATGTATCTGCAATTTTGTATTAATAATAGATTCAAATGGACCACATTATGATTTCTGAGAGTTCTTGCTCTACACACCTTTGTCTTAGTCAACTTGGGCTATGTAACAAAATACTATAAACTAGGTGGCTCAAACAACAGAAATTTCTCACAGCTCTGAAGGTTGGGAAGTCCAAGGTCAAGGTGCTAGCAGAGTTGGTGTCTGATCAGGGTTCTGTCCTTGAGTTGTGGCCTTCTTGCCGTGTCTTTACATGATAGAGAGAGCTCTGTCTTCCCTTTCTTATAAGGATACCAATCCCAACATGGAGACCCCACCTTCATGACCTCTTCTAACTCTGGTTACCTCCCAAATGCTCCACCTCCAACATTACATTGGGGTTAAGGCTTCAACATATGAATTTTGAGGGGACACAATTCCATTCATAGCAACCTCCTTCCTTTTTGGTACTCTACCCTGAAAATTACAGCCACCTGAGTCTGGCTGAACATCAGTCTTTACTTACCTCAGTGAAACCACCATGCTATGTTTGGGATGGTCCTTGCGATAGGTATATACCGCTATGGTATATAGACCACTTCCAGTCAGTTCTGGAAGAAAGTATGAGACTCACCTCATTTGTGTCCCCTCTCTTGGGAATCACAGTACTGTGCTACCAGTTTTTCAATGTCTAAAAACTGTTTCCTTGTGTATTGTATTCCATTTTCTAGCTATTGAAGGCAGAAGGTATCTTAGTTCAGGCTGCTATAACAAATGACCATAACCCGGGTGTCTTATAAACAACAGAAATTTATTCATCACATTTCTGGGGGCTGAAAGGCTGAGATCAGGGTGCCAACGTAGTGAAGGCCCTCTTCTGGATTGCCAACCCTTGCCTTCCCATTGTGTCAACATGTGGTGGAAAAAAGGTAAGAAACTTCTCTGGGCTCTCTTTTTATAAGGGCACTATTCCCCTTCATGAGGGCTCCAACCTAACTACTGAGTTACCTCTCCAAGGCTCTACCTTCTAAAACCATCACATTGGAGGTTAGGATTTCAACCTGTAAATTTGTGAGGGGCGGAGGTTGGGGGAACAAACATTCAGTTCATAACAAGGAATTAAATCTAGTCCCATTTTCTCCATCAGGAGAGTTTTGAATATAGCAGAGTTTATCAGTCTCCATGCTGTTGACATTGATCTCTAGGTATCCCTTATCCCTCTGGGACTTATCTTAAATATCTGCAGAACAGAGAGTAAGACAACAACAACAAAAGCAGGATTGTTAAAATCTCTGTAAGACATAGAAAGCTAGAGTTGGTTCTGCTTTGTTTCCTAGGTAGCAGGGTGGAGCACAAGTTGGCATGGAAATTATTTTGCCTACCTTAGCATTGGTGCATGGAACTGAAGAACAATTCCTGGAATGTAGGAGGAGATTTTAGTAGCCAGGGCAGCTTTTATCTGCATGGCAACTTGGGGATCAGAACCTAGGAGGCTAAATGTAGAAGCAAAACCAAGCCAAAAAAAAAAAAAAAAACCAACTTGCTTTTCAATAGTCTGGGAAGAAGGTACCAGAGGCAAATCTGTAACAGTACAGAAACCTAAACTCTAGGCATACTTAGAGCTATCCAAGGTCAGGAAAACGATCTTGATTTTATACATGTAGACCTTGTCTGTCAAAGTAGTAGGGAAAAAGGCAGAAGCACTTACTCTAACGGTACTCACGGATCCGTGTGATTAATAATCACAACTAGAAGTGGAAAGAATTATTCAGGATGGCCTTAAGGACTAGTTTTTGAGCCATATGTGATACATTGCCTGGGAGTTCTGAACTGGTAAAGAGCTATTTGGGAAAAAAAAATGCTACTTTTTCAGAAGTTCTATAGGTGGTGTTTTAAACAGAGATACTGTTAACATATTTTATACCTCTAGGCTGTGTCTTTGGGGGAATATACAAGACCTATTTGCTTCAAAAGTATCTCGAGATACTTTCTTTCCTTTTTTTTTTCGAGACAGGGTCTCACTCTGTTACCCAGACTGGAGTACAGTGGTTCTATCACAGCTCACAGCAGCCTCAACCTCCTGGGCTGAAGTGGTCCTCCCAGCTCAGCCTCCTGAGTAGGAGGGGCTACAAGCATGAACCACCAGGCCCAGCTAATTTTTGTATTTTTTGTAGAGACAGAGTTTCCTCATGTTGCCCAGGCTGGTCTCAAACTTCTGAGCTCAAGTGATCCTCCCACCTTGGCCTCCCAAAGTGCTGAGATTACATGCATGAGCCACCACAGTTGGACTTACCAGCTACTTTCTGAAAGGGTTAGAATGTGTTGGCAGGATCCTAGATGTGTCTATTGTTAAGACCATTTTGAGAGAATGATTTTTTAAAATTTCACTAGGTATTAGTTTTCTACTGTTGCCGTAACAAATTATCACAACCTTAATGACTTAAAAACAACTCAAGTCTATAATCTTAGATTTCTGGAAGTCATAAGTCCTAAAATCAAGGTGTCAGCAGGACTGTATTTCTTCTGGAGGTTCCAGGAGAGATTTTAATTCTTTGTCTTTTCCAATTTCCAGAAGCCCCCTGCATTCCTTGGCTTGTAGCATGTTTTCTTACATCGCTTTGACCTCTACTTACATCCTCACATCTCCTGCTTTGACTCTCACCCTCCTGCCTCTCCTTTATAAGGACCCTTGTGATCAAGGATAATCTCTCCATATCAAGGTCCCTGACTTCACATCTGCAAAGACTTTTTTTTTTCTTTGAGACAAAGTCTCACCCTGTAGCCCATGCTGGAATGCACTGGCAAAATCTCAGTTCACTGCAACCTCTGCCTCGTGGGTTCAAGTGATTCACCTGCCTCAGCCTCCAAAGTAGCTGGGATTACAGGTGTGTGCCACCACACCTGGCTAGTTTTTGTATTTTTAGTAGAGATGGGGTTTCATCATGTTGGTCAACATGGTCTCGAACTCCTGGCGTCAGGTGATCTGCATATCTCTGTCTCCCAAAGTGCTGGGATTATAGGCATGAGTCATTGTTCCCAGTTGCAAATACTTCCTTTGATATGTGAGGTAATATATTCACAGGTTCTGGGGATTAGGACATGAATATATTTGTGGAGCTTTTTTTAAATTTTTTTGGCCTACCACACAGGCTGGCATTTCTTCACAGGATTCTTGACATGCTTTTCCTATTTGAGGAATGTTATGAACTGAATGTTTTCATCCCATAAAATTCACATGTTGAAATCCTACCCCTCACTGTGATGGTATTAGGAGGTAGGGTCTTTGGGAGGTAATTAGGTTGTAAGGGTGGAGCCTTCATGAATGGAATTAGTGCCCCAATAAGAGATATTCCAAAGACTCCTCTTGTCCTCTTTCCTCTATGTGATGATACAATGAGAAGATGGCCATCTGCAACTTGGAAGAGGACACTACGCAGAAGCTGATCGTGCTGGCACCTTGATCTCAGACTTTCAGGCTCCAGAACTGTGAGAAATAAATTTCTGTTGCTTATGAGACACCCAGGCTATAGTGTTCTGTGATAGCATCCTGCACTCACTAAGAAATGAAATTGGCATTTGAAGGATGCCTTTCTTTGGATGATCAAAAGTCATCCGTTGGCTCAGGCCTGTAATCCCAGCACTTTGGGATGCTGAGGCGGGAGGATCACCAGAAGTCAGGAGTTCGAGACCAGCCTGACCAACATAACAAAACTCTGTCTCTACTAAAAATACAAAAATTAGTCGGGCATGGTGGCAGGCATGTGCAATCCCAGCTACTCAGTAAGCCAAGGCAGGGAGGTGCCCACTTGAACCTGGGAGGTGGAGGTTGCAGTGAGCCCAGATCACACCACTGCACTCTCCAGCCTGGGTGACAGAGCTAGACTCTGTCAAAAAAAAAAAGAAATCGTCTGTGGTCCTTAAATGGCACAACAAGAGATGTCACCCTGGGGCTTCACTTTTCTTAGATAAGATATTGTTAGTCTTTACAAGCTGATATCCTAGGCAGCCTGGAGAATACCTCTTGGCTGCTAAAACAATCCACACCATGGGTCGTGCTTTTGTATGTATCCCAACATAAACTATGAGACTGTGGGCGCATAATGTATAATGACAACACTCACAACAATACAACTGTCTCCTCGAATACCTAGGGAGGAATTTATCACTCCCTTTCTTGATGCTTACCAATTACACAAAGAGCTTGTGGTTAAAGGGTGAAAAATCTTGTATTTTCCTATGTTTTTGGCCTAGATCATGGGGTGTGTTAGGCGTCTGGTTTTAATGATTATTTTAATGGCATTTTAAGCCACAGGCTTAGATGGCTCCTCTCTCTTGCCAGTTCTCACTTGTCTTTTATGTCCTACAAGCCCTGTTCTTCAAACCCCACTGGGCAGAGAGAGCTTTCTCCTGTGAGGCGTGTGCAGTGCCAAGCAAATCACTGGCCCTCTGCAAATAATAATAGTGTTTGGGGCTGTGACAGGAGATGGAAACTGGACATTTTCTGACCCTCAGTTCCAGTGTATTCTCAGAGCACATTCATTTTGGCATATACTTTGGAAACTAAAAGCTCTCTGAGGGAGTATCAATCACTTTTATGGTGATGTCAGTAACTATATGTATGTGGTCACATGTATGCATTTTGATTACAACATCCATAACTTCATTTAAAAAATGGCTGAAGGCCTACTATGTGTAAATCATGTTGAGCACAGTGGGGTGAAAGATGATGAAAGTTGCTGTAGGTCTGTTGTGTGTGTATGTAGCATGCAAGTGAACACACATAAACACATAAGTGGAATGTATGTACACATGTGTATATAGTAGCTTTTTAAATTAGATTGATAATTTGATCCTTTTATTTGAAAGAATACTTTGGAAACCAAACCTAATTTCAACTGAAGAAGTTTCTTTTTACCATTGGCAACGCTTTTTGAAATAAACAGATGATTTAGGGGCCATCAAAGGATCCTTAAAGCCACTTGTCTCTCAATATTTTTTTCACTTTTGACTCTGATGATATCAAAATGACTTAATAGTATTTAAGTTCTAGAATCTTTGGCACTGCCAGTGTGTGTTCATCACAGGTTTGAGGAAGTAGAGAGGATATGGTATAAATTTCTATTCTCTCATGTATGTGTGCATGTGTGTGTATAGAGAGTGTCCTATTTAGATGCTTCTGAGCAACAAGGATGTTCTACGTGGTGATGGCAGGTATGAGTATAGGAGTGGCTTCTTTTAGGGGGAGGCACAGACAACAAGTTTATTTGGTGAATGCTGATGGCAAATGTCATCCAAGAGAGACAGTATGGGAAAGGCGCTGTGATAAGAGAGCCTAGGGAGCCTTCAGGATAGATAGAAAATCTCACCAGGGGAAGACAACATGGGCTCTGGGAGACTGGGAAGGTCCTCAGCCATTCAGCACTGTAAGGATGAGCTCTGCCCCATGGGCCCGTCACCCCGACAGGATATGCCTCACAAATGCTTCATAGTCGATACAACCATTGCTGCCCTCGTTCCCTTCCACTAGCACCTCTACTTCTTCCTCTGTTATCTTCTCACCCAGTGTGACAAGAACATGCCAGAAGTCAACACCCATGATGGTGCCATTTCCTTCCTTGTCAAACACCTGAAGTCCTTCTACATAATCTTCATAGGTGCCCTGGTCCTTGTTCTTGGCCACCGTCTGCAGCATGGGCAGAAAGTGCTCAAAGTCCAGCACCTTCACATTCATCTAATTACTCTTGGGGTTCCCCAGAACCTTGACCACCTCAGTGTTAGTGGGGTTCTGACCCAGGGCCCTCATCACATCCCCACATTTGTTGTACAGGATCTTGCCATCACCTATTCGGTCAAACAGCTGGAAGGCCTCCTTGAACTCTGCGATCTGGTCCTCGGTGAAGTCACACATCATGAGTGCTCAGCTCTGCGGGACTTTTCCCTGCAGTAATGGCCAGGAGTGGCTTTTTATAAAGGATTTAAACTGATATCCGCCTCTCTATCCTGCCCCAGGCTTTCTTGGTTAGTAGCAAAGGGTGACTTGAGATGTAAGAAGTTAGCTCCGGCTGCCTCTGGAGACTCCTAGCCCACAGTTGACTAAATGTCACTTATTTGGGGATAAAGACTATTCGAAAGTTTGAAGAATTCTTCTCTCTTTCCTTTCCATCCCTCCCTGGGGAATGAGCCCTGAACCACACTCCTACTCTTACACTAAAATCCCCTTATTAATCCATTTAAAAATTTCTTCGTGAGACCTTATTCATTTTCAATGGCTTTGATGTTGCTGTAACAATGGATTCAGAAATTGTTTTGGTTAATGAAATTTGACTCTCTGGAAAGCCCCATTCCTTCGCTCCCCTTTGAAACATGCCTGTAATGATAATGACAATGTACTAGGGCAATTTAAAAAAATCCAATTCCCTGTCAAACTTTTTTAAGCTCTTCGTATTCTTAACAATGTCTTGGGAATATTGCTTTGATATTTTGTCCCCACAGTAGGCATCTGCACAGTGAAAAACACCATAAGAGTAATATTTTTAAATGATGTTTTTATTTTTATTAAAACATTTTTAAGGAGACAAACTCTTAAACATTTATCACTTCATATTATAACTACTTTTCTTTTTAAATTCCTGCCCATTCTTTTGAATATCTGCAATAGTTGAAAAGATTTAGAATGGATAACTGAACTTAGCAGATACATGACAACTTCTTTTGTCATCTGTATTAGCCTATTTTCATGCTGCTGATAAAGACATACCTGAGACGGGGAAATATACAAAAGAAAGAGGTTTAATTGAACTCACAGTTCCACGTGGCCGGGGAAGCCTCACAATCATGGTGGAAGGTAAGGAGGAGCCAATCCTGTCTTACATGGATGGCAGCAGGCAAAGAATGAGAGAGATGCAAAAGTGGGAACCCCTGATAAAGCCATCAGATCTCATGAGACTTATTCACTATCACGAGAACGGTATGGGGCAAGCAGCCCCCATGATTCAAATTATCTCCCAACAGGTCCCTCCCACAACATGTGGGAATTATGAGAGTACAATTCAAGATGAGATTTGGGTGGGGACACAGCCAAATCGCATTGTTTCACCCCTGGCCCCCCCAAATCTTATGTCTTCACATTTCAAAACCAATCATGCCTTCCCAACATTCCCCCAAAGTCTTAACTCATTTCAGCACTAACCCAAAAGTCCACAGTCCAAAGTCTCATCTGAGTCAAGGCAAGTTCCTTCTGCCTATGAGCCTGTAAAATCAAAAGAAAGCTAGTTACTTCCTAGATACAATGGGGGTACAGGCATTGAATAAATACAGCCATTCCAAGTGGGAGAAATTGTCCAAAACGAAGGGGTTACAGGGCCCATGCAAGTCCAAAATCCAGCAGGGAAGTCAAATTTTAAAGCTCCAAAATGATCTCCTTTGACTCCAGGTCTCACATCCAGGTCATGCTGATGGAAAAGGTGGGTTTCCATGGTCTTGGGCAGCTCCACTCTTGTGGTTTTGCAGGGTACAGCCTCCCTTTCAGCTGCTTTTGTGGGCTGGCATTGAGTGTCTGTGGCTTTTCCAGGCAAACAATGCAAGCTGCCAGTAGATCTACCATTTTGGGGTCTGGAGGACTGTGGCCCTCTTCTCAGCTGCACTAGGCAGTGTCCCAGTAGGGACTCTGTGTGGGGACTCCAACCCACATTTCCCTTCCACACTGCCCTAGCACGGATTCTCCATGAGCACCCTGCCTCTGCAGCAAACTTCTGTCTGGGCATCCAGATGTTTCCATACATCTTCTGAAATCTAGGAAGAGGTTCCCAAACTCCAATTCTTGACTGCTGTGTACTCACAGGCTCAACATCATGTGGAAGCTGCCAAGGTTTGGGGCTTGCACCCTCTGAAGCTACAGTCCGAGCTGTTCACTGGCCTTTTCCAGCCACAGCTGGAGCAGCTGGGATGTGGGGGAGCAAGTCCCTAGGCTACACACAGCATGGGGACCATGGGCCCACTCACAAAACCATTTACTCCTAGGCCTCCGGGTCTGTGACGGGAGCCATGAAGCCCTCTGACATGGCCTGGAGACATTTTCCCCATTGTCTTGGGGAATAACATTTGGCCCCTCATTACTTATGCAAATTTCTGCAGCTGGCTTGAATTTCTCCTCAGAAAATGAGTTTTTCTTTTCTATCACATTGTCAGGCTGCAAATTTTCCAAACTTTTATACTCTGTTTCTTTTTTAAAACTGAATGCTTTTAACAGCACCCAAGTCATCTCTTGACTGCCTTGCTGCTTAGAAATTTCTTCTACTAGGTACCCTAAATCATCTCTCTCAAGTTCAAAGTTCCACAAATCTCTAGAGCAGGGGCAAAATGCTGCCAGTCTCTGCTAAAACATAACAAGAGTCACCTTTGCTCCAATTCCCAACAAGTTTCTCGTCTCTGTCTGAGACCACCTCAGCCTGAACCTTATTGTCCATATCTCTTTAGGCTTTGGTTAAAGCCATTCAACAAGTCCGTAGGAAATTCTAAACTTTCCAACATTTTCCTATCTTTGTCTGAGCCCTCCAAACTATTCCAACCTCTATCTGTTACCCAGTTCCAAAGTCACTTCCACATCTTTGGGTATCTTTTCAGTAACATCTCACTCCTGGTACCAATTTATTATATTAGTCTGTTTTCACACCACTAATAAAAACATACCTGAGACAAGGCAATTTACAAAAGAAAGAGGTTTAATTGGACTTACAGTTCCACATGGCTGGGGAAGCCTCACAATCATGGCAGAAAGTGAGAAGGAGCAAGTCCCATCTTACATAGGTGGCAGCAGGCAAGGAGAGAATGAGAGAGATGCAAAAGTGGAAACCCCTGATAAAACCATCAGGTCTCATGAGATTTACTTGCTACAAGAGAACAGTATGGGAGAAACTGCTGCCGTGATTCAAATTATCTCCCACTGGGTCCCTCCCACAATATGTGGGAATTATGGAAGTACAATTCAAGATGAGATTTGGGTGGGGACACAGCCAAACCATATCATCATCACTATTTCTTCCTTTTTTCCTATACAATCTAATAATGGGAGCTCCAGACCAGAATTACCCTTTAATTAGTTGAGTTTTTGTCTACATTATTCTTGCTTCTCCATTCACTTTTGGTTAAATGTGTTTATCATTAGTGCATCTCCTTTTCCTCCTTCTCCTTATTCTTTTTCTCCTACATCTCCTCCTCTTTCTTCTTCCTCTTCTTTTACTTCTTACTCTTCGTCCAGACACTGCCAAGTATTTCCATGAATTATCTTTTATACCCTTTATCACAGCTCTATTACGGAAGTACTATCCTATTTTAGAGATGAAAAAATGGAAGCTCAAGAAAGGCAAGACACTTTCTGAAGATCAAAAGCTAGAAGTGGTTAAAACAGGTCAATTTTTTGCCAGCCCCTAAATTCCTATTCTATCCATTCACTGATTCATCATTTTAATTATTCTTTCATTTAACAAATACACATTTAATACCTAGTTATCTTTCAAGTACTATGTTGGGTGCTTAGTTAGGTACAAGAAATAAGATATATCTATGCTCAGAGAGGTTTGTATGCGGTGTGTGTGGTGTTTGTGTGTTTTTCTTGGGATTCCAAATGAGTAAATAATCCCACTATTGCATTTTCAGTGTGATTGATATAGTAGAGATAGTTAGAAAGCGTCACTTAAGTACTAACAAAGAGTCACTCTGGAGAACCAAATAAGGATTCACAAGGAGGTAACATTTGATCTGTATTTTGAAGGATAAATTTACATTCACAAATGGAAAAGATAGGAAGAACTTTCAAAGTTATAGAAGATTATATTTTCTTTGAGGAATAAAAAGAAGTTCAGGTTAGCAGGAACACACGGACATCATGGAATTATAGGGAAACGATTGTAGAAAGTGTTAGGGGTAGGATGTGAAAGACAACATTCAGTTCAGGAAACAATAGAGAGTTAAAGAGGGAGGTTTAAGGTCTGATTTTTTTTTTAAAGAAAGATGTGAATGACATATTTTAAAATAGCAACTGTATTTATTCATACATTTAGCCAACAACCATTTATGAAGCATTTATTGTTGGCAGGCATTTTGGAAAACAATAGATGAGTAGATTATAAACAGGAATCAGATATTCAGGAAATACACTCTTTTGTGGGAAAAATAATACATACTAAAAAGCCTAGAAAATAACATTGTAAGATCTGATATAAATTTTATGAACATGCTGCAGAGACAGGGGACAATGGAAGATATGTGTGACAATGAAAAGGAAGAGAAAAGAGCCACAAAGATATTACCTTCCATCCCACTAAAAATTACTTTCCTCTACGAACAAAACTAAACATAAAATTAGTGATTAGGAAAGAAATGTTTGTATCTCAGTGAAGAAGAATCGTACTTGGAAAAGGTTTATTCAGAATTTGATGATAAATATGACCTATATTCTTTATGCTATAATGACTTGAGGTTCCTGGATGTAATTGACCCAATGACACTCTCCCTCGAGACAAAGTCTCTTTTAAAAAGACTGGCAAAGATTTATATCATACATTTCCAGTCCACAGACAATACTCAGAGGCCAACAGGGATCTAATAAATGACGAAGGGAAAGATAAGATGTTGTTAGACTGAGCTGAGCCTTCTACTCATGATTGGTGTACTTCACTTGCAAAAGCCTCATAAATGTTGTCCTGCCGATGCAGTCTTTAAACATAAATATCACAAAGTCTCTTGCTGGGTTTTTGGTGGGGAGCCGGGGTGTCTGTTGTAATATTCTGAGTCTCTGGGTCCAGGTCTTGACATCAGCTTCCTTAAAAATAACTCAGTTTTACTGGTTAACTTAAGGTTCTTTACATAGCCTCAAAATACACTGATGCTGCACTTATTTATGCCGAAAAGTTGCTCCCAAACTGGGGAGGCTTTGATCTTCTGTCGTCAAAAAGCTGGTATTGGTACAAAGATTATAAAAGGCTTCTTAGATCATGTGTGAACAAATAAGTATATGAAGAAAGTAGTAGTAAAGACTTACTTTTTGTTGTTCTATTTATTTCCTTTTTTATAAGAGAGAGTTCAATTATGGATAAGTCATAGAAACACTAAAGCTTTTCTCTTCACCTCTGCTTCTACTTTTAGAAGAGAGAGATTTTTAAAGTTCCAGAAGATGATGAGGAAATGACCTCTGTGTAAGCTGCCATGTCTTTAATAATTAAAGCATTTTGAAAGTTAGGTGAAAAGGCAATCTCCAGGGATAGTTATGTCTGCATGGGAACAAATAGGTAAAGTTGATAATCTCAAGAGACTTCCAGCACAGTGTAAGCACTAGACGTTACTCTTCCCGGTCTTTTTTGTACGTGGGACTTGGTGTCAGGCTACACTTAGGTTATAAACAACGAGAGGGCAATGTTTCTTGCCAACTGGCTTGTCACCCCATGCTTATCTATGCTGCCATAAACATTTTGAACATTATTAAATGTATTTTTGAGAATAATGGTTATGGAATTGTTGCCTATTTAGAACAGAATAATCTAGAAAGAAAAAGAATGGAAGTGTCTCTAAGAAGTAACAATACATTTTTTCTTACTTCTAAAGAAATGGGATCTCACCAATTTTAAAAGAACAAAAAGATACATCCACTAATATATTCTGGATTTCACTTTGAATCTCAATGAAAGCATGTCGATTCAAGTTTCCTTGCAATGTAGTGCCAATTTTATTCACTATTCTAAGAGATGGTGGTGGCACACTAAACTATGGAAACCATAAACCTCTAATCTAATATAATTCAATGGTCTTTGTTATATACTTAGTAGATAATCAGGGTGATGGAGTGACCCTTAAATCCAGAGGGCTTGGCTGAGTGGCCTTATACAGTCTATATTTTCTGTCTACCTCTGTTTCTAATTCTTCAATCTGAGCATCATAATTTCTGACTTCTCTTTCCATGCAAGCACGCTCTGAAGAATTGAACTGATTTCTCAAATGTAGATGCAACGGTGGCTATGTGATAAGCTAACATAAGTTATCAGGGTTTTTGTAGCCGCTGACAAATGCCAGGAGGATATATCAGATAATTCTCTCAACTACCCAGCTGCCTTCTCATGCCCACATCAGAATAAAAAGAAATATTTTTTTGCATGGAAGTATTTTTTCCATATTTGTATGGAAGCAGCCAAATCCATATGGTCCTCTGAGCATTTAATAAAGGAATAATAATAAATAATAGTAAATAAGAAAAATAATAAAAGGCAAGGCAGCCAGTTCACTGCAGGGGACTCCTGAGGGTGGAAGAAGAATTTCAAAAAATTACACACACACACACACATGCACGCACACACACACACATACACACACAAACAGACTATGAACGATGATTCAATTGAGAAACTGAAGGTAACACCTTGTAGGTATATAAATAATAGAAAAGAAAGCCCGAGGGTTTCAGTATGTACACAAAAGGACAGGCCAGGGCAATTCTGGTAAGTGTGTTTAGCTTGATTACACAGTTTCAATAATTATCTGAAATAATTAGGTAAATATCAAATGAAAAGCTCAACACATTTTTGCTGCCATCTAGATATTGAAAGAGCCATAATTTCTCTGCCTGTGAACATAGGGATTATTTTCCTATCTCTATAGGCTTTGCTGCACTGTGTGTTTTCTGAAGTAATTAAACTCTTTTACAGTCTTTGTTAGCTGATTGTAGGTAAGGAGTTTCAGAAAATTTCTACTTGTCATTCTTAAAGCACTGTTTCTGTTCATATATGATCCATCAGTAGGGGTTTAAGATATGCCAGTAGTTAATATTAGTGATAGGAATTTGAAACAATATTATGTTGGATTTTTCTCATTTTTTTTCTTGGGGTGGTTCATTGTTTATGAATTATTTCTCTGGGGAAGTTGTAATTCTACAAAGGCAGAAATTAAGTCCTTATTTTCTTTGCCGTGACATACTCAGGGCTCAAAACTGATAAGTTCAGGAATGGTTTTGAGTATAAAAAGTTAATGAATTAATGTCATTAAGGCCTTTAAAGCTTTGAAAATATCACAGGGGAATTTACTGAATATAAGACGTTGTTCCAAAGAATGCACAGTGTAACAGTAGGAAGCTGAAAGTGAAATATTTTAAAAATATGAGAAAAAAAATCAAGAGTATAGACCAGGAAGAGGTTTGTTGATTGATTGAAAAGGAAGGAAGAAGAAAAGTCCAAGCAAAAGACTAAATACAGTATAATTGAATATCATCCAGGCTTCTATTTCTTGAATTGCTTTAAGAGATACTTCTGTGGTATGTGATATTCATACCCATCTTCTTTTCTGTCTGCCCAAAACGATTTCCATGTACAGTAATTATTTATATTTTGGGATGAGGACAATAGTGAAGGACATGATTTAGACAATTTTCATGAGGTGGAATGAGGTCATTAAATCTGCTCACATTTATTACAGCTTTTTTTTTCTTTCTCAGCATATGACAGGATTGCACAGCCGTGCCCCTCTTGAATTTAAGCCATGAAATGGGAGTGAATGTTATGTTACACTTCTGCTGAAGTCTTCTTTTTTTTAAATTTCAACTTTTATTTTAGATTCAGAGGGTACATGTGCAGGTTTTTTTATATGGATATATTGTATGATGCTGATGTTTGGGGTATAATTAAACCCATCACCCAGATAGTGAGCATAATACCCAACAGGTAGTTTTTCTACCCTTGTCCTCCTCTCTCCCTCCTCCTTCTTGTAGTCCCCAATGTCTGCTCTTCCTAACTTTATATCCATGTGTACCCAGGGGTTAGCCCCCATTTATAAGTAAGAATATACAGCGTTTGATTTTCTGTTTCTGTATTAATTCACTTAGGATCATGGCCTCCAGCAGCATCCATGTTGCTGGAAAGGACATGGTTTTGTTCTTTTTTATGGCTGTGTAGTATTCCATGGTGTATAGGTACCACATTTTCATTATACAATCTGCCACTGATGGACACCTAGGCTGTTCTCATGTCTTCGCTGTTGGGAATAGTGTTGCCGTGAGCAAACATGTTCCATAGTTCCTCCCCCTGCCTGGGTAATCTTAGAAGCACAAGTTGAGATGGAGTATTCTTTAACCTACATTTCTGTTTGACTGTAATGTGTAAATCCTCCTGACAGTCATTTTCTTATGCAATATGTAGGATGAGTAAAAAATATATTTTCATCCACTGAGTGTTGGAGCTGTTCTTGATGATTGAAGAATAATCTGCCTTGTTCTGACTGATAAAGGGCATTACATAGCTGATTCCCTGAAGACCTCTGGCCTGCTAACGTGTAAGAGGTTGGTTTGCATACTTATTTCTGGGATGATTCCAAATTCCCAGGTGGTTCTGATCCTACTGAAGAAAATACACAATTTACATACCAGCTGAGAAATTGAGGAAAATCATAGAAATCTTTTCATTAATCGAGGAAGGAAGAACATAGGCACTTCCTCTGAATAGCATACTCCTGCTTTCTTTGCAGTTTCGTTGATCTATTGATTTTATGCGATTTGTCCTCCTTCTTGAGTTAGTTTAGGAGGTTCCATAGAGTAACCGTACTCTGGAGCCATCCTTCTGGATCGCATTTAAAATAAGAGTGGAGGAAGTGTTTGAATTCAGAGAAGCTCAGTTATCTTCAGTATCTTTGACCTTGAGACTGCAACATGACACGCGTGTAGTGCTGTCAGCAGCAGAAAAAATGGGCTCCTTAGATTATGTTGGTAGGTTCTTAGCTACTGCTTTCTTTATTTCAGCAACTTCAATATGAAGATTATCCTCTGATAATCTGTCCATGTATGAAAACCATTTTCAATCTCTGGGAGCTTCTCACATTCTTAGATATTGTCCAAAATGGTTTTTTTCTTTTCTGTTTGTTTGTTGAACACAGCTCTTTACCAAGGTAATTTTATTCTTTCTCTTAGAAAGCAGAAAATGGTATGTGAACAGCTGGGGTTGGGGGTGGGGAGAACAAAAAGCAGAGCATGGTTTTATCTGATGTCATATTACCTATGAACAAACACAATACCAAGCCTTAATTCCTATAATTGACCGTGGAAAAATGATTAATATTTGTAATATCGTGAGTGGGTGAAAAAAAGAGCGTAAAACACACTATATAAATCATGGAACCAATTAAATATGTGTTGGGGTTGGAGGGAGGGTAAATTCACTAAGAAAAAGTGTTTTCATTATTTTTTCTTTCATCTCTTTTCAGAATGACACAGTAGGAGTAGATAAGATTGAATCTCTTAATTTTTTATTTAACTTATTAAAATTGCTGGTGCTGAAGTTTCTTTCAGGTTAGTTCTCTGTTAACTTTTTGAGGGAACACATATTTTTCATGAGTAATAGGCAAAATAACAATTTGTTCACGATGTGGTACACTTCTCAATGAGATAATATAACAGAAACACCTAACATGTTTCCTAAATCAAAAATATGTCACTCCTGTATTTCTCAAACCATTAAAAATTGGCTCAGCATTTGTGGGCACCTTCTACAGCGACACATAGAGTTTGAGAGTATGTGAGAGAATAGCAGAAATCATAACTCCGGCCGTAAGAGAACTCATAGTTTCATATACAAAATTGGGATTCTGCATCATGAAGGTTAATAAACTCAACATGGGTGTGATGTTTAGTTTTCTTAGTAAGGTAAGAGAACTCTAAACCTCCAGCTCTACATTTGATAAAGGTGGAACTAGTAATGCCTTTTCTATCTACCTTACATGTGCTGTGTAGATAATAAGTTACTGTATAACTCTAAAAATCTCTCTCTTGCGCACGTTCTCTCTCTCTCTCTCTCTCTCTCTCTATATATATATATATATATATAGATGTATTTTCAGACTGAGTTTTGCTCTTGTCTCCCAGGCTAGAGTGCAGTGGCGTGATTTCGGCTCACTGCGACCTCTGCCTCCCAGGTTCTAGCAATTCTCTTGCCTCAGCCTCCCAAGTAGCAGGATTACAGGTGCCTGCCACCATGCCTGGCTAGTTTTTGTATTTTTAGTAGAAATAAGGTTTTGCCATGTTGGCCAGGCTGGTCTCAAACTCCTGACCTCAGGTGATCCCCGCCTTGACCTCCTAAAGTGCCAGGATTACAGGCACGGGCCACCATGCCCAGCCTAAAAATGTCTTTATATTTTTAAACACATTTGAGATTAATGTGTGGATGATGAGAAATATGTATTACAAAAGACAAATATATAGAAACAGTACAGTAAATTCAAAAGCTACCATAGTGGTTCAGAAACCACTATGCAATTTTAGGAGCTAAATGCAATTTTAGGGCTATGTAGCAGGAAGGAAAAGAAACAGGCAAATATTTGAGACACAGTAATTCTGAAGCCTAGGCAGAGAAGTTAAAAAGCGAACTAAAATATTGAATATAAATGACTTACAGGAACTGTCCTATCATTTTCAGTGACCTGATGCAGAAGGAGGTAATTCTGAAGTGGTGATAGAGACAAAAAGTTTAATGTTAGTCATGTTGGGTTTAGGTGATGTAACCTAGCTAGGTCAAATATGTTTGTAATGCAATTGACAACACTGAACAAGAGCTCAGGAGAGAAGCCCACGTGAAATCTTGATTTATGATAATCAATGAGGTTTGTGGGAAAGAGGCCCCCCAAGAATAAAATACCTATAGTTTTAGCATGCAACAGATTTATTAAAGATATATTAGAGGCATTAAAGACTATAAAGAGGCCAGGCGCGGTGGCTCACGCCTGTAATCCCAGCACTTTGGGAGGCCCAGGTAAGGGGATCACGAGGTCAGGAAATCGAGATCATCCTGCATAACATGGTGAAATCCTGTCTCTACTAAAAAATATATAAAAAATTAGCTGGGCGCCGTGGCTGGCGCCTGTCATCCCAGCTACTTGGGAGGCTGAGGCGGGAGAATGGTGTGAACCCGGGAGGCAGAGCTTGCAGTGAGCGGAGATCGCGCCACTGCACTGAAGCCTGGGTAACAGAGCGAGACTCCGTCTTAAAAAAAAACCAAAAAAACAAAAAACAAAACCAAAAAACTATAAAGAAATACCGTGAACCAGATGATGCCCACACAATTTGAAAGCTTGGAAGGAGTGGATATTTTTTAGAAAAAAGCAAAAGTTACACAGCTGGACTCATAACACATAGCCATGTTTAGATTAACATTAGGAAATTAGCAAAAAAAAAAAAAAAAAAAAAGTATTCAGTACCGCCACCCTTCCCTCCAAATGGAACTGAGGCCAGATAGTTTTGCAGGCAGTTTTTACCATATTTTAAAGGATCTGTAACTTATTTGCCTTTTCCATGGACAATAGAAACAAAAGAAAGCCATATATTTAAGAACTAGTTATAAATAACTATAAGTCCATTAGAAAATGAAAAACAACCCAATAGAAAAGTGAACATGTGAACAAGATATTCACTAAAAGAGAACCTAAAAGTTTTATAAGCCTAATTTTACTAGTAACCAGAGAATTTCAAAATAAAAATAAAAGAAAATTTCTTTTCATGTGGTGGCTTATGCCTGTAATTCCAGCACTTTGGGAGGCCGAGGCAGGTGGATCACCTAAGGTCAGAAGTTTGAGACTAGCCTGGCCAACATGGTGAAACCCCACCTCTATTAGAAATACAAACATTTTCTGGGTGTGGTGGTAGGTGCCTGTAATCCCAGCTATTTGGGAGGCTGAGGCGGGAGAATCGCTTAAACCTTGGAAGCAGAGTTTGCAGTGGGCTGAGATTGTGCCATTGCACTCCAGCCTGGGTGACAAAAGAGAAACTTCATTTAAAAAAAAAAAAAATCATGTTAAAACTTTGAATAGTAAAAAGCACAGAACAAAACCCCCTAAATCTCAATAAGGAAGATAATGAACAAATTGTGTAATATTTATAAGACACCATAGAACATACAGTGAATGAACTAGAGAGCTTCACATATCAACATGGGTTAATCCAAAAGACATTACAATGAGTTTTTCAAAAAGCAAAAGGATGGATACATTTTTTTTTTTGTGGCATCAAAACACAAAACAATTTTATATGTATTTGTCTTCTGGGCTGCTGTCACAAACTACTACAAATTTAGTACCTTAAAACAACATAAATTAATCATTTTAGTTTGTAAGTCAGAGGTTGAAGTCTTAACCTTAATCTATCTGCTAAGTTCCTTTTATCATGTAAGATAACAAATTAACAGTTTCTAAGGAAGGGAATGTGAAAATTTTGGGGGGTTATTTTGCTCTGTATCACACTTTATATATTTAATGGACAAATATCTATTGCAATAAAATTACAGAAAGATGCATGGGGATAACTGGTACCCAATTCAGGATATTGGTTACCTCTAGATTGAGAAATTAGAGAAAAATTGGATTGAGAAGAAATTCAGAGAGAGTGTTGTTCCTCCATTATTTACTTTTTAAAAAGGTGGATTTGAAACTAACTGTAAATTTCTAGGGTTTCATCAGGTTAAGTGAAGGAGAGGGTAAGAGGAAAAAACACTGTATTTTTTTAATCATAACATTTATATTTATCAGTACCTTTGAATATTTCATAATAAAAATATTTAAAAGGAAAGGAAGAAAATAGAAAAATTTGTGTGAAGAATCAGTAAAATATTGAATCAGTGAAGAGGATATTGTGATAATTGAAAATAGATAAAACTAGAATGGTTAGGCCAGACACTTAAATCTCAGTAAAGTAATAGAGGAGGTTTTTAGCTGTGAGTGATGAAGAGATGATGATATTAGAGACTTAAAAGAATATGGCAAAACTCAAAGCAATCGTGATGAGTGTGGTAAGGAATAAAATGTTGAGTTAATAAACAGAGCCACCAGAGTAGATGGTCAACTACAAGAAATAGTATCAGGCATTTAAAAACACACAGTTAAGTTTAGAATGGTCACTACAAAAATGTGATTGAAGAAGGTTGGAGGGATAGACAAGAGCGAGTGCAGACAAGGATCAACTGAGTTAGGATCACCCACATTGGCAGTACACTCCACAGTGTTTTTCTACTTTTCTTAACACTTTTTGGAAGCCTACTATTTTAAACAGTAGAGGGGAAGTGGATTATATTGGGGGGAATTTGCATGAGAGACAAAATGATAATGGATTCTAGAATTGCAAAAAAGCATCAAAATAGATAACTATGGGTTTCAAAATAAGGAAATACGTAATTATTTATTTATTTTTTAATTTTAATTTTTATTATTTTTTTTTTAATCAAGGAAGAGGTGATACATGCTTTTTCTTGAAAAGAAACTTCAAAACTACTTTTCTTAACAATAAGAATGGTCCTTGAATTATGTTTTTTTTTTTTTATTATACTTTAGGTTTTAGGGTACATGTGCACAATGTGCAGGTTTGTTACATATGTATCCATGTGTCATGTTGGTGTGCTGCACCCATTAACTCGTCATTTAGCATTAGGTATATCTCCTAATGCTGTCCCTCCCCCCTCCCCCCACCCCACAACAGTCCCCAGAGGGTGATGTTCCCCTTCCTGTGTCCATGAGTTCTCATTGTTCAATTCCCACCTATGAGTGAGAACATGCGGTGTTTGGTTTTTTGTCCTTGCAATAGTTTACTGAGAATGATGCTTTCTAGTTTCATCCATGTCCCTACAAAGGACATGAACTCATCAATGTTTATGGCTGCATAGTATTCCATGGTGCATATGTGCCACATTTTCTTAATCCAGTCTATCGTTGTTGGACATTTGGGTTGGTTCCAAGTCTTTGCTATTGTGAATAGTGCCTCAATAAACATACGTGTGCATGTGTCTTTATAGCAGCATGATTTATAGTCCTTTGGGTATATACCCAGTAATGGGATGGCTGGGTCAAATAGTATTTCTAGTTCTAGATCCCTGAGGGATCGCCACACTGACTTCCACAATGGTTGAACTAGTTGACAGTCCCACCAACAGTGGAAAAGTGTTCCTATTTCTCCACATCCTCTCCAGCACCTGTTGTTTCCTGACTTTTTAATGATGGCCATTCTAACTGGTGTGAGATGGTATCTCATTGTGGTTTTGATTTGCATTTCTCTGATGGCCAGTGATGATGAGCATTTTTGCATGTGTTTTTTGGCTGCATAAATGTCTTCTTTTGAGAAGTGTCTGTTCATATCCTTTGCCCACTTTTTGATGGGGTTGTTTGTTTTTTTCTTGTAAATTTGTTTGAGTTCATTGTAGATGCTGGATATTAGCCCTTTGTCAGATGAGTAGGTTGCAAAAATTTTCTCCCATTCTGTAGGTTGCCTGTTCACTCTGATGGTAGTTTCTTTTGCTGTGCAGAAGCTCTTTAGTTTAATGAGATCCCATTTGTCGATTTTGGCTTTTGTTGCCATTGCTTTTGGTGTTTTAGACATGAAGTCCTTGCCCATGCCTATGTCCTGAATGGTATTGCCTAGGCTTTCTTCTAGGGTTTTTATGGTTTTAGGTCTAACATGTAAGTCTTTAATCCATCTTGAATTAATTTTTGTATAAGATGTAAGGAAGGGATCCAGTTTCAGCTTTCTACATATGGCTAGCCAGTTTTCCCAGCACCATTTATTAAATAGGGAATCCTTTCCCCATTGCCTGTTTTTGTCAGGTTTGTCAAAAATCAGATAGTTGTAGATATGCGGCATCATTTCTGAGGGCTCTGTTCTGTTCCATTGATCTATGTCTCTGTTGTGGTACCAGTACCATGCTATTTTGGTTATTGTAGCCTTGTAGTATAGTTTGAAGTCAGGTAGCGTGATGCCTCCAGCTTTGTTCTTTTGGGTTAGGATTGACTTGGCGATGCGGGCTCTTTTTTGGTTCCATATGAACTTTAAAGTAGTTTTTTTCCAATTCTGTGAAGAAAGTCATTGGTAGCTTGATGGGGATGGCATTGAATCTATAAATTACCTTGGCGAGTATGGCCATTTTCACAATATTGATTCTTCCAACCCATGAGCATGGAATGTTCTTCCATTTGTTTGTATCCTCTTTTATTTTATTGAGCAGTGGTTTGTAGTTCTCCTTGAAGAGGTCCTTCACATCCCTTGTAAGTTGGATTCCTAGGTATTTTATTTTCTTTGAAGCAATTGTGAATGGGAGTTCACTCATGATTTGGCTCTCTGTCTGTGATTGGTATACAAGAATGCTTGTGATTTTTATACATTGATTTTGTATCCTGAGACTTTGCTGAAGTTGCTAATCAGCTTAAGGAGATTTTGGGCTGAGACAATGGGGTTTTCTAGATATACAATCATGTCATCTGCAAACAGGGACAATTTGACTTCCTCTTTTCCTAACTGAATACCCTTTATTTCCTTCTCCTGCCTGATTGCCCTGGCCAGAACTTCCAGTACTATGTTGAATAGGAGTGGTGAGAGAGGGCATCCCTGTCTTGTGCCAGTTTTCAAAGGGAATGCTTCCAGTTTTTGCCCATTCAGTATGATATTGGCTGTGGGTTTGTCATAGATAGCTCTTATTATTTCGAGATACATCCCATCAATATCTAATTTATTGAGAGTTTTTAGCGTGAAGTGTTGTTGAATTTTGTCAAAGGCCTTTTCTGCATCTATTGAGATAATCATGTGGTTTTTGTCTTTGGTTCTGTTTATATGCTGGATTACATTTATTGATTTGCGTATGTTGAACCAGCCTTGCATCCCAGGGATGAAGCCCACTTGATCATGGTGGATAAGCTTTTTGATGTGCTGCTGGATTCAGTTTGCCAGTATTTTATTGAGGATTTTGACATCAATGTTCATCAAGGATATTGGTCTGAAATTCTCTTTTTTGGTTATGTCTCTGCCAGGCTTTGGTATCAGGACGATGCTGGCCTCATAAAATGTGTTAGGGAGGATTCCCTCTTTTTCTGTTGATTGGAATAGTTTCAGAAGGAATGGCACCAGTTCCTCCTTGTACCTCTGGTAGAATTTGGCTGTGAATCCATCAGGTCCTGGACTCTTTTTGATTGGTAAGCTATTGATTATTGCCACAATTTCAGAGCCTGTTATTGATCTATTCAGAGATTCAACTTCTTCCTGGTTTAGTCTTGGGAGGGTGTATTTGTCAAGGAATTTATCCATTTCTTCTAGATTTTCTAGTTTATTTGTGTAGAGGTGTTTGTAGTATTCTCTGATGGTAGATTGTATTTCTGTGGGATGGGTGGTAATATCCCCTTTTTCATTTTTTATTGCATCTATTTGATTCTTCTCTCTTTTCTTCTCTATTAGTCTTGCTAGCGGTCTATCAATTTTGTTGATCTTTTCAAAAAACCAGCTCCTGGATTCATTAATTTTTTGAAGGTTTTTTTGTGTCTCTATTTCCTTCAGTTCTGCTCTGATTTTAGTTATTTCTAGCCTTCTGCTAGTTTTTGAATGTGTTTGCTCTTGCTTTTCTAGTTCTTTTAATTGTGATGTTAGAGTGTCAATGTTGGATCTTTCCTGCTTTCTCTTGTGGGCATTTAGTGCTATAAATTTCCCTCTACACACTGCTTTGAATGTGTCCCAGAGATTCTGGTATGTTGTGTCTTTGTTCTCATTGGTTTCAAAGAACATCTTTATTTCTGCTTTCATTTCATTATGTACCCAGTAGTCATTCAGGAGCAGGTTGTTCAGTTTCCATGTAGTTGAGCGGTTTTGAGTGAGTTTCTTAATCCTGAGTTCTAGTTTGATTGCACTGTGGTCTGAGAGACAGTTTGTTATAATTTCTGTTCTTTTACATTTGCTGAGGAGAGCTTTACTTCCAACTATGTGGTCAATTTTGGAATAGGTGTGGTGTGGTGCTGAAAAAAATGTATATTCTGTTGATTTGGGGTGGAGAGTTCTGTAGCTGTCTATTAGGTCCACTTTGTGCGGAGCTGAGTTCAATTCCTGGATATCCTTGTTAACTTTCTGTCTTGTTGATCTGTCTAATGTTGACAGTGGGGTGTTAAAATCTCCCATTATTATTGTGTGAGAGTTTAAGTCCCTTTGTAGGTCACTCAGGACTTGCTTTATGAGTCTGGGTGCTCCTGTGTTGGGTGCATATATATTTAAGATAGTTATCTCTTGTTGTTGGATTGATCCATTTACCATTATGTAATGGTCTTCTTTGTTTCTTTTGATCTTTGTTGGTTTAAAGTCTATTTTACCAGAGACTAGGATTGCAACCCCTGCCTTTTTTTGTTTTCCATTTGCTTGATAGATCTTCCTCCATCCCTTTATTTTGAGGCTATGTGTGCCTCTGCACGTGAGATGGGTTTCCTGAACACAGCACACTGATGGGTCCTGACTCCTTATCCAGTTTGCCAGTCTGTGTCTTTTAAATGGAGCATTTAGCCCATTTACATTTAAAGTTAATATTGTTATGTGTGAATTTGATCCTGTCATTTTGATGTAAGTTGGTTATTTTGCTCGTTAGTTGATGCAGTTTCTTCCTAGCTTTGATGGTCTTTACAATTTGGCATGTTTTTGCAGTGGCTGGTACCAGTTTTTCCTTTCCATGTTTAGTGCTTCCTTCAGGAGCTCTTTTAGGGCAGGCCTGGTGGTGATAAAATCACTCAGCATTTGCTTGTCTGTAAAGTATTTTATTTCTCCTTCACTTATGAAGCTTAGTTTGGCGGGATAGGAAATTCTGGGTTGAAAATTCTTTTCTTTAAGAATGTTGAATATCGGCCCCCACTCTCTTCTGGCTTGTAGAGTTTCTGCTGAGAGATCAGCTGTTAGTCTGATGGGCTTCCCTTTGTGGGTAACCCGACCTTTCTCTCTGGCTGCTCTTAATGTTTTTTCCTTCATTTCAACTTTGGTGAATCTGACAATTATGTGTCTTGGAGTTGCTCTTCTCGAGGAGTATCTTTGTGGCGTTCTCTGTATTTCCTGAATCTGAATGTTGGCCTGTCATGCTAGATTGGGGAAGTTCTCCTGGATAATATCTTGCAGAGTGTTTTCCAACTTGGTTCCATTCTCCCCGTCATTTTCAGGTACACCAATCAGACGTAGATTTGGTCTCTTCACATAGTCCCAAATTTCTTGGAGGCCTTGTTCATTTCTTTTTATTCTTTTTTCTCTAAACTTCCCTTCTCACTTCATTTCATTCATTTCATCTTCCATCACTGATACCCTTTCTTCCAGTTGATCGCAGTGGCTCCCGAGGCTTCTGTAATCTTCGCGTCGTTCTCGAAACTTGGCTTTCAGCTCCATCAGCTCCTTTAAGCCCTTCTCTCCATTGGTTATTCTAGTTATCCATTCATCTAATTTTTTTTCAAAGTTTTTAGCTTCTTTGCTATTGTTTTGAATTTCCTCCCATAGCTCGGAGTAGTTTGATCATCTGAAGATTTCTTCTCTCAACTTGTCAAAGTCATTCTCCATCCAGCTTTGTTCCATTGCTGGTGAGGAACTGCGTTCCTTTGGAGGAGGAGATGTGCTCTGCTTTTTAGAGTTTCCAGTTTTTCTGCTCTGTTTTTTCCCCATCTTTGTGGTTTTATCTACTTCTGGTCTTTGATGATGGTGATGTACAGATGAGATTTTGGTGTGGATGTCCTTTCTGTTTGTTAGTTTTCCTTCTACCAGACAGGACCCTCAGCTGCAGGTCTGTTGGAGTTTGCTAGAGGTCCACTCCAGACCCTGTTTGGCTGAGTGTCAGCAGTGGTGGCTGCAGAACAGTGGATTTTCGTGAGACCACAAATTCAGCTGTCTGATAGTTCCTCTGAAAGTTTTGTCTCAGAGGAGTACCTGGCCGAGTGAGGTGTCAGTCTGTCCCTACTGGGGGGTGCCTCCCAGTTAGGCTGCTCGGGGGTCAGGGACCCACTTTAGGAGGCAGTCTGTCCGTTTTCAGATCTCCAGCTGCATGCTGGGAGAACCACTACTCTCTTCAAAGCTGTCAGGCAAGGACATTTAAGTCTGCAGAGGTTCCTGCTGAATTTTTGTTTGTCTGTGCCCTGCCCCCAGAGGTGGAGCCTACAGAGACATGCAGGCCTCCTTGAGCTGTGGTGGGCTCCACCCAGTTCGAGCTTCCTGGCTGCTTTGTTTACCTAAGCAAGCCTGGGCAATGGCGGGCACCCCTCCCCTAGCCTCGCTGCCGCCTTGCAGTTTGGTCTCGGACTGCTGTGCTAGCAATCAGTGAGATTCCGTGGGCATAGGACCCTCTGAGCCAGGTGCAGGACACAATCTCCTGGTGTGCCATTTTCCAAGCCCGTTGGAAAAGCACAGCATTAGGGTGGGAGAGACCTGATTTTCCAGGTGCCTTCTGTTACCCCTTTCTTTGACTAGGAAAGGGAACTCCCTGACCCTTTCCACTTCCCGAGTGAGGCAATGCCTGGCCCTGCTTCGGCTCATGCCCAGTGCACTGAACCAACTGTCCTGCACCCACCGTTTGGCACTCCCTAGTGAGATGAACCCGGTACCTCAAATGGAAATGTAGAAATCACCTGTCTTCTGTGCTGCTCACGCTGGGAGCTGTAGACTGGAGCTGTTCCTATTCGGCCATCTTGGCTCCACCCCCAGAAATAGGTAATTTTTTAAAAGGCAGATCTGAAGATGAGAAGAATTAGAACCCAAAAATTAGATGGGCCAGGATGGGCAGAATACCAAGTTAAGTAATTATACCAGATGTGGAGCAATAGGCTAGTTAAAGGGTGATTGCATGAAAATCTGAAAAACTTCAAATTTGTGACCTAACATGAACTTAACATAAATTTTGATGAAATAGCCTTGAAAGTTTAGTGAGGTGAATGATAGTGGGCATTCTAACCTGTGAATGACTATTCGCACATCTCTCAGTTTCCTAAGACTTACTAAGACTGTATTCCTCTCCATCACAAGTCATATGGTTTGGCTCCGTGTCCCCACTCAAATCTCACCTTGAATTGTAATAATCCACACGATTCGTGGGAGAAATCCAATGAGAGGTAATTGAATTATGTGGGTGGGTGTTTCCTGTGCTGTTCTCGTGATAGTGAATAAGTCTCATGAAATCTGATGGCTTTATAAACAGGAGTTGCCTTGCACACAGTCTCTTGCCTGCCACTGTGTAAGATGTGACTTTGCTCCTCAGTCACCTTCAGCCATGGTTGTGAGGCCTCCCCAGCCATGTGGAACTGTGAATCAATTAAAACTTTTCCTTTATAAAATACCCAGCCTTGGGTATGTCTTTATTAGCAGCGGGAGAACAGACTAACACAATAACCTTTTGGCGCTATTGTCTTTTTGCTTTCTACCATCCTCATCATGGTTTATTCTGATGATGTACCTCTTATAACCTGTATAGCAAAGGGTGTCTCAAGGGAGAAGGTAATAAAAAATAGTGTTTAGAATTTAAATCAAACTTTTTAGAATTTACCCATCCTTTTGAAGTGACTTGTATGATATCACACAGAGGCAGAAAGTGGACCAGAATGAAGTTCTTACACATCCTAGCCTAAAGTCCTTCTCTAGGACACCCCATTGTCTTTTAAAAATAAAGAAGTCACCCACATCCTGTAACAGTTGAGTAAAAAAGAGGGCTGGAAAGATACCTGGGAAGACACTGAGCCTGCATTTCACTGGGCTTTTTCATCCTTGGATAAAGCTAGAAATCTCGATGTGATCAGTTTTATATTGTGTTTAGAATGGACATTTCTACACACGGCCAGCAAACGAAGGTACATTTTGTCTTGGTGCTAGAGTGCATTATGGGCGGAAATGACACCATTAACTGATGGTTTATTGCTTGGGAGAAATATTTGGACATCCTGTTTGCTTGATCAGCAGTTAAATCCCTGGTTGCTGTTTTGACCTTGGTTCACCCAGAAGATTATTTCTATAAACTTGAAAACTGAAACCCAGTAAGAACACATACACAAAAGAAGTCCAAAGGAAGAAAGTAAAATCTTTTGTTTATCTCTAGGGTGTGAACGTCTGCCAAAGACTATACTACTGTTCCCTCTCTGGAAACAAGGTGATTTGCATTTCTCCTGAGTTTTAGCTCCTGATTAACTATGTAAATAACTTTATTCAACAATGCCTTCTTTTCCCCTTGATTTTTGACCTTTAGAGCCTCTTACTAGTGTTTTTGGGAATTACTAAAAGAATATTAAATAACGGAAGTTCAGAAAATATGTGAAGGTTTAGTGAAAAATGTCATATTAAAGCATAAGCAGCTTAAAATAAACATAGCTTTATTAACAATTATGTTTCCAAATTGCTAATCATAATTATCTTACTATATGATAAATAATATGAAAATCTTTGGAGTCTAACTCCCTGCAGCTAACAACACATAAATATGAATGATAAGAGTTATTAGCAATACATCTCGTCAGATTCGTGTGTTGCAGTTAGGTTGGGCTCCAGACCCCCTGCCTGAGGATCTCTAAGTGTGATAGGAAGCACTGCTCTTTGTAGAGAGCTTTATAGAGCCCTTGAACATGCTGTCCTTTTTGTTCATTTGTTATGCTTTGTTTAACCAAACACCACTGTTAGTATAAATATTATTCTGGATACTACTCTAATGAGGAAAATAAGGCTTAGAAATTTCCCCACAGTAGTTCAAAGCTGGCAAGTGCTGATCTGGTCTTGAATCCAAATGTTTAGGCTGCATGTTTAGTGCTTTTCCTTATTAAATCAATGCAGAAGGGTTGATAACCAGTAATAATTTCATTCTCTGCACAGTTTCTTACCTGGCTTAGCCAAAGCTCTATTTTTTTTTCAACGACTGTACCACGCTTCATGTATGGAATTGCATGGACATAATAAACCAGGAATTTGCTACTTGCAACAAAGACATTATAATTTTTAGAGATATTTGTGGAAGGTTCTAAAAAAGGAAGAAAACTTCGATTTTTATGTAATTATTCAATTCTAAGCAAGAGCCAAAGAATAGTTTTATAAGGTCACTATTGATTAACATCTGCCAAAAGTTTTCTTGCATGTCAAACAAAACAAACCAAGACAAAATAATAAAAAATAATGTAATAATAAAACAATAAAACAACAGTATTAACACACAAGACAAAATAATAAAAAATAATGTAATAAAGCAGTAAAACTGTATTAACACACAAGACAAAATAATAAATTAATAATGAAGCAAAAAAAACCAGTATTAACACACAAGACAAAATAATAATAATGTAATAATGAAGCAAAAAAAAAAACCCCAACAGTATTAACTATCAGAATCTGCCCACCAAAAAAGAAAATAATAAGGTAGCAAAGAGGCTACTGAGCTTTAGGGTCTCTAGGTTTCTTTTACTCCAGTAAAGCTTGGCTAAAATAACACAAATCCTATAGCTTACTAATTTTTCAGGCCAATATTTGGGTATAATTTGTGTGCTTTATAGGCCTGGAAAACCCACAAGAGGCCACAAATTGCTGACGTAACTGTCTTTGAATTTAACAAAGCCCATTACCATGTCAGTGAGAAAGACGGGTGGAAACTCAAGGGGCTACATTTTCTAGGCACCCAGAGAGGCTTTTCACTGCAGCTACTGAAATAATAAACTCCCTTGATTTTTGGCGCTGACAAGAGTAGTTTTAACAGTTCACTTCTAATCGCAGATAATTCTTTTTTTATTATGTTATTTTAGATGCTGTTATTACACATACAGCAAGTGTTGCTATGTTACTGAAAACCGTAAACTGCACATATGATATCAGTCTTAACAAAAATGAAACTGTCTGTAGACTTGGGTTTAAGGGTAAGGCTATGCGTGTGTGTGTTTATGTTTCAATCTACCCACCATTCATTTCCAGAATAGACTTTATGATGTCTGGAATCTGAGCTGAACTTTCTGTCCTCTCTCGTTTCAATTAAAAGAAATTAAGAGCTTGCCCATTATCTTTCCAGTAAATTTTTGTGGAAATTCTGGAGTAGGGAAATTTCCAGCAACCACATTTCATTCACTTCCCAGAAATAGAGATTAAGTTTGTATAGTCTGAACAGGAAGTGAAAACATGTTTTTTTTTTTTTTTTCCTCTTAGAAAAGGCAACTGCTTTTAATTAAAAAGAACAAAAACAAAACACAAACAAAGAAAAACATGAGACAAACTGCACTTGATGACTTCTGGAAGATTTTTATCCTGATAAATGATAATATGCTTAGTATAACTTCAAGAGGCAAAAATGAACCATTAGACAAAAAAACATTCTCCCTTGTTGCTTAAATTAATTAGGATTTACCATCTAATTTTTTATTTTAATTTTATTTATTTATTTATTTTGAGACAGAGTCTTGCTCTGTTGCCCAAGCGCCGGAGTGCAGTGGTGCCATCTCGGCTTACTGCAACCTCTGCCTCCTGGGTTCAAGCAATTCTTGGGCCTCAGCCTCCTGAGTAGCTGGGATTATAGGTGCACACCAACCACGCCTGGCTAATTTTTGTATTTTTAGTAGAAACCGGGTTTTGCCATGATGGCCAGGCTGATCTCAAACTCCTGGCCTTAACTAATCTGTCCACCTCAGCTTCTCAAAATGCTGAGATTGCAGGTGTGAAGCACTGTGCCTGGCCAATTTTTATCTTGAAATAATCTAATCTCACAGAAAAGATACAAGAAAAAATTATATATACATTTTTACTGAAATCCACCAATTGTTAACATTTTACTGCAGGTATTTTATCATCCATTCATCTATCTAATTTTTGCTTTTTAACCACTTGAGAGTAAGTTACAGAAATCTTGGCCCTTTACTTCTAAATTCCTAAATGTATATTTCCAAGAGTAAGGATCTTCACTTACATAATTACAGAACAATGGCAAAAATAAGGATTTTTTTTTTTACCGTTGATATTGTTACCTACAAAGCTTATTTACAATCCATCAATTGTCCCAGTAACATCCTTGTAGTCATTTTTCCTATTTCTAGATCTAATTCAATATTATGCATTGCATCTGGTTTCCATTAGACCAAACCTTTGTGACATAGGCACATACATGCTCACTTCATACCTCCATAACATCATGTCATTGTCACACTAATATTCACTAAATAAGATCTTGGGGTTCTTCCTATACCCATCTCCCTTTTCTTCTTGGATATACAATAAGGTAATAGTAACAGCAAACAAAGGAAGTAAACAAACAAAAGATCTTGAGAAATTTATATAATTATGTCTTTTTAAAATCCCCTTTAAAAGATGATGCTTAAGTATGGGAGACTTTGAATGAAAGGTGTAAAAATTTATGAATCGTCTTCCCCTAACTCATGATGCCTCTGTATGTTACCCTCCGCAAAAACTTGCACAGGAAGGCACTCAGTGCACAGAATACTTCCAGCACAACAGGAGAACACCTCACCTGGCTGACAGGAGGTCTGTGAGCTATGGGAAGAACCCAGCCTTTACCTGAAGGCTTGAAGCCAAAAAGGAAATGGCAAGACATTGAACAAGAGGAAAGGTGAAGTCAGTAGCCAAAGAAATTGCCTAAATAAGCCTCAAACCAGAGGAACTAGATAGTCAAAACAAAGGCATAAGCATGTACTGATATGTAGAGGAAGTCACCATAGAGTGTGATTTGTGAGAAAAAAAAAAAGAACAGAAGTAAAGAACATGTTCACTTTTAATTTTGTAAAAATCCTTTGCTAGATATATATAATTAACTTGTGGCAGTGGAGTTATGAATAATAAGTGAATTTTATGCTCTTGTTTATCTTCTTAAAGTTTTACAATGAATATTTCCTTTTACTATTGAAAATCATTTCATATATACAGAGACAACTAGCTAGATAGAGACATAGCTATATATTCAAATAAGAACAAAAATCAGTTGCCAATTGAGTGATAGAAGCTGGGTCTGAGACAGTAGCCCTGTGAATGGCGAAAGCTCAAAAGAGCAAACTAGTTCAGGCTGATTCCTGGGGAGACTCCCAGAGGGACTGGGGTTTTTGGGCTCTTCAATGGACTTGGAGGGAACCACTGGAGATGCTGTTCATCATATTAGAGAAGTCACTTATTACATGAACCCCATTTACATAATTGTATATGTGTAAATGAGTAACTTGGTTCTTTCATACTTCCTAATAACTACTTAGGATGTCCACATGTTATTTTTCTTATCTTATAGTAGATTTGGAGTGTGGGGGATAGTAAAGATGATAATCTAAAAGTGCTTGCTAGCGTTATTCCACAACACTAAAAATCTCACCTAAATCACACTATCTACATGCAGTGTTCAATGACACAAGGCTTCCTTTTGGGATGTATTAGGACACTCCAAACTTATATATCTGGCTCTGATTGGGGTCTCAGGGAATTTATGGTGTTTTCCTTTGCTGAGTAAAATGTCAATGTTATATGTTTCATCACTGATGGAATCACCATTGTCAGGAGCAGAAAATCACAGAGGTAGAAAATGAGCAGGTAAGGGAATTTAAATGTTTATTTTTTATTTTTTAGCTGGAGTCAGTGAGGCTGTGTCCTTAGCTACATTCCCGCCAATACCGTCTGTCAAACTACAGTGAAATTGCACACATTCCTGTGGATAGTTTCTAGGTGCTTACCAATCTTTGGAAAGTGTGTATATACGTCCCAAATAATTTCTTTCTGAAAGCCAGGTTGCAGGGCATAGGTTTCTTGGTGGCTTTGTTTCTATGTTTGAATTTGAAGTTCTCAGGGGCAACATATTTGCTGAGCATATTTACAGATGATATTTCAATGCGACTGTTGATGCATAAATAAAACCTAGAAGTTTATAAGGAGCAACCAGCAAATTTGGGGGTGAGATTCTTATGCTCTCTATTTGCTCTCTGCTCTCCACCAAGCCCTTTGCTGATGTGAAGGAAATAAAGCATTGTACACAGATGACAAGTAATGAAGAGAAAGGAGATCTTCTAAATGCTGTCCCCAGAGTCACCCAGACTTGGTGATTGACTGATTCGGCAGTTGTCCTCCCGTGGCTCTCACTAGGCTTCTTGTTGGCTGATTGAGGAAGAGAGTCCTAGTTTCAGGCTTACCCAGAAGACCATGGCAAGACTGGCACAAAAATGGGCTGGGAGTGGTTGAGTGGAGGCCACATCCTTACATGACCTTAATGGATAGTTTGGCTGGAATATGGAAATTTAGGATGCTTCATTTACAATCATAAGATTCTAGCAATATAAAATTTCTTCTTATTTCTTATAGCTTCTAGGTTTTGAATGTCTAGTATATGCCAGGCACAATTCTTTTAACAACCTCTGTAAAGCAATAGTATTCTTGCTTTACATATAAAGAATCTGATGCTCAAATTTAAGTGGCTTTCTCAAAATTATGTAGCTAGTAGATGAAAGACACATGCTTTAAAGCCGTGTCTCTCTGACCCCAAATTCCATGTTCTTTTCCATAAATGAATTGCTATTTTATTCACTACTGGTTGTCTTTCATGTTTTGTTGCTTAAAATGAATTTAATATTCTCCATTAGTCAAATGATGCCTACTAGTTTACCTGAATGAAAAAAGAAGGTAATCTTTGACATCTCTGACTTTCTGTTAAAAATCTCTTCTTACACTTTTTGCGACACCATCCTCAAATATTCCAATGCTGTGGCACATCCCATTCTTAGCACCATCTTGCTTTCTTAGGCAGGTGGAATAAATGCCTGATCTCTCTAATTTCTCTTATTTTTCTTCCTAATCAACGTATCTGCTTTTCCTGTCTCATTCATGTACACTGATAATTTAATTTATGCTGAAGTAAGAATGAGATTATAGAATGTGTTATAGCCCTCACTCAATGCACACAAAATCTGTATGTAAGTGAAGGTTTCCACAGAGATAAAAATCTTAATTCTATGGGATGATTCTAATGGTGGGGACGTGAGCCCACATAGCAGATTCTGGGCATGTTATGGAGTGGCTGTATGTTTCTCTGCTCTGAGTTCATAACACATAATTGTCAGAGTTGACTCTTCTCTCACCTCACCTACTGTCATCATCAGCAAGCAGTTTCTATGAAGATCCATACATACAGTTCATAGCTGAATCTACTCCACATAGAGGCAATAATATTTTTCCAGTCAATTAACTTTTTTTGGAGCATATAATTGATCCACCACAGGCAATTAATTTTATTTTGCCTCAGAGTCTTGATCTGTAAATGAGAGATTTGGACTAGATAATTGGAAAGAGCCTTTCTTAGTATATAATTATATGAAAATAACATTTCCATAAAGGAGAGTCAGTCTGTGCATTTCTGATGAATTTCAAGTTAGCTCATCAAAATGTTTTGTAAGAAGCTATTACCAGGCGCACTTCCCAAAAAGTGCTCAAAGAAAGCCCCAAAGATGCCCCAAATGTGCTCAAAAGTACTCAAAACATGCCCCAAAAGAGCATTTTCTTGCACTGTCTGCATCTGAAAATAACATTCTACATATAAAAGGAACACGGGCCTCCAAAAGGGGCTGAGATTGTGAAGTCTTAAAGCTCGGATGAATATGATTCTGGCCAAATGTGTTGTCCTCTCCCTCCTCTGCTATGTTGCCAGCTGGTAGAGTTAGTTCAGTTTTACTGTTTAAAATTTCCTTTTGGGCTAATAAATATTTCTAAAATATTGTATTGCTTTAGAGCTCACACCATGGCAATGTAAATCAATTCCCACCTCCATTATATAAGTTTGTGATTTTTACCCCTACAAAAATTCCATGGTGATATTACAGGCCTTATATTGGCTAATAGTAGACTATGGTGGTGGTCTGGTGGAAACAACTATGGGTGGGATTTGGAGGAGAGAAATGGTCATCTCTTGGGCTGCAGAATTCATGGAAGAGATGGAAGCTGTTGTTCGGTTTCCCCTGGCTGAGGATGCCCATTTTGCTTTATGTATTCCAAGGGGCCCCAGGTCAAGGGCAGAGTTCTTCATTTTTATCTCAACGGATAATTTGCGTAAGGTAGCATCTCTTGGGAAGGGAAAATCAGGGTAGAGAAAAAGGCCAGAAGCTTATTCATAAAAAGGCCTGAGAAGGTTGGAAGTTTTTAGGACAAGGCCAAGGAACTGAGAGATCATAACCTTCAACTTCATGATGATTAAGAATTTACTACCCTTGCATGCATGTGTGCCCTAATGAGCAGTAATGTGCCTGTCTGCAATAATCATTTTATAAATATTAATGCAGCTTTATGAAATTGGTGCTTGATTTTAAGTGTTACATTTTATTTGTAAGTGCATATTTTAATTATGTCCATAAAACATTGATTAATTAAAATTTCCTGCTGTTTTGTGACTTGGGAGCCAGACAGTTTTGTACTAAGGAGCAGCGTCTGAGGTGTGCTGTTTTAAGGCAGAGAAACAAGGTGGGAGACAGTCAACTAAAGGAATATCTGAATGTTCATGAGACTACATATTTTCGGAATTGAGCATTGCTCATCAGTACAGCTCAGCTGTACTGTGTCTGCAACCCTGACCTATCAGAGTGGAGTTACCATCATTTTAGGAATATAAATATTTTCTCTAGGAAGAAATCTGAAATATTTAAAGTACTGATGATGAAAACTGTGTTTTAGAAGTGTTATAGAATGAGTTAATACCCCACCCCCCAAATTTATATGTTGATGCTCTAACCCCCATGTGATTAAATTTGGAGATAGGGCTTTTAGGAGGTAATTAAGGTTCAATGAAGTAATAAGAGTGGGGCCCTAATCCTATAGGATTGATGTCCTTATAAGAAGACAACTCTCTGTCTCTCTCCCCCATGTGAAATATAATGAGAGTGTAGCTGTCAGCAACCCAAGGAAAGAGCCCTCACCAGACATTGACCCTGCTAGTACCTTCATTTTGGACTTCCCATCCTCCAGAACTGTGAAAACATAAACGTCTGGTTTTTAAGTCACCCAGTTTATGGTATTTTGTTATGGCAGTCTGAGCTTATTAAAATACAGTTACTCAAAGGGGAGGAGCAAAAGGTTATTAGAAATAAGGTAGAGCTATCTAATTGTAGCAGGGCATCATGCTAGGGCCTGGGCAACAATAGAATAATGTTAGCTTGGAGGAACTGGGACTTGGGAACAAGTTAAGCCAGAGTTTGGGAAGTTTGTGCAAATGCAGGAAGACAAGATAACAAATGAAGGGAGGTGAGCTGACAAAGAGAGATGTGGACTTAGTTCTAGAGACACAGAAAGGATTCAAGGATGTAAAGATGATAGAATCTCCAGGTAAAGCTTGATGAGTTATAATCCACGAGACTTTTTTTTTTTTTTTCACCTGTGTTTCTCTTCCTGTGGGTATGAATGCCCTTAGGCCATGGACCAACAGTGTATGCAGAGGTTAGTGGGTTGTAAAAGGCTTTGGCTCTGACAGAGACAGCCGCAGAGATGCTAATGTAGAAATACTTAATGTGTATGATGGGTTGATAGGTGCAGCAAACCACCATGGCACATGTATACCTATGTAACAAACCTACACGTTCCGCACATGTACCCCAGAACTTAAAGTATATATATAAAAAAACACTTAATGTCCAAAAAATTGAGGAATGACTAAATGAATGTACAGTGATACGTGATATTAAGAATCAGAGTGCAAGAATCATATTGATATTTGTTAGGTGATGAAGTATAACCTAAGAAATATCTATACAATATGAATGTGTCAAGTATAACCAAAATTATTTTTTAAAATGTACACACACACACAAATAATGAACACACAAAACCCCCAATGAATAAAATAAGTCATTTCTGGATGTTGGGGCTATTCTAATTTTATGTCTTGTGCTTTTAATGATATTTTTTCCTGAATAAATACATCTTACTTTGAAACCACAATTTAGAAATTATTTTTTTAAAAAGTTGATAAGGGTGAAGAATGAGTTGGTTGAAGGGCTACCACAGAAGACGTGGTCACTTTTGCTACAACTTCTTTTAGAGTCTTTGGATATTTCTTCAGTTCCTAGGTTTACATAATGTTGCAATGGAGGGAGAGGCTAAACAGAAAAATTTAACTACTCCCTATCCCCTCCACACACACAGAAAATTGGGTAATGTGACCCCTGTGTTTCATTAGCTCCTGACTACACACGTGTAGCACCCAACTGCTTTTTTCCATATTCAAACAAGACAGAGTGAAAAACAGGACAAGGCACTGAAAACAATGTAACCCCATCGGGCAGCCACAGACATCACCTCTCATATCCATATTTCTCACGGCACTGATGATATCAGGTCAGTCATTATTATGTCAGTCTCAGGAAGGATCACTTATAAATCTTTAAGAGAGGAGATGGCTTGAGTGCCTTTTGCCTCGTAGCTGGTATTCTTTGTGAGAGATGTAAGATTCTTGGGGTGGGAAAGAAACGGAAGCCTGTGGTAGGAGCTGTTGTGGGATTGGGCAGAGGGGAGATTGAGTGTATAAGAATTTCAAAAATAATTGGCACCAACATAGGATCAAAATGGATATGCTACATCCATTGAATGTAGCAACTGACTTATAAAAAAAAATCCTAAAATAAATACTGCTGTCTACAATTGGTAAATAGATGAAAAGTGGCTTTTTTGTCTTCTTCCTTCAATCCCAGTTCTCTAACACAACCTTAGCTCACTTTGAAGGCACTTTTGCTGCATTATTTGTGTCAAGATAACAACCTTCTGCCAAGAGTTAGTGCAGGCATGCAGTATTCATCTGTCATACATAAAAGCTGACACTGTCACCAAACCAAGAGCACCATGTCTTATAAGACTTTGTAAACTCAAAATAATGACAGTTGTCAACTCTCACAGGGCTGAGAAACTTAACCTTCTAAGATGTAAGTCTGAAAAGTTACTGTTTTGCTGATGTGTGATGGAGCCTCATGCAGATCAGAGTTAATGAAACAAAATAATAGCTTCTTCCTCTTTTAGGCCACAATGAGATGCAGGAAGGTTTTAGTGCTTTTCTTTACCATTTCATGATGGATCCAATTTGAGAGGAATGAGTCAAACGTGGGGAAATGTCTGGTGCCCTTGCAGAAATGCTGGAAGTAATGACTCAGGAACAAAGCAGGTGTGAATGAAACTCCCATCTCAGTCTTGGGAAGACTCGTTCATTTTTTTACCAGCTTGTATTTCTAGGGAGGAGCCGAATTGGTTCAAGTGAAACACTAATGGGTTCAGCCCTCAAGTAACTTGAAAAAAAAATCGGATTTCAATGTTGGAGATTATAATAGGGTTAAGCAAATAATGAGAAGAGACATGTTTCAGTGATGGTCATGGTATTAAGAGACTAAAGTGGCTTTATTTGTTCCTCTAAAAATTTCCTACAACATATGATCATGGCAGCTAAAAAGCAGATTTTTTTAACTCCAATAGATAAATGAGTATTTATCAGAGACTGACATTATTCAAGTCAGATGGGTGTAACCTCCAAGTCCTCTGGTACTCTGAAAAATGCTCTTAAAGAATGTTTTTCTGTTTCTTTGCTTAACCCTTTTCACCTGCCAAGTGTCCCCTGGAAATTTGAAGACTCGCCCCACAACTCAGTATGTCGAGTTCCACTTCTCTCAATGATTGGTGATCTGGGGCTACTCTTGCTATGGTCAGAAGCAGACTTTTAGCAATGAAGCAATCCATCAAGTGCATCGTTTCTTTTCAAGTGCATAGGAGATTGAAAAGCAGATTCAAATCTTGCAAATGTGTAACTCGTATATGTATCACCTATTAAAATGTACAGACATTGAAATTGTAATTTAAGAGTATGTTATGCTGATGAAAATATCTCTTTACTATTACCTGAAGTTCAGTGTTTGTAACTTATGATACTGAGGCCGAGATACCCAGGTGAGTGCCTAAATTGAAATATGCTTCACTCACAACCTGGAGCAGGTTCTGTCTTGGATCTGTGATACTGTTGAGCTAATCCATATAAATTGAACTCTTAGATGGTTCAATGGAGTGCACAACTGAGATACTGTACAAACGGTGGAAGATTCGAAAGCGCGGAAATCACTTGATCCTCTTCAACGGTTAAGTCAGCCTATTTTTTACATGTTTTGAAGAGCATGGGAATATCATGGCAATCCCACTATTACCTTCTACTCTCTATTATGCTACACATGCTCAAAATCCTCAGCCTCGGGAACACTCTGGTCTTGTTCTTTTGAAGGAAAGGAAAATAGAAGAGATTTGAATTAAATGATCTCTACCAGACCTTGCAGTTAAAAATTTCTATCTAGTTAACAAGTACTATTAGTGATGAATCACTCTGGGTACATTTTGGATTAGGATTTACCTGGAGCATTCTGTTTATTCTGTAAAAATGCATTTGTCTTCTTAAGTCAAGGTCTGCACATCACCAGAAGAATTAGGGCTCCATTTTGGAAGTTTTATTAAGCATAAAATTAATTGAGTCAAATTTAGCATGTTCATCTATTTAAGAGGGACAATGCTTTTTCTGGACAAATATAGTGGAAATACAAATACTGCTTTGGACTAGAAGGTGAGGGTCTCTGTAATCACAAGTCTTGTGTTAAAAGATATACTTCCCCCATAGCATATTGTATGCACAGACATCCGTAACTTCGTAACAGGAGTGTACCCTAGAAAATAATTGGACCTTTGACCTTTGGAGATATATAGTTTCATAATTCTTACATTTAACATGGAAAGGGAAGTTGGATATGTATATGGAAGCGACAAAAATGAAAGTAAGTCTTCTTTAAAGTATTTTGTATTATGGCTGAATTAAAATTAGAAGAACAGATAAGAGGAAACTTGACTGTCAAATTTCAAAACACTTACAGTGAAAAAAACCCATGCATACCAAAAATATCAGTGTACAAGATTTACTTTGCTAAATCATCTTTTTTTCACTCTTGAATGGTTTCAGATTTTTTTTTAAATATAGTACAGGGACTATATATACAGTAACACCAAGCTTTTAACAGCTGTATTTTCCCCCTTTTGCTATCGTAATTATGGTCTCATTAAGATTCCAATAAAAAGGCAAGAAAAATCTTTTTTTAAAGGAAAACAGAAGTGCCCACAGTGTCTCTCTACCAACATGCTATGCTTTTAAAATATTTGCATTTGAAATTCCTCACTGCAAATATTCTCAAACCAAAGGTAAATATAACACTTAGATTACTCCCAGAAGAACATTCCTTCTGCTATTAATACCCTGAATTCAAATCTTTTTGCAAGTCTGTATAATTTTATTCTATGTACTTTATCCTGCAGTTTGGCAAGCTGTAAGTGTTAGGAAACTAGATGCATCAGAAATGAATAGAAGATGGCATCTCTTGCCTGGGTGAACACTTTTTTTTTTGCTTTCCATTTCATAAAACAGCCTATTTACAATAGCAGATTCATGGGGATAGAGTCTTCAGTTAGACAAGAACAAAGAGAGGTCTTCTCAAAAGAAAACCTCAAGCACAGATCAGTAGATCATTAGACTAAGGAAAAAAAAAAAGTATTCAGCTATCTTCTATCTTATTTTATATGCTGTCTTCTCTCTTTTGACCCATACTGCCTTCTCTTCATGGCAATATCCAGTGTTGAGTTATGCCTCAGCGTTTTCAATCTTTCTGCTATGCAATCAGCAACTCCTCATGCTACGTTATATTTAGAAACTGTTGTTTCTGATATGGGTTGGCTCCGTGTCCCCACCCAAATCTCATCTTGAACTGGAATCCCAAAAGTCGAGGGAGGGACCTGGTGGGAGGTGATTGGATCGTGGGGGCAGTTTCCCCCAAACTGTTCTCATGATAGTGAGGGAGTTCTGATGGTTTAAAAGTGGCAGTTTCCCCTTCACTCTCTCTCTCTCCTGCTGCCTTGTGAAGAAGGTACTTGCTTCTCGAGAACTTCACCTTCCATGATTGCAAGTTTCCTGTGACCTTCTCAGCCATGTGGAACTGTGAGTCTATTAGACCTCTTTCCTTTATAAATCACCCAGTCTCAGGTAGTATCTTTATAGCAGTGTGAAAACAGACTAATATACTTGCTAATCACAGGTTGTTTATGTGTTGACCCCTTATCTGGACTTCGGTGTTTTTGTAGGGTTAATACATGAAATTAATCCAAACTAAGGTATTACAGATATTATTTCAAAAGTAGTTTATAATATCTCCACCAAGAATGTGAAAATAAAGTAATTTAAGGCCTCATTATAGACAGGATAATAAAAAATGTAGAACCTCCATTCTATATTTTCTTAGTGGCTTGATGTGCTCCCTACGAACAAGTCCACACTTGAGGCCTAACCACACCCAAAAACTGGAAATAAAAAAGGATGTAGCCACAGTGAGGACATGGCTTGTATTTTCCAGAGAGGTTTCCACTGCAACAATTGGGAGCAAGACCAAGATGGTGGAAAGTTTGAGAGCAAATCAAAGTGAAGTAGTACAGTCAATAAAGCAGATAATTGAGAAAAGTTGCCTAAGAGGACCAGGAGAGAGACAGAGAAGGGGGAGGTGTTTGCCTTGTTTTTTCAATGATGACTGATGTTTTTGAGTTGAATTGTCAAAGAGAAGTGATTGGTAGAGACAGAGAAATGGAAGATCATAATTAAGGAGAAATAACTGTGTGAGTTTCCAGACCAGGAAAGAGACATGGGTCAGAATCCACTGAAGAAAGCAGAACAATTTGGTGTGATTTTATTCTTTGATTCCATGTTTATAGTGCATTAGTATTTTATCTTTGAATGTTATATACACATACATATAAATATGTACAATATATTGCCTGTTGATTTGTTCAGTTCTAATGTTTCTGGTTAGGTGTGAATATTCGTAAAATAATATTTTAATTATTAAAAGTAGGATAGCAGGAGGACACCACTCTCACAGAGGATGGGAGGTATGAGGCAAGGATGTATATGAAGATAAAATGGGTCAGAATTCAGGTATTAAGGAACTTTTATCTAAGAGACTTCATTTTGTATTTTTTTCTGAAACAACTTAACTAGTTCATCCTCTAGGAGGAAGAAGTATGATACAGATAGGGAGGTGGGATAAGAAATTTTTAGAGACTGGTAATGTCTGAACTGATCACTTTTGGGCATGAGAGAGAATGATTTTCCTGGAATATATTCCCATAAGTGGGATTACTGAGTTAAATATAAGATTTTTTATAGTTTTTTATAAGCATTGCCAATTTTTCCTTCCAGAAAAGTTGTGCCATTTGTACAGCATCCAACATGAGAATGAGATGGGATTACCTGAGCCAGCCCTGCCTAGTTTGGCCCCTGCCTTTCTCTACAACTTCCTTTCTTGCAATTCTTATTCACTGACTCTTCCCCCAAGCATGCAGGCCTGCGTAATTCCTCCAACTTCCACCTTCATTCCTGCCTCATAGCTTGGTTCTTACATCTCTCGACTAGATGCCCAAATGTCATCTCCTTAGAGGGGCATTCCTTGAAGTATCCCACGTGACACTTCTCCTACTTCTCCCATGTGCCCTACTCCTCAGCCAGGTCAGTCTCTAACCCCTTCCTTTGCTTGATTTTCTTTATAGTACTTGTCTCTATATGAATTATACTATTTATTTTTAACTTTTTATTTGTTTTGTTTCATCTAGTAGGATATATGTTTGAAAAAGATGGAAACTTGGTAATACTAAACACCGTCTTTTGAGCTACCTGAAAAATACTTGGCAAAAGCTAGACACTGGGTAATTTTTGGACAAATGAATGAATAGAAAATAATTACTTTTCATTTAACCACATTCTTACCGACATTGGATATTCTCATTTAAAATAGTATTGCTACACAGATATTTCAAAATTTTGAACACCGTTTAGGAAGACATTTGGGAAACGCAGATGTATTAGAAAGAATCCTGTCCTAGGGTCAACTACTTTAGTCCTCATTATTCATCAGTAATTTTTAAGCAAGCCTTTTAGCTTCTCTATGCCCATTTCTTTTCTTTTTCCTTTTTCTTTTTTAGACTCAGAGGGTACATTTGCTTGTTTGCTCCATGGGTATTACATGCATCATGATGGGGACTGGGTTTCTAGTGTACCTATCACTCAAATATTGAACATTGTACCCAATAGATAATTTTTCAACCCTCTCTCCCCTCTCAACCTCCCCAGTTTTGGAGTCTCCAGAGACTATTATCTCTACCTTTATGTCTGTACATACCCGTGGTTTAGCTCCCACTTATAAGTGAGGACATACAGTATTTGATTTGCTGCTTATGAGTTAGTTAACTTAATGGCAGTAGTAGTATTTATTATCCAATTAATAGTTTAAACGTATTCATGTTTTTACTTAAACAAGTTATTTGAAGAGGAACTCCAGATCACTAACATTTATAGAAAGTCAGTATTTTACTAATACCATTAATATAATCATATAAAAATTACCATTACATTGAAAGAGAAGGGGAGAAATTAAAATTGTTTTTAAAAATTATCAGTGAACATTTTTAAAACTAAACAGAAAATAAAATGCTATTTATAATTTCATGAGACATTTGTATTCCCTTTTATAGATTGTGTCCTATTCTTTTCTCATTTACCTATTGGGATCTTGGTAATTTTCTCATTGATTTCTGTGAACTCTGTATATGAGAAAGATATCCATGACTAACATTTGTTGCACATTTACTGTAGTTTTCTTTAATATATTACCATTAATTTTGCTTACATATGGACAAATTTCAGGAGTTAAATCTATGAAATATGTTTTTATTTCTTCCATGGTGTTTGATTTAGCAAGAAATTTTATTACCTTAGATTTGATCACTTTTTGCTTTAATTTTTTTCCAGTGTTAAACATTATATTTTTTAATGGCTAACTTTTAATCTTTGAATTTACTTTGATATATGGCATAGAACAGGTATCAAACTAGATATTTCCCCAAAATAATCAGAGCAGTTTCCCCCAAATTTTCATTGAATTGTTTTCTTACTCTCTGATTTTTGCTGGTATGGCTTTGTTTTTATGGATTTCATACCATAGATTAGCATTTTATCTATGAGTATCACATATATTCATTGTATACATACATACGTATAATCTGTTCTTTGTTGATTTGTTCAATCTTTCTAGTCTTACTGACTAGCTTTAAATATTAGTACAATTCTAACTGTTGAAGCATTATAGATTTTTATTTCACATATTTTAAATAAATTATTTGAAAACCAACAATTATGCAACTTTTAATATGACTTTTTATTATTCATAAACTTGGTGTGTCTCATTATATAATAAGTATATTTTAGTTTCAGAATTATAATTGTCTACATAACATTATCACAGGAGACATATCCTTAAGAGTATTTCTAGAAACTTTAGAGTTTTTTATTTTCTGTCCTGTTATGAATGAAAGATTTTATCCATTCTACTTACTGATTTTGATAAAGATTTATGTAAACTATCCTTCTGAGTCACTGAATACTTTAATTCTAATATATTTTCAATAGAACCCTTTGGAATTTCTAATACAACCAACTTATTTAAAATAATGATAAAATTCCTATTTTCTTCTTTATAATATATAAGGCTTGAATTTACATTTCAAGTCTTATTTCATTGTCTGAGACTTCCAAAATAAAGTTAAATGTTGCCAGTTGGCTCTTTGAACTTATGTAACCTGCTGACTTGACATACTTACCTGCATTAGGCATAGTGCTAATTATTGGCTTGTAAAAGTATTTCTTTATCATGTTTAATAGTATCCTGCCACTTTTGTATTGAAGAAGAATAGGTACTTAATCTGATAAAATACCTTGTCATCTTTTATTTGGATAATGATGGGGTTTGTGGTAGTTTGTATTTGTCCAATTAACAAGATGTACCATATTGATAAGTTTTATAGTATTAAACAATTCTTTCTTTCCTTGGTTGTTTTTCACTCTTGAACTGGTTGTTCTGGCATGATGTCTAAACAAACTGACTATAAACGCAGATGCTCAATGATAGGAATATATGGCAGTATTGATCCCTTTGACTGCCCGAAGCTGCATGTATATTCAAAGGCAGACAAAAAGCAGAGGTTAAGCAACCAGCTGGTAAATTTGATCAACATTGACAAATAATCTTGGCCATTGAGCTCCAACATCCAGTATTTTTTTTAAGAGCATATTTTGGCCTACATTCTTTATCTGATTACTTGAACTTCCCTTGTGCTAATATACCCGTAAGAAACTTGAAAGGAATTCTTTCCTTATTCACCACTTTGTTTAGTGGAAGTGAGGTTTGGTATCTTTAAAAAGATAGAAATCTCTAAAATTGCCATGTTACATAAGGCATAACCCATTAAGCAATGGACCATTGATCTACCTGAAAGAATGATCGTAGAGCATTCTATATATGACTGGGGTTCCAAGCAACGTTATAAAGCAAATAATATTATTTCTTTATAATTTTGGAGTATTGGAATGAATTAAATTAATTAATATTAAATAAATGTTTTTCTTTCTTTCTTTTTTTTTTTTTTTTCGTTTCCTGAGATGGAGTTTTGTTCTTGTTGCCAAGGCTGTAGTGCAATGGCACAATCTCGGCTCACTGCAACCTCTACCTCCTGGGTTCAAGTGATTCTCTTGCCTCAGCCTCCAGAGTAGCTGGATTATAGGCACCCGCCACCAAGCCCAGCTAATTTTTGTATTTTTAGTAGAGATGGAGTTTTACCATGTTGGCCAGGTTTGTCTTGACCTGACCTCAGGTGATCCGCCTGCCTCGGCCTCCCAAAGTGCTGCGATTACAGGCGTGAGCCACCACACCCGGCCTAAATAAATATTTCTAAAAAGAAAATAAAAATCACCTGTAATTCTCAAAGTTAATAACTACTCTTTACATATTTGCTTTTCTTTCCATCGATTGAGATCATAGTGTGTATAAAGTTCTAGTACTTTATGCTTCTCGCTTAACATTTTAGTAGAAATAATATCCCATGTTTTAAAAAATACTTAACATTTTATGGTAAAGATGGTCCATAATTTGTTTACTTATAGCAGGTGTTAGATACTTAGATGCTAATAGTATTTTAAATTATCAATAAGCTATGGAGATCACCTTTATACATAAATTGTTGTCCAGTTTGACCATTTCCCTTTGAAAGATTACTAGAATAATAATACAGTTTTAAAGATGATAAAGTACCTTAGGAAGATGAAAAGAATTAACCTTTAGAGAAACATATACCTTAAGCAAACCATCTGCCCACTCCGAGGCTTCTACTGTCACTATTTTATAACCCTATGGCATTTTGCATTAAAGGCAACTGACACGAACACATATTAATGAATTTGCATGCATTTTAACTATATGAGTTAAATAGAGAATGTACATTAGTGTAACGAAAATACATAGAATATTCATCATCATTTTAGGGAGTAATTTTAAATTTTTATTAAGGAGTTATCAATGAGGGTTTGAGCACAAAATTCTTCTCCTTACTTATATATGTTCACACATACACATGTATATGCACACAAACATACAGACACACATGGTAATTACAATATCCTTAGCAAAGCCAAGCCAGACTATAACTTGAATCTTAGGTAACCTTTGGTTACCTAATTTTTCGATATTGGAGCCATTTTCATACATGTACGAAGAACCACAGTTTTTTTGTGCTATCCTGGACCCAGGTCTTTGTGAAGTCATGTGGTGGTGCCTTAATATTTTTGTCATATATCAGCTGTCTTACCTGTTCTAACAGTTTATTCTAAAGGCGGAAAATAAAAACCTACAAGGAAAGAAAGTTCTCGCTGCTCTGAAAGCTGCATTTATGAAATTTAACAAGGAGACTGATTAACATTTTTAAATGCTATCAAATTTAAAATTTAAAATATGGACAGGGTCTGCATCCAACAATAAATAACAAAATTTTGTGGACAAACCCTCCTCCCCCACTCTGTGACAATGAGTAGAAAAGTCAGAAATAAAACATCTTACACTCAAAGCAGCAAAGAGAGCAACCGACAGCTGACTTCTCAAAAGAAACAGAAGACATAAACCTATAGAACAGGAAAAAGTGCAGAGAAAAAAAATCACTGTCAAATCTGAATTCTGTATCTAGTTAGAAATACTCTTCAGCGATGAAGATAAAATAATGACACTATTAGGGAAGCAAAAATTGAGGGAATTTTTCTGCAGCAGTCTCACATAAAGTCCCCTTTGCTATAATATAACTGAAAATGACTCATGCTCTAGGTCTATGAAAATAAATTATAGAATATTATGAATAATTTTAAGCTAAAAATTTGAAAATTTACAATAATAAAATCCCTAGAAAAATGAAACTTACTAGTACTGACATGAGAAGAAACAAAAAAGGAAATAGTCCTTTATGTATTTACAAAAATGAAATCTAGAATTTAAAAAGTCCCACACAAAAAAATTACAAGTCAGTATTGAGTGGTAATTCTACCAAATATTTAAAGGAAAAAATATAATGGAAAAGTAAATATCACAGAAAAACTGATAATTTCCCAATTCTTTTTATGAGGTCAGTATAACTTTCATACCAAAACATGGCAAGAAAATTACAGATTAACCTCTCTTAAAATATATATGCAAGACAGTCTAAGAAAAATATTAGCAAATCCATTTTGAAATACTAAAAAAGACAACATGTTATCACTAAGATGGATTTATACAGAAATAGAATATTAATTTAATATTTGAAAACCAAACCTATCAAAGTAATCACCCCATTAACAAAAGTAGAAAAATCATATGATCATTTCACTTGACGTACTCACTTGATATAATTCTATATTCATTCATAATAATAATTTCTAAGAAATCTTTTAATAACTATAAATAGAAAATAACATCCTTAATACGATAAATATTACCTAAAATATATCTATAGCAAATGTATTATTTATTATTGAAATATTGAAGTTTTGGGATTGGGAAGGAGACACTATCCTCATTTCCGGAAGCATTATGCTGAAGGTTTTAGCAACTGTCATAGGTCAAAGGTGTCAAAAATGTATAAGAATTGTAAAGGAAGAAATAAAACTGTCAAAACTAATAGATGGTATCATTATAAATACAGAAAATATTTATAATCAATAATTAAATTTAGCAAGGCCATTGTATACAATATCAGCATAAATCTTTAATTGCATATGCATACATTAACAAAACAAATAATTTTAAAAGTATCTAAATTAGCATCAAAAAACTCATCAAATACTTAGGATTAAGTTTAATGAAAATGAGGAAAGATTATTAGACAAAATCCATAAAACATTGAGAAAAATTAAAGAAAATCGATTTTTCCATTTGAATCTATATTTCTATTCAAAATAGTGGTTAAGTCTCTATTCACAGAAATTCTTTTTTTAAAATTTAACTTTTAAGTTCAGGGGAACATGCTCAGGTTTGTTACATAAGTAAACTTGTGTCATGAGGGTTTATTGTACAGATTATTTCATCACCCAGGTTCCAGTACCCATTAGTTAATTTTCCTGATCCTCTCCCTCTTCCCACCTTCTACTCTCCAATAAGTCCCAGTATATGTTCCACCCCTCTATGTCCGTGTCTTCTTATCATTTAGCTCCTGCGTCTAAGTGAGAACATGTGGTATTTGGTGAGAAAAAAGTTAAAGAAAATCTAAACACATTAAGGACAATGTGTTCATAAGGAAAAGATGTCAGTTTTCCTCAAAATGATTAATAGATTTCATATAATCCCATAAAAATTCCAGTTGGAACTGATAGGACGATTCTAAAATGTATATGAAAGGGAATAAGCTCAAGAATGATTCTAAAAATCTTGTAAAGGTATGGAGCTAGAGATGACGCACTACTGTGCATAAAAACAATCTAAAACTGCAGGATTAAAAGAGTGTGGAATTGATGGAAAGATGAGACAGTTGAGCAGAACAGACAGTGAGGAGCAGGCCCATACATATGGAGATACTTGATTTTGGGCAAGGTAGCACTGCAGAACAATAAGTGATGTTTGGTCAATGGATAATGCATATGGAACAGAAAAAATACATATCATACCTGTTAAAAGGAAAACTTTAGACAAATTAACAGAGTTTAATTGAATAAAGAATGATTTTTCAATCAGGCAGACCCTGAACCAGAATAGGTTCAGAGACACTCCACCACAGCCACAGGGTGGAAGAAGACTTTTGGACAGAGAAAGGAAAGCAATGTACAGAATATGGGAAGTGAGATATGGAAACAGCCAGATGGGTTACAGTTTTGTGTTTGCCTTATTTGAACATGGTTTGAGCAGTTGGCTACCTTTGGTTGGCTGGCATTCAGTGATTTGGCACAAGAGTAGGTCATAGTCTGTTTACACATCCAGTTGGGTTACAGTTCACAGTGTACAGAGAAGCCTTTAGGCCAAACTTAAAATACATAAGGAGGTAGTTTTAGGCTATGCTTAATTTAACACACCCCACTTTGCTTACCGATAAAATAAAACATAGAAAACTGTAAGTGTGTGGTTGACAGAGATTTCTTTTATAAGAAACAAAAGACTATAAACCATAAATTAAAACACTGATATATTGATGACGTTAAAATTAGGAACTTCAATTCATAAAAAAGAATTTAGTAAGCCACAATTGAGAGAAAATATTTGCAACACAGAAAATGTACAAAATGTTTGGTTTCATAATGTATAAATATTTTTTAAAAGTGGGAAAAAGATAACACAATATAAGCATAGGGAAGATACTTGAATAGGCATTTCATAAAGGGGGATACCCCAATAGTCAATGAACATATGAATAAGTGTTCAATCTCATTGTTCATCAAGGAAATGCAATCCTTTTGGAAAACTATCAGTATCTACTGAAATTGAACATGTGTACGCCATATGACTCAATTCCAGGCTTAGGTATATATCCAGTGAAATGCTTACACATGTATAGCAAAGACATGCACAGGAATGTTGATAGCAGCACTATTCATAATGGCTTCAAATTGGAAGCAATCTAAATGTCCATCAACAGGTGAATGGATGAATATTTGGCGGTGTATTCACACAGTGGAATACTACATACTATGTAAACATTTACAAACTACTTCTAGACAAAAGCTGGTGGATCTCACAAATAGAATGTTGAAAGAAAGAAACCAGATAGAAAAAGTACAGACTACATGATCCCATGCAAGCAATGTTTAACAGTAGACAAAACTAACAAATGGGTGGAATTCAGGAAGGTTATCTTATTGGGGAATGGGGGCAAAATAGGGACTTCCAGAGGGCTGGCAATAATCTAATTTATCACTTATAGATATGTTCATTATGTGGGCATTCATCACAGTGTATACTTGCAGTCAGTGCACTCTTATTAGTTATACATCAATTAAAAATATTTTAATACAAACATTTAGAAGCTCTGTCCTAAGTCCTTTGGAGGGTACAAAAATGTTAGTAGCACACATCTTAGCCTTCAAAGAATTCACAGAGCAGTGAGAGAGATAAGCAAACATTTCATTAATTATACTCAAGATCCAAGCTTTGAAGTGAAAGAATAGAAATACATAATAAAATCAGAGGAGAAAATTAATTCCAAAAAGAAGCCCAGCTTAAGTTTCATGGAAACAACAGATTTTGAGCTGAATTCAGAAAGACAGGTGAGCTTTTTATAGGTAATGGCAAGAAAATAAGCATTTCTTTTAAAGGTAACAGTATGAATAAATAATAAAGGCAGAGACATCCTGAGCATATTTGAGAATGTCAGGTTGTCTATTATCCTTTCAAGAAAGGATTCATATTAGCTAGAGAGAGAAAACTGGAAGGTAGTTTGGGGGTAGAGTCCATAAAGTGCTGGATGTACCCTAAGATAATGTACCAGCAACTTTCCAATGAGAAGAATGTGAGCTCTGAGACACAAACCAACTTCAGAAGCCACTGGACTTTCACTCAGGCAAAAAGGAAAAATCTTCTGGGTAATGGGTAAGCCTGTGGATTCTAGGACAAGTTTTAACCTGATTCTATTTCTTACTAGCTTTGTGGCTTTTTGTGAGTTATTTGTCCTCAGTTTCCACCTTTAGAATATAATAAGAGTAACAGGTGAGCATTATAGGATTGATATGAAGGTTAAACAAATTAATGGGAACGCTTAGAATCTTAACTGGCACAAGGCAAATACTTAACGAAGTTTAGCTAATGTTATAATTCTAATTCAGTGATGATTATTACAATTACTGATATTTTCAAAGAAATAATCATTAAGGCCCAGCTAGGTTACCAGTTGGAATCTTGGGGAGTATTTTCCAAACATAGCTTTGGGAGCAATCAGAAAAGTTTGATTGGATTTTGAAATAAATATTAGATTTTTACAAGCAAGTTGTACCTGGGACACTACTTATGATATTTTTTAAAATTTAAAACCACATATAATATTGTTGAGGTTTAGAAACAATTTTCTGTTAATATCTAAGTTGCATATTCAAGATTCAGCATTAGATTTAGAATTTTTTTTCTCAAAATCTTTGAACGACTATATCTTGACTTGGGGACAATAGAGTACAGAATATTCGGAAGCAGTCTTTTGTTTCTGAGATTTGTGTGATGTTAGGTTGGATTAGAGGTAGTAAAAATGTTATCATCCAACCAGGTTTTTCTTGTCTGCCACCCAGAAAAAGCCAATACAGTGAGATAGCAGATGCTGCAGCAGAGAAAGAGTTTAATAATTGCAGAGTGGCCAAGACAGGAGTATACTTCTCAAATCTACTTCCCTGATAATTTGGAGACTAGGGATTTTAAGGGTGGTTAGGTGGGAAGGGGACTAAGGAATGTGTTCTACTGATTAGTTGGAGTAGGGATGAAGTCATAGGGTTGCCAAAACTGTCTTTGTGCACTGAGTCAGTTCCTGGGTGGGGATCACTGGTCCAAGTGGTATCAGTTGATCCATCAGAAAGCAAAATCTGAAAAATATCTCAAAGACTAGTCTTAGGTTTCACTATAGTGATGTTATCAATGGGGGCAATTAGGGAAGTTACAAATCTTATGATCAGAGCTACGTGACTCCTAAGCAGTAAGCAATTGTAGAAAGCAAGACAGGAAACAATGACTGCTTACTGTTCAACTATGCCTATATCTTAGCAGAATTCAGGCCCCTATCAAAATTTTAACCTTGTGGCTTTTCCTTAGCTTTACATTGGTGGTTTGGTCCCCAGACAGGGAGGGAGTTAGCTTTGAAATGGGACTATTATTATCATTGCTTTAAAATTAAACTATAAACTAAATTTGTCAGTGAAATGATAAACTAAATTCTTCCCATAATTAGCTTAGCCTATGCACAAAAGTGAGCAAAGACAGTTAGTTTGTGAGGTTAGAAGCAAAATGGAGTCAGTTATGTTAGATTTCTCACTGTTATAATTTTTCAAAGGCAGTCTCAAAAAGACCAGAGTACTATCAACTGCTGAAAAAAAAGCAAAGTGATCGTAAATACGTTTATCTACTGAGAAAAGAAAATAAATTTTATCTGAGAAAAGGAAGTTCTTTCAATTATCGGGCACAGAGAGACATTAAAATGAGATAGCAATCATGTCCTACTCTTCCTTTTAAGTTTCATTTCTTAAAATTGTTTGCTCTTGCCACAGTAACTATAAATTAACCTAATAATTTGACACCCCAGTCACGATTACCCATACTCTATGGCTTAACAAGTATAGCCAATCCCAAATCAATGTTATTTCTGGAAACCTATGAGAATTCCCGAAAAATAACTTTGTATCAGCCGACTCCCTGTCCACCTCTTTTGCCTTTACAAATTCATTTGTTACTGCTAGTAATCAGAGTATATATTCAGGGCAATTTCAATCTATGCTCCAGGGTAGCACTCCTCCAGCTTGGCCCAAAGAAACTCTCTACTTATGTTAATTTTGCCTCAGCTTCTTCCTTTTAGGTTGACACTACCAACATCTGCTCACATCCTTGCAACTGGCTCTGTCTCCAAATAACTAGTTATATTAGTCTGCTTAGACTGTTATAATAAATTATCACCAACTGGGTGGTCTAAACAATGTAAATTTTTTCTCATAGTTCCAGAGGCTGAGAAGTCCAAGGTCAAGGTGCCAGCAAGATAGGTTTTATTATGAGGCCTCTTCTCTTAGCTTGTAGCCAGTTGCCATCTTGCTGTGTGTTCAACATTTCTCCGAAATGAGTAGAAAAGTTGATGATTGGAGGAAAAAAGAGAAATAGTGGAACAGTAGAAACAATAGAGGCAAAATTTCAGTAAGGATTATTAACCACTTCTCTGACCCTTTATTCTTCCTACCCTTCTTAACAAAGGAGGCTGGCCAAAGGCATGTTGAGATTTCAGTGAAACTCTGACAAATATTTTTCTTTATCTCTCTTTCTCTCTCTCTCTTTTCTTCTTTCTTTTCTTTTCTTTCTTCTTTTCTTTTCTTTCTTTCTCTCTCCTGTTTCTTCTCCTTCCTTCCTTCTTTTTTTTTTAGTTCATATAGTGATGTGTAACTTGTGGTAGAAAATTTCAATGTAATATTATGGCACTAAAGTAGAATGCACGAAATCTTTTTAATCTAGAATTTTTTAATTTAGAAATTTATTGTAAGTCAAATGTGGACCAAAGTCAGCAGAACAAAATACTTGGATACATATATGTTTGTTTTTCAAACATGCAATTGACATAATGGTAATTTACAGGAAAAAAAAGATTCATTGTGCCTTCACTGTCAAGCCTCATGTTTCCATCTAGAAAATGTTATAGTAGCTGGGTGTGGTAGCTCACGCCTGTAATCTCAGCCTTTGGGAGGCTGAGGTGGGTGGATCACAAGGTCAGGAGATCGAGACCATCCTGGCTAACACGGTGAAACCCCGTCTCTACTAAAAATACAAAAATTAGCCGGGCGTGGTGGCAGGTGCCTGTAGTCCCAGCTACTTGGAAGGCTGAGGCAGGAGAATGGCATGAACCCTGGAGGCAGAGGTTGCAGTGAGCCAAGATCAGGCCATTGCACTCCAGCCTGGGCGACAGAGTGAGACTCTGTCTCAAAAAAAAAAAAAAAGAAAATGTTATAGTAAAGTGACATTTTCATTTTTATTTACATATCAAATTATCCATGAGAAAGAGAAATATGTATTTCAGAGGCTCATGGAATTAAGACTTGAAGAAACTTTTGATTTCTGCCATTGTACTTTTCTTCATGAGACAATTCCTCCAAATAAGATATGTGTGATACTTCTACAAAGTGTGCTGTGTTTCTCTGAGCAATAACATTTAGTTTCTGTAAAAGCAGTTTCTGTGGGAGACAAGCATTTAGGGAAATAAAATTTAGTTATATTTACTAAGGGGAAAATATTTAACAGGTGAAGGTTGTTTGCAGGCCTTCCAAAATAATTTTTTTAAATAAACATACTTTTGCACACAATGAGTCTCTTGATGAGACTGTTCAGTGTCTCCGTGGGTGGTACACATACGAAAGGGTGCTCACAGTCAGAATTTCCTCGGGAAATTATAAACAACAACAATAAAATTCAAAAACATATTCCTTAGGTCCCACCCTCAGAGACTTCATTGGTATTGGTGGTAGCATAGGGGCTTAGATTTTTAGCTTCCCAGGTGACCCTCATGCGTAGACAGGGTCTGGAGCCATTGTACTAATCCAGGAGATAAGTTTCTGTCTCAGGGATGGTGGGTCTGAGAGAGTTACCACAGCTTTTCCAAAGTGCCCAACATAGCACCAGAGCTCCTGGGGTTGTGGTTGCCTCCATTCTCGCTAGTCAGATCTGGCCACTTGTAGCTTGTGCTTAGTGATTGGTGCCATCTTGCACTGTGAGTGAGTCAGGTGAGGGCGAAGAAGGAACGAGATATTTGAATTTGCCCCTCCTTTTGTTTTTCTCTCTTTTATAATGCTGAGAGGTTGGAGGTCTTAGCTATGTCTCTAACTTTTTTTTGTTTTGGAGACAGAGTCTCCCTCTCTCACCCAGGCTGGAGTGCCTCAGCCTCGTGCTTCAGTTTCGTGCGTCAGTGCCTCAGCCTCCCAAATAGCTGGGATTACAGGCATGCACCACCACACCCAGCTAATTTTTATATTTTTTAGTAGAGATGGGGTTTCACCATGTTGGCCAGACTGGTCTCAAACTCCTGACCTCAAGTGATCTGCCCCCCCTCGGACTCTCAAAGTTCTGGGATTACAGGTGTGAGCCACCGTGCCTGGCCTCCCCTGTAACTTGAGCATATTTCCTTCAGGAACGATGGCTTGCTAAAATGCGTTGGCTAGAGGTACTATAGGCACAGTGACAGGTTTGTAGAAAAGTTTCAGAGCCATTGGGTCAGTTATGGGTAATAGAAAATAGGAACACTGGTTCAGAAGACAGAAGGTGTCCCTTCACACAGAGGGCTGACCTAAGACCTTGGCATCTGCCCCAGGTCCTAAGCTTGTAGGGTTGCCTTGCCCTCACAGATTGTGCTTGGATTCTCTTCTGTGCTGCGTGTGACCAACTGTTGGCCGCCTTCTTATAGAACTAGTAAAGCCTTCATGGAAACAAACAACAGGATTCTAAAACGCAGAGACCTGGATTAAGAACCCAAGCTCCATATGAACTTTAAAGTAGTTTTTTCCAATTCTGTGAAGAAAGTCATTGGTAGCTTGATGGGGATGGCATTGAATCTATAAATTACTTTGGGCAGTATGGCCATTTTCATGATATTGATTCTTCCAACCCATGAGCATGGAATGTTCTTCCATTTGTTTGTATCCTCTTTGATTTCATTGAGCAGTGGTTTGTAGTTCTCCTTGAAGAGGTCCTTCACATCCCTTGTAAGTTGGATTCCTAGGTATTTTATTCTCTTTGAAGCAATTGTGAATGGGAGTTCACTCATGATTTGGCTCTCTGTTTGTCTGTGATTGGTGTACAAGAATGCTTGTGATTTTTGTACATTGATTTTGTATCCTGAGACTTTGCTGAAGTTGCTAATCAGCTTAAGGAGATTTTGGGCTGAGACAATGGGATTTTCTAGATATACAATCATGTCATCTGCAAACAGGGACAGTTTGACTTCCTCTTTTCCTAATTGAATACCCTTTATTTCCTTCTCCTGCCTGATTGCTCTGGCCAGAACTTCCAGCACTATGTTGAATAGGAGCGGTGAGAGAGGGCATCCCTGTCTTGTGCCATA
>NW_026652290.1:15829721-15960529 GCF_009828535.3 Hylobates moloch | reverse complement strand
CCTGGCGAGAACTTCCAGCACTATGTTGAATAGGAGTGGTGAGAGAGGGCAACCCTGTCTTGTGCCAGTTTTCAAAGGGAATGCTTCCAGTTTTTGCCATAGGCGTGGGCAAGGACTTCATGTCTAAAACACCAAAAGCAATGGCAACAAAAGCCAAAATTGACAAATGGGATCTAATTAAACTAAAGCGCTTCTGCACAGCAAAAGAAACTACCATCAGAGTGAACAGGCAACCTACAGAATGGGAGAAAATTTTTGCAACCTACTCATCTGACAAAGGGCTAATATCCAGAATCTACAATGAACTCAAACAAATTTACAAGAAAAAAACAAACAACCCCATCAAAAAGTGGGCAAAGGACATGAACAGACACTTCTCAAAAGAAGACATTTATGCAGCCAGAAAACACATGAAGAAATGCTCATCATCACTGGCCATCAGAGAAATGCAAATCAAAACCACAGTGAGATAACATCTCACACCAGTTAGAATGGCCATCATTAAAAAATCAGGAAACAACAGGTGCTGGAGAGGATGTGGAGAAATAGGAACACTTTTACACTGTTGGTGGGACTGTAAACTAGTTCAACCATTGTGGAAGTCAGTGTGGCGATTCCTCAGGGATCTAGAACTAGAAATACCATTTGACCCAGCCATCCCATTACTGGGTATATACCCAAAGGAGTATAAATCATGCTGCTATAAAGACACATGCACACGTATGTTTATTGCGGCACTATTCACAATAGCAAAGACTTGGAACCAACCCAAATGTCCAACAACAATAGACTGGATTAAGAAAATGTGGCACATATACACCATGGAATACTATGCAGCCATAAAAAATGATGAGTTCGTGTCCTTTGTAGGGACATGGATGAAACTGGAAAACATCATTCTCAGTAAACTATCGCAAGGACAAAAAACCAAACACCGCATGTTCTCACTCATAGGTGGGAATTGAACAATGAGAACTCATGGACACAGGAAGGGGAACATCACATTCCGGGTACTGTTGTGGGGTGGGGGGTGGGGGGGGGCGGGGACAGCATTAGGAGATATACCTAATGCTAAATGACGAGCTAATGGGTGCAGGAAATCAACATGGCACATGGATACATATGTAACAAACCTGCACATTGTGCACATGTACCCTAAAACCTAAAGTATAATAAAAAAAAAAAAAAAAAAAAATAAAAAAAAAAAAAAAGAACCCAAGCTCCGAAGTCCTGGTGTTAGCGAAAGCTCTTTCTGACCCTGATGGGATTCCTAATTTGGGGAGAGTTGTCATGGTTTTCCAAAGAGTTTCAGTGTAAAAGCCTCTACATATTTAATTCCGTTTTTCAGACAGCTGAGATTTAGTGTTAAGCAATGGACAATTGGTGTGGCCAAGTCCACGGATAACAAAGCTGAATTGCCCTAGGAAGTCTGCAGAATGATCTGGGGCTTTAGGTGTATAAATCTGACTTTAATTGATTTATAAGGCCTTATGGTCAGCCTTTATTCAGCACAAAGGCCCACCGATTTTCTCCTGTAATTTTCTGCTGTGGAAGGTTGTCCCAACTCAAATACTTTCCATAGGAATATAATCATGTCTTGCAAATAGTTTTCAAAAATCATCCAAAGATTCCACTTGTCTTGCAAAATTTGCAAGGAATAAAATCACATTTATTAATGTCACTGCCACCTCTTTTTCCTCAGTTACTTTGAAATCCTGCCATCCTCACTCCACTCTCACCATGCCACTCTGCCAAAATTACACCCAGAAAACCCGCCTGCAGAAATGGTGTTTTTAGGGAGCTTGATTAACCTAAGTAATAACAACCACAACAATCAACTCTGAGGGAGTATGGAAGAAGGAAATGTTTAATACATTGAATTTGGTCTGTCTTTTCATTTCTATTAGGTCAATCTTGATTTTTCTTAGTAGTAGATTTTTTGACATGGCTTATCTGCACTGCTTATTTAAGAAAAAGTGGTTAATAAAATTGATACAGATTTTTTAAAAATCTCATATCATTGAAAAACTTAAAGTTTAAAACAATTAAAATTTAAAACAGGGTTGAGGTATTTGGGGTTTTTGTAGTTTGGGAGCAGGTTAGGGGTTTTATATTATGGATTTCCTGCAAGACTCAGAGGTCTGCAGCAGAGATGGCCACAAGCCCTATGCATTACACCTGAAGCCTCTTGTCTAATAAAAATCCTGTAGAAACTGGGTTTTAGATTTAACCCTACTAAAATTAAGTATGTGATATTAGGCAATGTACTTCACCTTTTGGAACACAGTTCCTTTTTTAGTGAGGCAAAGTAATAATACCAATTCCACAGAATTGTTGCTTTATGACAATTAACTCATTCATCTCCAAACAACCTTATGAGATAGTTTAGATTTTATAAACTGTATTTTACAGATGAGGAAACTGGAGTGCAAGGAGATTAAATAAAATTAAATGACCCAACATTATGTGGCAGAGCCAGGATTTAAATCTAAGGTTTCGGTTCTAGAGACCTCAGTACATTTATAAACAACGTTAGACAATGTTTTTAATATACAGCCAGACTCACGCTCATCTCAGTTTACCTCAAGGCTTAATACCTATTTGCTCCTCTTGTTACACACACACACACACACACACACACACACACACACACAGATCCTTGATGATAAAAAAAAAATTTGCTTCAAAGTATATTTGCTTTAAGCTATGTAAATAAGAGAAGTATATCCTGGCAACTTGTCTTTTCTTTTATATTGCAAATTTAAAAACAAATTAAAGAAATCTAACCAACTATTTAGCTTCCCAGTGGTGGGCAGGTTCTGGCTGGCTAGAAGCTTTCTGAATGACTGTGTTTCCCTTCAAGGTGGGTTGGATAGCATGCAGAAGAATCTTGGTGGTGGTGGTGGCAGGGCAACCACACATTCTTAAAGTGTTGCAAATAAACTTCTGCCTCCCGAGTCATGGGACATATACAGAGGTCCTGACGGACTTCCTTCCCTTGCCACCCTGGGCTGCACACTGCTGTTTTTGTGGAACTAGTTCTGTGTAGACATCCCCAGTTCTTGTGTTATCTCTAAGACCTTATAGAGACTGACACATCTCCAAGAATGTACCAAATGGACCTAGACCAGTGATTCTTAATCAAGGATGACTCCCTCCCCTCTCACAGACATTTAGCTGTGTTTGGAGACACTTTTGGTTGTCACAACTGCAGGTTGTGCTGCTAACCATCGTAAAATACACAGGACGACCCTTCAAAACAAAGGATTATTTAACCCAAAATGTCAGTAGTGCCATTATTGAGGATAATGGCAATCTTGATCAAGAATACCTACAATTCCTTTTTTGTAAGATACTTCTTGGGAAAGGACTACTGAATTACCATAAGTAGCCCTACAAACATCTCTTAAAATTCACATCTGGGAAATGCAGATAAAAACCACAATGTGATACCACTGCATACATAGCAAAAGTGACAAAATGAAAAGGAAGGGAAATAGTAAGACTTAGCAAGCTATGCAGCCAAACAAAATTTCTTTTTCTTTTTGTCTTTGAGATGGGGTTTTGCTCTTGTCACCCAGGCTGGAGTGCAGTGGTGCAATCTTGGCTCACTGCAACCTCCACCTCCCAGGTTCAAGTGATTTTCCTGTCTCAGACTCCCAAGTAGTTGGGATTAAAGGCATCTGCCACCATGCCTGGGTAATTTTGTATTTTTAGTAGAGATGGGGTTTCACCATGTTGGTCATGCTGACCTCAGGTGATCCACCTGCATTGGCCTCCCAAAATGCTGGGATTACAGGCATGAGCCACCATGCCTGGCCCAACCAAACTTTCATATAAGCTGGTAGGATAGTAAGTTGATTAAGCCACTTTGAAAATGATTTAGCAGTTTGTTAACCAGCTTTGTGTTGCTATAAAGGAATACCTGAGGCTGGGTAATTTACAAAGAAAAGAGGTTTATTTGGCTCATGGTCCTTCATGCTGTGTAAACGGCATGGCCCTAGCATCTGCTCAACTTCTGGTAAGGCCTCAGGAAGTTTTGACACAGGGCAGAAGGTGAAGGGGGAGCAGGTGTGTTCCATGGCAAGAAAGGGAGGAAGAGAGAGAGGAGGAGGGTGCCAGACTCTTAAACAACTAGCTCTCATGACTAATAGAGTGAGAACTCACTCATTATTGCAGGGAGGGCACTAAGCTATTCATAACCCAAACACCTTTCAGAAGGTCCCACCTCCAACATTAGGGATCACATTTCAACATGAGATTTGGAGGGGACGAATACCCAAACTGTATTGGGCAGTGTCTAATAAACCTGAATGTATGCATACCTATGACACAGGCAGTCTACTCCCAAGTTTATACTCATCAGAAAGATGCACCATATATTCACCAAAAGCATGCACTAGACTGCAACACTAATTGAAGTTGCCAAGAACTGGAAACAAACTAAATGCCATGTCAGTTGCAGAATGGTTAAATATCACATTGTGGTATATTCACAGAAGTAGACACTATAGAGCAATAAGGGAAAAATATCTACGACGCCACACAATACTACAAATGAATCACACAAAAACAATGTTCAGTGAAAGAAGGCAGACACAAAAAGATATAGTTTATGATTCTATTCATGTAAAGTCCTAACTAGGCACAGCTAACCTATGCTATTAGAAGTCAGGATAGAGAGCATCCTTGGTTAGGCGGTCATGACTGGAAGGAGGCATGAGGAGCACACCTGGAAAGTTGGGAATGTTCAGTTTCTTGGTCCTGCTGGTTACACAGGTGTGTTCACTTGGACATTCATAGCACTGTGTACTTTTGATATGTTCACTTTTTTCTGTATGTGTATTCTTCAGTAAAATTTTTTAAATGTGCAGCTGGTGTTCTGGAAAGTAGGACTGGATGTTTCTATTAATTTTTTCCCTCATATTTTAATGTAGATTTGTCCAATGGCACCTTAAAAAGCCCAAAGAATTTAGCACTGAGGAAAGCAAAGGAGGGAGGGAGTTTAATCCTCAGGTGGCAGAGTAAAGCAACAGGGAGGCTGGAGTGCAGAGAGGAGAATTCGCTTGGGAGGAGGCCCGTGAATGAATGAATCACAAATGTCAGGGGCTTAAGAAAGACCCACTGGTCAGCACTGAGTCAAGACGACTAAGGTGACGGATATCTACAGCAGCTTCATGGGGTACGAGGAAGGATGTTTTAGGCAGCGATTGTCAATGGGACTCTGCTCATGCCATGATTTGCCTTAAATCTTGTTTCTCTCTCTGTGTGTGTGTCTTTCTCTCTCCTCTCTGGCCAGATAATGCTTTGGATCAAGAATCAATTCTTGTTTGCTTTGTTTTATTAATAACTAGAAGACAAGTGGGTGCTGAGTGTCTTCTAGTAGTTCTTTTGTTTTGTGCAGTTAGCTGTGTGATGCTGGGAAACTCCTGTACCTTCTCTCTACTCCAATTTTCTTATTTGTAAAAAGAGAATTCATGTAATATTGTAAATGATAAAGCACTCTATGTATGATATAATTGTACTTATTAACATTAAGTTCTACTACTACTACTAACAGCAATAGAAAACTGATTGAATGTGAAATCACGGAATCCCAAGCAAAACTTTTCAAAGTTTCCCCTTTACAGTTCTTCACTGTAAAACTATTTCTTTCCAGTTCTTTATGCCCAATTCCCTTTATGAACCCCCACTATGGGAGAGCTTCATGGGGAGCTGTTAAGCGATGGGTAGTTCTGGAGGGAGGCACCTTGCTTGGAAGCCAAGAAGGCACACAGCGTCCAGTTTGTAACATCAGTGTTAGTACTGGCTGCTGGATAGAGGTTGTCATTTTAGCCCAAGAGAAAGGTCTCGCTGTTGAAGGCTAGTGTAGGCAAATAACATATTTTAAATGTTGTACAGCATATGGAAATTTCTATGACTGCAAACATTTGGTTTGGTTCTGTGCCTGTTCAACATATTGCACATTTCTAAATTAAGTGTCTTTTAAACGGAATACAGTTAGGATTCATGTCCCCTTTTCCCTGTGGGTAGAGGGCTCAAGATAGGTGTTTCACACTCGCTTTTCCACATACACATGCATGGATCCATATCCCAAACTTCAATTTTGCATGCAAAGCCCAGAGGTGAGCTTCTGAATGGAGGTGGTGGGACTTGTGCTGTTTGTCTAATCGTATATTGGGCTTGTCAAATTCTGGCCCTTCCAGAACCAGAAGGGAGGCAGAGAACTGCAGCCCACAGTTTTTTTCCACTCTGCCAATTCTCATTTTGTAAATTTATGAGACTAATCTTCTGATGGAAAGAACTGGAGATGGGCCAATCATATTGACTTTTCATTGGTGTCGTTCTATAAAGGAGAGCCTTCTTAGAGTAAGAAAAAAATGTTAACTTTAATTTTCTGAACCGTTTATCATTCTTATTTTCTGATTATTAAAAAGTAATGTTTGTTTGGAAAACATGAGAGTTGAATAAATCAGAAGAAAAAATATTTCCCATAAGGTAAGGCATACATAGGCGGTCTTTAGACTAGTCTGTCTGCTTTTGGGACACGGTGGAAAATTTTCATTATAAAAATAATCAATACATTTACTATCCAGAGTTGATCACTAATAATACTTTGATGTGATTCCATCAAATCTTTTCCATATCAGTGTTTAATTTCTTCAAATAACAATGCTGGTACATCTCTCAGCTACTTGTTTCAATTACCTGATAAAACTTGGCAATATTTGAATTGAGCCTTCTGTGGCTTATAAAAAAGAGAATAATCTCAACTTTTCCTGGAGTAGGCTTTAAATCCCAAAGTGAAAATACATGAAAAATGCCTAGAATAATAAAGTATTCCAGTGTTGTAACTATCCTTAAACATCTAGCCCATTGCCTAGTATTCAACAGGAAGTGGAACGTAGTATCTGAGCAGAGGTCAGATATGGCATGGTATCGTTACATCCTTTGACCTCATATATTTGGAGTTGTAGAGTGAATCCTCATCAGTCTGATTTGAGATGTAAGTGTGCTTCTCTGCCTAAGTAGCTTTTGAAACCTGAGTTTACATCACGGAGATTACCTAGTGATCCTCCCACTGCCCCTTCCATGAACGGAAGACTGAGTGGTTCTTAAGAGGGACCATGTTTTTATCAGGCTATGTGCATTCCTTGATAGGCCAAGATGCCATTCAGGTCCCAGATCTGCACCACTGAAAAAATTGATGAAGAAAACACATTAATCTGGGTTGCTAATGGTACCACGAGAGGATAACAAAAACCAGTACCTTCCTGTAACTTCTTTCTGCTCCAATTTTCATATGTGTAAAAAGAGGATTCATCAAATATTGTAAATGATAAAGTGCTCTATGTATGATATAATTACACTTATTAACGCTAAGTTCTACTACTACTAACAGCAATAGAAAACTGATTGAATGTGAAATCATGGAATCCCAAGCAAAATTTCTCAAAGTTTCCCCTTTACAGTAAAACTATTTCTTTCCAGTTCTTTATGCCCAATTCCCTTTATGAACCCCCACTATGGGAGGGCTTCATGGAGAGTTATTCAGCAATGGGTAGTTCTGGAGGGAGGTACCATTTAGAAATGGGCCATGTGTTGAACAGGCACAGAATCAAACCAAATGTTTTCAGTAATAGAATTTTCCATATCTCATACAACATTTAAAATGTTATTTTGCCTACACTAGCCTTTGAGGACTTCTTGAAACATACTCTAGAAGCAGCAATTTCTTCTACTTCTCTGTCTGTTAGAAGGAAACAGGACTGACACAATGCAGAGGTGAAGCTCACTTTACTTTAGGCCTTTCAAGTTCACAATTTAGAGCGTGAATTATTCCTGCAGTCTAAGTTCTAGACATCTAGAGGAAACTCAGAGATCATAAATCTATATATATATATAGATTTGGCCAATACATATGCAGTACTATATATATATATATGCAGTACATATATTGCATATATGCAGTATATATACGTTCAATGCTATTCAAATGAAAAATACCCTAACACGCACACATACACACACATACACACACACACTCATACACACTCATACACACATAAGCTCAACGTGTATGGGTGTCAGTTGTGAATTCAGGTAATTTCTTTCCTGGGAGGAAACAATTCCTGGTCTGTCTGTATGCAATGCCATCTGATGCTTCTCTCCTTGATAGATCCATGGAATGTGGAAAAATTAGGGTTAAGTTTCTGATTCCCTGATTGACCAAGGACAATAATGGAGGAAAACTAATAACCATTTTCCCTTATTTGGAACATAAGCACAGGCAGGTATTGAGAAGATCATCGGATCTTTCCCTTTCCAGGAAAGTCATAGGGAGATGTGAAAGATTTGGCACACTCATTGCTATAGAAAAATTTGCCAATGAGCAGTGTATTGATCAAAGTTCTGAGGAGGAGAGGTGCTCGAATATTTACCCAGAGCACTTCACTGAAAGGTGCCCAGGGGTGCTTGGAGGTGGCCGCCGGCAGGACTTGGCACCAGCCACATTTCCTCTATTCTAAGGGACCATTCATTCCTGCCTGGTGCTTCCCCACGCCTGCTTTCCTCTCCCTTTCCATTGCCCCTTAAGGAGATGTTTTATGAACTGTGTGCATGGATATTTTTGTGCCTACAGCAAAAATGTTGTTTTCCTAGAATCACGAATTAGAACAGATACTTCAGGAACCTAGGATCTCAGCCTCAGGCATGCAGCTGCCCAGACCCTGTGCTGGGAAGAGACCAAATACGATATACAGCGTACATCTGGAGACAGATGCTTCTTTGTGATGGACAGCACCATTCTTAGTCTTTTTCCTCTATGCTTTTTCTTTTTGAATCTTTTTTCTCATAAATACCTATATATATAAGTGCAAATATAAGCACAGACATGCCATTTGTGCCCCTAATGCTTGATATGAAATATAGTCAACACTATATTTTTACTTCTGTTTCCTCCTCTAACTGGAAAGGTATAATTTCATGAAGTTGGATAAATCGGTGCTGCCATGGTTATACAAACAGTTACAAAAGCATAAATTGTATATGCTGAGATGGGTCCATTTTTTAAAACTGTTGCAGTTGGTACATAAACCAAGCTGATGAGCCCAAACCTCAAACCTATGGCGATGTTTTCTCCACTAAAACCACCAGGTTAATTTGCTCTGATTTTAGAAAAAATCTTCACTACTTCTATTTTTCTAAGAGTTAAAAATAATTTTTAAAATCTTTAGAAGTGAATAGGTTTATTGGTTTCTGCTGCTAATTTACAGTAGGTGAATCCAAATTGATTTAGTTTTACAACTGTAGGCAACTTACGTTTTGTTGTTTTGAGGGTTCTGTTGTGCCGTTTTTTTTTTTCATTCACTTATAACTAGATTTCCTATATGAATGGCCTTGTTTATATATGAAGTATATGACACATTTATGTATTATTTATTCTTCTTTAGGTATATTCTATATTATGTACGCAGAGTTTTATATATATATGTGTGTGTGTATATACATATATATGTATATATATACACGTATATATACACATATATACACGTATATATACACACATATATACACGTACGTGTATATAGACACATATATATACACGTACGTGTATATAGACACATATATATACACGTACGTATATATAGACACACATATATATACACGTACGTATATATATATTTTTTTGAGATGGAGTCTTGCTGTGTCACCCAGGCTGGGGTGCAGTGGTGTGATCTCGGCTCACTGCAGCCTCTGGCTCCCAGGTTCAAGAAATTGTCCTGCCTCAGCCTCCTGAGCAGCTGGGACTACAGGTGCACGCTGCCACGCCTGGCTAATTTTTGTAGTTTTAGTAGAGACGGGGTTTCAACATGTTAGCCAGGATGTCTTGATTTCCTGACCTCGTGATCTGCCTGCCTCAGCCTCCGAAAGTGCTGGGATTACAGGCATGAGTCACCGTGTCCAGCCATACATATACATCTTTAAATGCATGTGACATACAGTATCATATAGCTGTGTTTGTATATGGGCATATTTCCTGATTGATTTGAATAGAGTTGTGTATAAAAAACGTTTGTTTCTACCTAAGCAGTTGAATATTTAAATGTGTAAAATATATTCTTTCTGGTTACAACTGAATTTTTAAAATTTGTTTCAAATCAGCAGAAATTGAGATAATTACTTTAAAATTATATAATATAGGTCTCATTCAATTCTTAGCAAATTTATATGCCCACCCCTGTTGAGGTCCTCATTTGTTTCATATCAAATCTCTTATCACACAACAGGGACAAAAAGCCTTCTAGCATTAGAAAAATGTTTTAAAATCCTCCTTCTTTTTATGACACAGACATTTTATCAAAGAAAGTCTTTCATAGACACTTATAATCTTTCTGATTAAATAGAGAAAAGGATGAGGAAATCCTGAGCCTTGCTCACCCTCCCTCCTCCTCCCACCAAGGAAGCCTAGAAATGGCCTTTAGAGGCCGCCTGAATTTTGTGGACTGTGGTTTGTGAATTGGGTAGGATATATTTATATTAAAGAAAATTATTGTTTATCTGAAATGCAAATTCAATTGGTGTTCTGTGTTTTAATTTGCTGAATCTGGCCACCTTATTTGCAAACCACTGTCTTATTGAATGAAACTCTGTTATAAATACAAGAAGATTTTCCCATAGCAGTATGGGTAAATATCTTGGATAAGTGACAACTTGTCTAATTTAAGTTCTCTGACTACTAAAATGGGTTTAATAATCAAGGCCCTATCTCACTAGCTATTTTAAGAAAGAACTAGGCATTAGCCTAAAGGTACAATATGCATGAAGTTATCGTGGTGGTTGTTTAAATTCTATTAGAAAACACTAAACTAATAATAGCAAATCAAAGGAGTCATTTATAAAATACTTAACACTCAAGACACACTCTGTTCTCCCTAAGCTCTATCGTAGTCCAAAGTGAATGCTTTAGTAAATATTTTTAAAAGATTGAATTTAATTTCTCCACAAATTTCATAAATGAAGGAATAAATATATGTATAATAAATGGATAAACCATATATATATATTTCAAAATATACCATAGGCTAATGAAAGACAGAAAGTAGCTGGGAATTCATGGCAAAGCTTTATCAAGAGAGATTTTAGTTGTTTGTTTTTAATGAATATTTGATTTGGGGTTGATAATTCTTAATTAGTTCATGTCTTATTGTGACACCTTCAGGATTCCCAAAAGGAGACCATGATATGGAACACCCTATGTGCGGTGCCATCGCTGATATGAAAGTAGCTTCTAAGGCAGAAACCTAATACTGGCTTAGCTTTAACGTCACACTTAGGCCCAGAAGGTGGTACTGTTAAGATTAAAGTATAAAAAAGGGAACAAGGGAAAAAATGGGGTAGAGAACACTATCATAAGGAACAAAGATTAAAGAACACTTGGAATGAACAAGACAGGTCCCCCACCACCCACAACCCCAGAAGCAATTTACTTCCAGATATCCCAGTGGCAAATGTAAGAGAACTGAGGCTTCTCGGTTCTGCTGAATTAAGGAAGGAAAGGCTTAATTCTACTGAGTTTTGAGAGTTTACTCAATAATGCAAACAAAAATAAACCAGTGTCAGTTTGTGTGGTTCAACAACGCCTAGAATGGCGATGGGGCCAGTAATCCCTTGTCACTATTAATTAAGTACATCCTCTAACAACCCCAACTCAAGGCTGCTAATCTTCACACCTTCCTTTGGGGCCCCTGGACAGCTGCTTTGGAAGTCTTAATAAATCTCTGACCAATTTGGGCCATGGTCAAATAGCAAAAACAACAGCCAGACATGTAATAAGATATTCTGTGAATACATGTTCAGTATTATTAGACCAGCTCTGCTGTTGGGTAGGTGATATCATCATTCACATAAGGCCGGTAAAACTGCAATTGGCATTCTGGCACGTAGAATCCTTCTACGAAAGAAGAAATCAAATACTACCTAGATAGAATAACTTGACCAGATTAGACCATGAAGTTATCACTAAAATCGGGGCAGGAAAAGCCACTGTCTTCCTATGATTCCAACTTAACTTGGATCACTTTTTTAAAAAAGCTCTGATTTAGTGCCAAGTTTAGTAATTCTATGTTGATCCATATTTACTTCCATTAGGAGAAATGTCATCTCAATAAAGTCAGGGTTTCTCTAACAAGCTTTGCCCTCGAATTATAGTAAACCATGGATGGGCTTCCATATTGCCAAGACCTTGATCCTTGCTGGCATCTGTCCAGAGGAAGGTCATTTTAGCTAGTCCTCTGTTGACCACCCACTCAAGTCCCTGCTGAGTATCAGCCTCCAGGTCATAAGTCCACATCAGTTGTGGTGTTTTTTCCTGCTCCTCTTCTGCTCCTGATGGGAATAAGAAATTCATTCAAGCCATACCTGGTATGAAGGTCAATTTTATATATCAACTTGAGTGCATCATGGTGTCCATATATTTGATCAAATATCATTTCAGGTGTTTCTTTGGGGGTGTTTTTGAGATGAAATTAACATTTGATTTGGTGCACTTTGAGTAAAACAGGTTGATCTTCATAATGTGAGGGGGACTCATTCAATCAGCTGAAGGCCTAAATAGAGCAAAACTGACCTCCCACAAGCAAGAGGGAATTCGGCCAGCAGATAGCTTTAGGACTTGAAGTGAAACCTCAGCCCTGTCTTGGGCATCTAGCATGCAGTTCTTCCTTATATCTATGCCAGCTGCCATATTTTGGCTATGCCAGCTGCCATAATCACATGAGCCAATCTCTTTTAGAAAATCTCTTTCTATATGTGTACACATCCCATTGGTTCTGTTCCTCTGGAGAACCCTAAGACACCTGGCGAAGAGAAACTCCAAGGGCTAAGAGCTAAGACCCTCTCTTTTCCCACTTCTTGTGCTCCAGACTCAGAGGCTTCTTCACCAAATCAGGTTGTTTAAGACCCCAGATGTCAAGGCACATTAGTGCTAGTGTTTTTTTTCATCAGTGTTGGTGGGGTATGGATTGATAAGGCATGTTGATGAATAACTTGCTGGCATTTGTTAAAACTGAAAATATCTTGAGCTCATGACATGTTTACATCCTAAGGAGAGAACTGAAGTGCAAAAAATCAAAAGAGATCATTCACTGAAAATAGGTCACATAATTGAAGCAGAAGTAGCACTGTTTTGTTTCCAGGTAACACACTTACACACAAAGGGATGAAAAACCTCCTTTCATTTTTACATAAAGCAAGATGTGGCTATAGAGAGCAGTGGACTATGCCAGCCCCTCAGGAGCTGCAATACACTACTTAGAGCAGAAGTGCAGCAGCAGTCACCAGGAAAGGTAGCAGCACGTGGCAGAGAGAGGGGCCCCACTACGGACCAGCATCAGATCCTTCACCCGCATCATCCGATCAGGAACAGGAATTGGGAAAGGATAAACGTGATGGATGCCATCTGATTTTTGAAGATGAAACTCCTAGAAATAATTAAGAAAATGCCATGGGGACAATGTAGGAGACAAAGGCAGAAATCAGGAAAAAATGGATCTGTGATGTGAAAATGACCCATTTCAAGCCCAAGGCTGTTGTATCCTTGGGAAGCACCTAGCACCCTGGGAAGCATGAATCACCACAATATTAAGAAAATAAAAGCATTAAAATGCAACCTGGCCCCCTCTCTTGTCCCTAGACTCCTGCATAATGGGCAGACCCTAACTGATATATTTCTTTCGGACTGGTGTTCCCTTGCACTCTGGGGAAATACCTCAATGTTTTAGAAAACAGTAAAGGACTAGAAGGTATATTTACCAGGACACTTTAACTCTTTAAAGAGGAAAATGAGGTTTCTAACTGCTGTGAGCACTTGTACTCAAAGAATCCAAGTTTCTATTACCTAGCAGATTAATAATAGCATTATGACTAGCCAAGAAGGAAGATGTGAACCACAAACACAAACACTTTTTCTTTATTATTTTGCTGACATGCTTTTCCTCCCTGCCAGGAAGTACAGTGACTCTTCTGTAGCAGTAACACGTTTGCTGATTTCTTCCTGGGTAATGAAAACTGAAAAGTGAAGATACTTCCATTTTATAAATGGGAATTTTCTTTTTCTCCAACAAAAGAAGAAAAGTCCATTGGAGTCTTAGAGTGAATCAAGTGAACCAAGCCTTCGTATTGACTCTAGCAACTATTAGATTATGCTGCATCCTTTTCCCTTATGAAATACTCCACAAATGCCCACAATTTTTCTAGCATCCATGCCACTCAGTATTTGACTTTTCACTTCCTCCCACAAAAGGGGTAGTGGAGTGTATTTCTACATTCCTTGAGGGTGGATCCAGTCATGTTTCTTAAACTGGCAAATAGAAAGAGGTGATATGACAGGGCACCTCATCCAAGTGGAGCCTTAAGTTACCTTGCCTGTTTCCATCCAGTCTCTTCCAACTCTTCCAGTACCCAGAGAAGAACTGCCTTGATTGCCACTTGCTTCAAGAGCAGAAGATTCACTGCAGATGAGCACAGTTTTCATCAACTGACCCTAAATAATCCATAGATGCATAAGGCATCAAAACTTAATCTTAAGCCACTGGGCTGGTAATTTGTTTCATGGCAATAGCAAAGCAATGTATTCTTAAATGAATGATGATTTATATAGACAAAGTAAAAAAGATACATAATTGCAGAGAATATAGTGTCTTAAAATATTATTAAAATAGATTGTTAAAATAGTCAATCAGAAAAAATATATCTATAAATGTGATATTTTGAGAGGGGAGAGAAAAGTTTCAAAACTATTCTCTGGCTTTTAGCCTTCATCTTTAAAATTTTTTAACAACTTTATTGTGATATAATTTTAATACAATAAATTCACCTGTTTTATCTGCACAATTTAATAAATGTTAGTATATTAACATAGTTGTATAACCATTACCCCAATCTAATTTTAGAACATATTCAACATCCTAAAAAGAAACCTTATGCCTGTTTATAGACAGTCTCTATCCCTACTCTTAGCCCCAGGCAACTACAAATCTGCTTTCTGTCTCTAGCCATTTGCTACTTGGGATATTTCATATAAACAGGAACATAAAATATACATTCTCCTGTGTCTAGTCTTCATCTTTTTATAGAGTTGGAAAATGAAATCCCAGCAATATACAGCTATTTGATTTTTTGAAATTTAGCAAAAGCTGTTTAGGATTATGCATGGAAATTGTCATTTTCAAGAGAAGATTAACTCATGGTTGTTTGAAAAATTTATCGTGGATGAGGGCTCTGTTGCCTTATTTATAACCCACTGAATGATCTATAACACAAACAATATTAAACATCAATATATACAAACACATTGTATAGAGTTATACTGAGAAGCAGCTCATATGTTTGCTAAATAATCTTTATATGGAGGGCCAATTTGTGGCTCCTGTGTGATGATGAGAACATGGCCTTTAGAATAAGAAATAACCTAAAGAACACAAAAATGATGTTTGTACAAAAACACCCTGGTAGTTTCTTCCAAACTCATTCTGAATTTAGCCTTTGTGTCTCATATAGCTTTTGTTTGGAGAAGAGGTACATGGTATTTGCTATTATGAATACATGGGAAAACCTGTGGAAAAAATTTCTAGACAAGGATTCAATCAACAAATACAGTTGGAATTAAATGACTTCACCTTAACTTAAAAGATGCCATTGGAATCATTTGAAGCAATGAGCCATCTCTGATCTTCTGATCTTATGTCATGTGAATCTGACTTGATTACCAAACACTCCGACAACATATGGCAAGCTTACAGCCCTAAAAGTCTGACTGCACTAAAATAAGTACCCAACTTTCTAGAGAATCCTAAAACATCTTCACAAATATAATTTGTAAGGTTCAGGAACCTTACAAAGTTCAACATGTTTTATAAGAAACACTTAAGCATTTAAATAGTTTCTGCAAATATACCTCAGTCAGATAAAACAATTCATTACACTCAGGAGAAAGAAAGAGATTCAAGTGTAACAACAGAAGAATTCATTATACCATGGTAACTTTCATAAATGCATATGGAAATAGAAGCCTGTATGAAATTAAATGAGAAAAGAATAACTTGTAAAGTTCAGCTAGCATATTCTAACTCTACTCATTAAATAGCCCCGTTTAATGGTAGCTAAGAGTGGCTCCAGATGGTGTCAAGTATCAAAGGTCCTGGTCCATATGACCCCTGTGATGACAGACCAAGAACTTTGCCTTCCTTGCTTTGCATTAGTTAAACACGCTGATGAAAGATGCACCTGGGGCTCTTTGGTCCATCTGCCCCATTATTTCATCTCAGTTCCCTGGTTCAAACTCAGGGGGTCTATCTCTGACCAGTGCTCAGTTTGGATACCTAAATACTATATTAATGGAAGTACATGTACCAGTACGTTAACATAATATTTAATATGTAAAAGAATCATTGGCAGAGATTATACATTTATATTTGCAGTAGAATGGTGAGCAAAATAAATTTTTCCTTGGTACAACACATATGGTTCCACTTTCACGGGTCTGTCGGTCTCCCAGGTTAATGACATCTCACCATATGCCCAAGAGCAAAGAGTGATGGAACTGACATGCTGCTCAAACGGACTGAAACAAGCTGCATCGTGTGTCCTCGGCCATAAAATGCCATTCAAGTGACCCCATAAGCTGACATCTGCCCACATGTTGTACACATTTGGGGCCGAGTTGCCCATTTGTTCCTTTCTGATCTAAATGTAAATATTATACATAAAAACATTTACAAGTACAATTCTCTTTCTTTTTTAGAGGCCGAGGAAAGGCCAGGTTGGCTGGGTACCAGTTGCAGCCTTATTTTTGAGGTTGGCTTTGTGATTCTTTCAACGTGTCTTGGTAAATTATATGCTTTGCTTCAAACCGATTAAGTCCCTGTAATTGACGTGAAAACTAGTATGCATTTCTTTTCTCTCAAGATACAAAACAACTTTTTGAAACCATAATGTAATCCCTGCAAGTTAATAGGGCATTCAATCAGTAATTTTAAGTACCGGTTGAGCTCTGCTTTTCTTTTCTTATGTCTCTCTACCTTGTTAGCTAGTGCTATAGCACAGGCTACCTGGAATATGATGAAGATAGAAGTACGGAGCTGTGCAGTTTCTTAAGATTGGTTACAAAAAAAAATTCTGTAGAGGTGATGTCACTGATGGTCTTTTTATCTTTATTCAAAAGTATGTTTCCTCATTGATGATGAGCAAGAGAGTTTTACCAGAAATTCAGAGTTCAAACACTGCTGCTCATTGGGATATTTTATTTTTTGTTGACAAGAAAAATCCTGCAGCTGACATTCAATTTTGGTACTAAACTTAATTTGCATTTCTTAACATCTTTATATGTTAACCTTATTGACACCTATGTTCAAAGAAGAAAATGTGATGTTAACTGACACAAAACAAAGATACGGAACAAAAACTGAGATTCACAAGAAAGATGTGAGTTCCTCATCCCTTTTACCACCTCATGAAACCATTGTGGCTTTTCTGGGAGGAATTATGCTATGACAAATCCACTCACTGTTTCTCCATGGAAAACATATTAATACAACTCAGAGGAAGATAGCATGATTGTAACGCTATGCTCTGAGTGCATTCCACTGGGTGAATTGATTTGGAATCCACATTCTATGGTAGCTAGTTCAAGTGTAGACTCTGGTTGTTCACATACAAACCGGTTTAAATAGTCACAGAAGTGATCAGTCAATTCAGCTGAAATTGCTTTACTGTTGAGTGGATTGCTAAACATTGATTAACAAGTAATAAAAGCAACAGAAAACAACAGTTGACTGTTGTTGTGGTTGTTTTCCCCTGAGGCATGGTTAGCGAGCTCTATGACTTTCTATAGGAATTGGAATAAAATGCAGTCTTTCCCATGACTTAAAAAGTCCTATATAATCTGGGTCCTGACGACTCCTCTGACCCCATTTCTTTCACAGCTCCCTGTGCTCATTTCTATAGAGCTGCATAGATTTCCTAAACAAAACCCATTCTAACCCAGGGCTTGCACACTCTCTGCCTTCTTCCTGGAATGCTCTGCTCTGATACATTTGCAGGGCTTGCTCCCTCCCTCTATTTGGTCCCCAGTTCAGGTGTCACCTTCTCAAATAGGCTTTCCTCCTTAGCTACCTGTTCACAACAGCACCCTGCTCACCTACTACTCTTTGTGTCCCCAATTTGTTATGTCTTAAACTGTTTTTCATGGAACTTACTATTTTCTGACATTTATTACATCTTTATTTGCATATTTTCTTTTCTTTTTTCCCCCCACTAAGAAGAAGGAATCGGGAAGGAGTCATGTTTTGTTCACAGTATTATTTGTATTGTATTACATTTATACTAGATTTACTTCAGTTGTAATAAATGGGCTTGTTGTACATGTATTTTTTTTTTTATTATACTTTAGGTTTTAGGGTACATGTCCACAATGTGCAGGTTTGTTACATATGTATCCATGTGCCGTGTTGGTTTGCTGCACCCATTAACTCGTCATTTAGCATTAGGTATATCTCCTAATGCTGTCCCTGCCCCCTCCCCCCAACCCACAACAGTCCCCGGAGTGTGATGTTCCCCTTCCTGTGTCCATGAGTTCTCACTGTTCAATTCCCACCTATGAGTGAGAACATGCGGTGTTTGTTTTTTGTCCTTGCAATAGTTTACTGAGAATGATGCTTTCCAGTTTCATCCATGTCCCTACAAAGGACATGAACTCATCATTTTTTATGGCTGCATAGTATTCCATGGTGTATATGTGCCACATTTTCTTAATCCAGTCTATCGTTGTTGGACATTTGGGTTGGTTCCAAGTCTTTGCTATTGTGAATAGTGCCGCAACAAATGTACGTGTGCATGTGTCTTTATAGCAGCATGATTTATAGTCCTTTGGGTATATACCCAGTAATGGGATGGCTGGGTCAAATAGTATTTCTAGTTCTAGATCCCTGAGGAATCACCACACTGACTTCCACAATGGTTGAACTAGTTGACAGTCCCACCAACAGTGGAAAAGTGTTCCTATTTCTCCACATCCTCTCCAGCACCTGTTGTTTCCTGACTTTTTAATGATGGCCATTCTAACTGGTGTGAGATGTTATCTCATTGTGGTTTTGATTTGCATTTCTCTGATGGCCAGTGATGATGAGCATTTTTGCATGTGTTTTTTGGCTGCATAAATGTCTTCTTTTGAGAAGTGTCTGTTCATGTCCTTCGCCCACTTTTTGATGGGGTTGTTTGTTTTTTTCTTGTAAATTTGTTTGAGTTCATTGTAGATTCTGGATATTAGCCCTTTGTCAGATGAGTAGGTTGCAAAAATTTTCTCCCATTCTGTAGGTTGCCTGTTCACTCTGATGGTAGTTTCTTTTGCTGTGCAGAAGCTCTTTAGCTTAATTAGATCCCACTTGTCAATTTTGGCTTTTGTTGCCATTGCTTTTGGTGTTTTAGACATGAAGTCCTTGCCCACGCCTATGTCCTGAATGGTATTGCCTAGGCTTTCTTCTAGGGTTTTTATGGTTTTAGGTCTAACATGTAAGTCTTTAATCCATCTTGAATTAATTTTTGTATAAGGTGTAAGGAAGGGATCCAGTTTCAGCTTTCTACATATGGCTAGCCAGTTTTCCCAGCACCATTTATTAAATAGGGAATCCTCTCCCCATTGCTTGTTTTTGTCAGGTTTGTCAAAGATCAGATAGTTGTAGATATGTGGTATTATTTCTGAGGGCTCTTCTCTGTTCCATTGATCTATGTCTCTGTTGTGGTACCAGTACCATGCTGTTTTGGTTACTGTAGCCTTGTAGTATAGTTTGAAGTCAGGTAGTGTGATGCCTCCAGCTTTGTTCTTTTGGCTTAGGCTTGACGTGGAGAATCAGTATCGTGAAAATGGCCATACTGCCCAAGGTAATTTATAGATTCAATGCCATCCCCATCAAGCTACCAATGACTTTCTTCACAGAATTGGAAAAAACTACTTTAAAGTTCATATGGAACCAAAAAAGAGCCCACATCACCAAGTACATGTATTGTTTACTTTATGATATGGTTTGGCTGTGTCCCCACCCAAATCTCATCTTCAATTATAACTCCTACAATTCCCAAGTGTTGTAGGAGGAACCCAATGGGAGGTGATTGAATTATGGGTACAGGTCTTTCCTGCGCTGTTCTCATGATAGTGAATGAGTCTCATGGGATCTGATGGTTTTAAAAATGGGAGTTTTTGTGCACACACTCTCTTCTCTTGTCTGCCTCTGTGTGAGATGTGGCTTTCACCTTCTGTGATGATCGTGAGGCCTCCCCAGCCACGTAGAACTGTAAGTCTAATAAACCTCATTCTTCTGTAAATTGCCCAGTCTTGGGTATGTCTTTATCAGTAGTGTGAAAATGAACTGAAACAGTTCAATAAACAGTATTCATTTGGTATGAGCTAGAATATTCTGTTGCCCAAAAGTACCACCTTCCAAAGCATGGCCAATATATGCTCTTTTCATATATTAGTACTATACTTTATTACACTAAATGCATAAGAGATTTAGCTTATACAGCATTGTTATTAGGATATTGAATTTTAAAAACTGTAGTTCATTTCTTTTTTTCTCTTTTTTTTTTTTTTTTTTGACAGGGTCTCACTCTGTTGCCCAGGCTGGAGTGCAGTGGTGTGATCACAGCTTACTGCAGCCTCAACCTCTCAGGCTCAGGTGATCCTTCCACCTCAGCCTCCCAAGTATCTGGAACCATAGTCACATCACCATGTCCGGCTATTTTTTTTTTTTGTATTTTTTTGTAGAGATGGGGTTTTGCCATGTTGCCTAGGTTGGTTTGAAACTCCTGGGCTCAAGTGGTCTGCCCACCTCAGCCTCCCAACATGCTAGGATTACAGTGAGCCACTGTGCCTGGCTATAGTTCATTTCTTAATCTGAGAAATGTTTATCAAACATCTAATGTATGCCATTCTTTATACTAGTACTTCAATGCATCTTCAAATGAAACTTCTAGAATAGTAACTATTATTACCTGAATTTTACAGAGGAAAAAAACAATAAAAAGAGAACTGGGATTTGAACCCAAGTCATGGGTACCAGAATCCACACTCTTAACTTCCATACTGTGTGCTTCTTCCTATAATTCAAACTACGACATGGGAAAAGTGGGAACAAATGCAGGTTACAAAACTGAGAAATGTCTGGATAATGAAGAGCATTGTAAATCATTTTCCATCTTAGAGTTTATCCTAAGAGGAGTGGACAAATGGCTTTACTTAGGAAACAGTCATTTTAAAAAGGGCATTGTGGCTGCATTTTGAGAAAATTAGACTAATTTAGTAATCTGGGTTACAGATGATTTGAAACTTGACTAAATAAATAGTAGCAGAGACTGAGAATATTCAGGAGCTCTTTATAGCAGAGACTGAGAATATTCAGGAGCTTTTTAGACAGTAAAATGGCCAGAATTTTATGAGAAGATATCAAGGTAATACCTAGGTTCCAGGCTTGGGTGAGTAGATGGAAGAGCACTAGCATCCAGTGGAATGTTCTTTAATGATAGAAATGTTGTCATTCTGTGTTGCTGAATATGGTGCTACTATCCACAGATTACTATTGCGCACTCAAAATGTGTCCAGTGAGATTGAGAAATGGAATTTTAAATTCTACTTATTTTTAATTGATTTAAACCTTAATTAGGCACATGTGGCTGGTGGTTACCATATTGATCGTCTTAAGACTAAAGATACTGATGAAGACACATAACTAGTATATTACAGTTACTTCATGAAGGAGGTAGAAGAGTGGGAGACTGTGTTGAGAAACTGATGCATAGGCATTGTTGTGAACTGTCCAGCATTTGTTCCCCTCCTCTTTTTAACTATATCAGCCTTTATTTTGGTATCTACACCTCCCTTAAGCAGCCTGTACATGGTAGGTAGCATGAATTCTATTCCTGGATCCAGGGCTTTAGATGTGTGTCTTAGACCTCTGCTAATCAATGCACAGTAGTCCAATCATGATGCAGCATTCCTAGTTCTGGGGTAAACATGTGACCCAGTTTGGCTGAGTGCGGTGGCTCACACCTGTAATCCCAGCACTTTGGGAGGCCGAGGCTGGCGGATCACGAGGTCAGGAGATCGAGACCATCCTGGCTAACACGGTGAAACCCCATCTCTACTAAAAATACAAAAAATTAGCCAGGCTTGTGGTGGGTGCCTGTGGTCCCAGCTGCTTGGGAGGCTGAGGCAAGAGAATGGCGTGAACCCGGGAGGTGGAGCTTGCAGTGAGTTGAGATCGCGCCACTGCACTCCAGCCTGGGTGACAGAGCAAGACTCCATCTCAAAAAAAAAAAAAAAAAAAAAAAAGTGTGACCCAGTTTGCATTGGTGACAATGAAGGCAGCCTTTTCTGGAGGGTTTTGGGGAAAGGTTTGCATTCTCCTCCCTGGTATCATGGGAGAATCCCAGAGAAAGATGGGATTTGACACCCAGAAGATGCTACTGTGGAAAGCAGGAAGCAGATAGGGAAAGAAACTCAGTCCAAGAAGACCGTATCGAGTCACTGAATCAATCCAACCTTAAGCCCATCATACTTATGGGCTTTCCTATTTCATAAACCAATAAGTCCCTTTAGAGTTTAAAACAGCTTGATTCACCTTTTCTTGCCTGTAATATACAGAGGTTTAGTCCATAGAAAGGATCTGTCTGAATTTACAATTTCAGAGATGCAAAAATTCTGGGAGTTGTGGGTCAACGGAGATAAAAAGACCAAGCATTTGAGAAGCCAGAATGTAAAAGGGGTTGTCCTTGACATTCATGATGATGGTAGGATTTGGAGTACAGCAGAAGCCATGAATTAGGTAACAAATATTTAGAAAAGGAAGGTATTGGCTGGGATTTCATTGAGACAGTAATGAAATGATGGCAGTTATTGCTGAACGGCATCTAGCTTTTCTGTCTTCATTTTTTTTCTTCCTTTTTGCTGTGCATGTTTTTCAAAAGTTAAGATAGATTTGAAAATTACATAGCCATAGCAATATAAAAAGTGGAAAAAATCATATTGAAACGGAATATAAAGCTTGGAAGATAAGATGAAGCCAGGGGTGAAGTCAGGACACAAAGTACATTCTAGACCATCTAGTGCATGTGCCAGAGCTAGCTACAAACTTAGCTCTTAGTTTTCTATTCACTTATGATTTCATCTCTCTATTATCTTTCTATATATGAAGATTTCACAAGATCAGGCAGCTAGATCAGTTGAGCTCTTTTTTAATTACTAGTTCATATTATGTGCCCAAGGTCACAGAACTAGTGCTAAAGTTTGATTTTGGAGACAAGGCTCCAAATTTTCAGCCCTGAAGCGTTCCCACTAGACCACATTGCGTCTTGAACACAGAAAAATTTTGTGCTAGACATCCTTTTTCCTGGACTGCAGGGTCACAGGAAAACCAAAGCACTAGTGGAATATTTTTGTTCGTGACTCTGTACCCTGGTGACTGAAGATGGAAAAGAGTCTGACAGACAGACCAGGCCCCTGAAGGACCCTGTCTGGACAGCCTGACCTAGGAAAGGAAGCATTCCTGCCCAGCAGCTGAGCTCCGGGGAGGCCCGGGCTAAGGCAGCAAATGTTCTGCACCTCAGGATTAAGGTGGTTTGGCAGAGGCACAAAAGGGGAACTGCAACTCGCCAACCCCTGCCAGACCTGGCCACTGTGTGCCCTTGGTGGTTGAAAGATAAACATCGTCTGCATCCTGTCGATGATCTCTTTGCCCACTGCCTCAGTTCACCTCCCTGCCCCTCCTCAACCCGTCTCAAACTCTAAAACTCTTGTGAAGTCCAATACACATTTTGTCCAAGAATTCAATATTTAAGTGAGAAAAACATCTCCCTGCAGACTTCTTATTATGTTAAAAACCAAAGCCACCATTTTCCTTCTTATCTATTCATGGACATGCTCTTCCATACATGGAAGAAAGGAAAGCCTCAGTATCGATTCTGAGTTCCCGAGGCATGTCTGAGATTGTTTTGACGTAGATAAAGAACAAACGTAAGTGCTGCCCTGTTTTCTTCTGGTCATATGAGTCTTCTTTAGGAATTTTTGGGTGGAAAAATGACAGGGATTGAGAGTAGCGGCATCCTCCCACATTTCCAGCATATTCTAAAACATCAGTGGGTGTTGTGGTTTGGCTGTGTCCCCACCAAAATCTCATCTTGAATTGTAATCTCCATAATCACATGTCAATGAAAGGACCGAGTAGGAGGTGATTGGATCATGGGGGCAATTTTCACCATGTTGTTCTCGTGATAGGGCGTGAGTCTCATGAGATCTAATGGTTTTATAATCGTCTGGCATTTCCCTTGCTTGCACTCACTCCTTCCTGCTGCCTTGTGAAGAAGGTGCCTGCTTCACCTTCTGCCATTATTGTTGTTCCCGAGGCCTCCTCAGCCATGCCGAACTGTGAGTCAATTAAACCTCTTTTCTTTATATATTACTCAGTCTCAGGCAGTTCTTTATAGCAGCATCGTAATACAGTGGGATTCCAGTCTGTTCAGTGAAAGCTGAAGACTTCTCCTGCAGATGGAGGCAAACGTGCTCCTATCACAAACTTTCATGTGACATTTTGATGAGGAGTCATGAGTCCCTTCAGAAACTCATGCATACATCACCAAAGGGACCATGGACTCTGAATGAAGAATTTCAGTTTGATGTCTTGGGCAGTATCAACTAGAAGGTTCTAAGAGTAGACTGTTTTTTTTAAAACAAAAACAAAAACAAAAAACACTCCTCTCTGAACTGTCCAGACACTGGGTCTATGTCCTGGCATTATGACTTATGAGCTGTGTGACTTTGGGCCTCTCACTTTGCATCAGTTTCCTTGGTGTAAATGGAATAATGGGATAATAGTATCTTCACTGCCCATCTCATAGAAAGTGAGGAGCAAGTGAGAAATATATCAAATTTTCTATGTAATCTGGAAAGACCAAGATCTGAATAACAGGAGGCAAAATCTGAGTTAATTAATGTGTGAAGTTTATTCATGGCATGTGTTTTTCTTTCTCTTTCTTTCTTTTTCTTTTTTTTTTTTTTTTTTGAGATGGAGTCTTGCGCTATCACCCAGGCTAGAGTGCAATGGCACAATCTCGGCTCACTGCAACCTACGCCTCCTGGGTTCAAGCAATTCTCCTGCCTCAGCCTCCCGAGTAGCTGGTATTACAGGCGCCCACCACCATGCCCAGCTAATTTTTGTATTTTTAGTAGAGATGGGGTTTCACCATGTTGGCCAGGCTGGTCTCAAACTCCTGACCTCAGGTGATCTGCCTGCCTGGGCCTTGCAAAGTGCTGGGATTATAGGCGTGAGCCACTGTGCCCAGCCCATGGCATGCATTTCTTACACTTGCAGCATCCCATCTTCCTCGGGTCCAGCACCAAATGCTGGTCTCTTGTTTCCTCTAGCCAGGTCAGCTTCCTGTGCCTGTGCCAAGCTCTGGATCCTCGTTGCCAGTTTCTTCCATCCTTACTGTATGTGTCCTGAATCTGTTACTACGGAATTGTGTGGGACCGCTTGAAGCTTAAAATCATAAAAGGTTTGTTAATGGTGAGATGAGTAGGTTAAACATTAACAATTGATTATTTATAAAGGACAAACGTTGGTGTTAGGTGTAGCAATTGTAAATCTTCTATCCCCTCCCTCCTAACCTATGCAAAAAAATACACACAATGAAATAAAGTAGATCTTCTTGAACTAGGTAAGGCAGCAGATACCTTTTTATTCCTGCTTCAAGTTACTGCTCATAGGTATAGAGCTGGTTCACAAACACAAAGCTACCTTCTCTATCACTTAGGGACCTTTTATTAACCTACATTGTTTTATGACTTCCTACAACAACAAAAATCCTCCTCACTCTGTCTTTAAAATGGGTGTTACTTGATGCATTTTTAAAATAAAATCATAAATGATACTCATTATTATTATTAAATAGGCATGGCAATGGTTTACATGCATGTCTTGCACATAGAGCCCTTCATAACCATTATTCTGCACATCATCACCATGTCAGACATGGCAGGGTACAGTGGCAGACCTGATGTGCTTTCACTTGGTGAAGAGGAGCCAACCTGACCCAAGGAAGAGGCTCCATCCACTCTTATTAGAGCTGAGGAGTTGGGAACCTCCACAAACCAAGGCCCTTACATTACCAAGGTGAAAACTGCCTCCATTGGGAGTGATTTTTGTGATCCATAAAGCAGGCATGGAAGTGACCAGAGGAACTCTGCGATTTCACATCTAGACAGAGTGTGTCCAAGGAAGCCATTGCCCTCCTCTAATTAATCTGAGCATGCTTGGCAAATTTTTTCTTTTCTTTTTCCTTTCCTTTCCTTTCCTTTCCTTTCCTTTCCTTTCCTTTCCTTTCCTTTCCTTTCCTTTCCTTTCCTTTCCTTTCCTTTCCTTTCCCTTCCCTTCCCTTCCCTTCCCTCCCTCCCTTCTCTCCTCTCCTCTCCTCTCCTCTCCTCTCCCTCCCCCCCCCCTCCCCTCCCCCCTCCTCTCCCTCCTCCTCCCTCCTTTCCCTCCCCTCCTCTCCTTCCTCCTCTCCTTCCCTCCTCTCTTTCCCTTCTCTCCTCCTCTCCTTCCCTCCCCCCTTCTCCTCCTTCCTCCCTCCTCCCTTCCTTCCTTCCTTCCTTCCTTCCCCCCACTGTAAGGAAATAAGAAGTTTGTTTTTGTCTGTAACGAAAATCCATAACCTTTAGAGTATTATTGAGTGAGTAGGCCTAGTCTATTTTTAGATCCCACCTCACACTCTGTGGCTCAGTTCTTATTTGTATCCTAGGTGAGGAATTAAGAGCCCAGATGAAAGGAAAGGTATTAAAATGGGCCCACATTAGGTATTCTTAACAATTTAATCTTGCTTGAGGACTCAGCAGCCCTCCCTGATCTGTGTGCTTGAGCACCTACAGACCTCAGCTCTGTTGCAGCAAACAGAGACATGAGGGCCACGATGTTGTTTTGTCAATGCCATCATGGGTTGTGCCTTGCAACTTGTACAGGCATTCACTCGTATTCCTCACTGCAGAAAGTGTATTAAATCTTTAACAGCCTGAACTGAAGAATCCAAGGTTTGAGAGCAGAACATTATTACTTTTTTTCCTCATGCAATAGTAAGGAGAAAAAATATTTTGTGCTGTAAAAGTGGAGAAATCTGAGGAGCTCCATTTAAGTGTTTTCCTCTTTTCCTTTGGAGCCCCCAACTCTTCCTCCATGGGCAGCAGTAATGCCATGATGATGGGGCCAAAAATATTTAAAAACATTTTAAAGTTACCACTGAAGGGAGAAAACGGTACATTTGCATTCATCTTTCTCCACTTAATGGCATTACCAGAGATGCCTTGTCCCCCTTGAGCCATAAATTGAGACATCACTCAACAGTTGTCCTGGCAAATTTTCCCCAAAAAGTCCACTTAAGAAGTGACTAATCACATTGGAGCCTAATTTACTGAACATTTAAGGCCATTCAGGTGGGGGGATTAGAAGACTGTGAACCTGGGATATGATCCATTATGTCCCCAGACTGAGAACTCATCCTTGCATCCTCTCCAAGGGGACGGGGCCATTTTTCCTCTCCCATCAAACTACAGAAATCACTGCCTGGTTGGGCAAAGCTACCATATTACTAGCTTTCGGCTAAAACATGTAAAAGCCCTGGTCTTTCTGGTCTGGAATGGACATTAACTTCTCCCTGGGCAGGTTTAGAAAACGCGAAGGTATATTCAAGGTCAGAGAGGAAATGAAGATTGTAAGTGTAATGTAATAGTCATTTTCCCTGAATTTGGATAACCTAGTGACTTAAATCAGAGAGACTTTAGTTCTAAACTCTACATGAAGCCTCCTTGTATTTCAGAGCTCACCTCCCTCTGCGTATTTTCTGCTGCTGGAAAGGAGCTTCGTTATAGGGAAAGCTATTAACATTCATGTTCCTCTGGAAGTTTATGTCATAAAGTAATGGGTCTGACCGTCTTTGGAAGAGGGAAGCAGATGACTGACTGCCTTTCTGGCAAGGTGTGGATGTCACCTCCATTTCTCATGTATCAAGCAGTAATGCAGGGCTGGCAATCTACTATATGTTTGCTATCCTCTTCCACGTGCCAACTTGCTCTCTTCCCTGGTGCTGCTTTTGGTCACATGGCAGCTATGCAGTAACCCAAATCTAATTTTAGAGAGGTAGTATGCTCATTCAGTGGTTATGTACATGGCCACTTTTTATCCATTGCAAAACTCTTAGGAATACCAATCTTGAACTGGAAAATATCCACTAACCACTCTAGACTTAAAGTGATATAAAATAGGAGAAACTTAAAGGGAACATCACCTAATAGTCATGCTTTTCACTTGGTATGTACTTCAGATTGAGCTTACCGGAGCACTAGAAAATCAATTAATATCACGAGGTGACTCAGCAAATCTATGGCACTATCTCTTTAGTAACGGACTGCTCTTCAATTTCTTGCCTCTGGATATTCAGTTTGAGTTGAGGAAGAGTGCAGCATGTTCTATGAGTGAATTCCAGTTACAAAGAAGGGAGAAAAGAAGTGGGGGGCAAGGGGGAGGGAACAGTTAATGAGCCAGAGCATCTATGAGTGTAAAGTCACGTACTTGAATGTTCTGCTGCCAAGAAGAATTAAAAAATACAGATGCTTTTATGCAGAAGTGACCACATTATGCACGACAACATAACAAAACTCCTGTGCTGGTATTAAAAGGTTCTTTGAATGTGAAGTTCCTTCAAAATGACTAATGCCAAACAAAGGAAATTCTTAACTGTTTCTAAGGAATTCAATTGGTAGTCTGGGCATCATGGCCCCTGCTTGCCTCCCTCGATTAAAATTCTCAATCCAGTTTTTTTAAAGGCATTTCCAAAAACCAAGAAAACTCATCACAAAGTTTTCAACCCTGTATGAAATTCAAAAAGAGGTCTGTAGTAATGATAAAAGTTAAAGTTTATATTAAATCCCTGAATATGGGATAGAATCAGAGAAATGCATATAGGAGTTAATAGTTGTATTTCTGATGAGCGGTAGGGAGAAAGGAGCATTTAACTCTATCTTAAGCCATTTTATTTTATTCAGCAAAAACAGTTGTGAAGTATGTAATCATGAATAAATTCCTATGAGGCTTAGACTCTAAAAAAAAAGGCACAGATGTCCACCAAAAACTATAAGGTTGAGAAAAGAATATTTCTATTGTGAGAGCACAGAAAGGAGAGTGCTTAGAAGATCAATTGTTGACATTTTACTTTGAGCCATGTCCATACACTCAACACAAAACTGATTTATCAAATGTCAGCAAATAAAATGCTTGTTGACTGACTCTATTGAAGGCACTTCTAATAGTCATGCAATTGGTCACTAGGCTGTTCAGAGCCTGGGCTCTTTACACTCTGGTTTAAATCTGGGCTTTGCCACTTACTGATTTTATGACCACAGGTAATTTATTTTAGATCTTTCTTCTTCAGTTTTCTCATCCCTAAAATGGGGATGACAATAGTACCTGTCCACAAGGTTGTTCTGACGATTAAGTCAGTTAGTACAGGCAAAGTGCTTTGATCAAACAAGTGTTCAGTGTATTAGATATTATCAATATTAGCATGTCAACATATGTATAATCAATAGATTTTGCTTTGCATATACAAAAGAACAACAAGAACCAAACCCAATATAAAACTCTGTTGAGATTCTAAAGGTTGATTCTGAATATTGTCCACTCTGAGTAAGGTCTTGTGAATACATACAGCTAAAATATGAGTGTTCTGCTTACTGATAATGAATATGAACAAAATGATGTATGAGCCCCAGGAAGCCAAGAGCACATCAGTGTGAGATTTGCTCTTGTCTAAAGGCTAGACCGGCAGCTGCATTAGGAAGAAGATCCCTTCTCTCCCTTCCATCTTTCTTCCTACATGTCTCCTCTCTTTGTTCTACTCCCTGCCCCTTCTTTTGTTCTCCTTATCCTCTCAGTGAGGGATTTCAGGACATACTTCCAAGAGGTTATAGTAAGCTAACAGACATGCAAACAAACAAAAAAATACCATGCAGACTGATAAAAGCTAGGTACAATGTTGATGCAGTTTGGATGTCTGTCCCTTCCAAATCTCATGTTCAAATGAAAGCCCCAGTGTTGGAGGTGGGGCCTGGTGGGAGGTGTTTTGCTCACGGATGCAGAGCTCTCATGAATGACCTGGTGCTGTCCTCACAATTGACAATGAATTCTTGCGAAATCTGGGTGTTTAAATGTATGGCACTTTCCCCTCTTCTCTCTTGCCCCTGCTCTCATCATGTAATGTGCCTGCTCCCCCTTCACCTTCCACCATGATTGTAAGGTTCCTGAGGCCTTCACCAGAAGGAGATGCTGGAACCATACTGGTACAGCCTGCAGAATCATGAGTCAATTAAATCTCTTTTCTCTATAAATTACCCAGCCTCAGGTACTTCTTTATAGAGATGCACAAATGACCTAACACAGAAAATGTTCGTCTAGGGCAATCATGACAATAGGAGTAGGTTAAGGACAGAGCAGAATTTGTAGTAGAGGTGACGTTTGGGCTGAGTCTCAAAAAGTGAGGAAGGATTGAGCCTTCGATGAAAATGGTGCAGAAAAGAAAATTTAAATAGACAACCACCATTGTCAAGTATGTTGATATCTATTCAAACATCAAGCTCTGTTCATTTATGATAATGCAACTTCATCTTATCATTCTTGACAAGTAGATAAAGACTTCAATCACTCTAGATAACTGAGATTGAAGAGATGACACAGTGTCAATCTCAAATTTTATTTCAAAGAGGAATAATATGAGAAAATACTCCTTGTGAATGTCAAGGCAAACAGGAATGCGACGTATTCCTCTGTTTCATCTGCCATCAATTCTCAACTTCATCTCTGTATTTTATCTACATAAAGGCTTTGCTTTCATAAAGGGTAATGGTCTCTATTGGAGATTTATAAGCTGGAAAGAGTTAGGTTCCCTCCAAAGCAGACATGAGGAGTTGAAGTATTGAGGGCGGATTGAGTTTAAGTGCTTTTAGTGTTTATTTGAGTAAAATAGGTCCACTTTTCGTGCGTTTACCTAATGGCATTTCAGAGAAAGAGGAGAAAGTTTATAGCAGAGAGAAATCTTACTTATTGAGGGATTTGTGTGACAGGCAGTCACTGAATCAGACAAAATAAATTAACAAAAATTTAATTAGCTTGTATCGTTCTTGTCAAAACTGACAACTAAAACATGGAGAAAAGATCATGTTTTCTCCAGAGAATGTTTTAATTTTTTTCTTCATCTGAAGAAAAACTTTGCTTATACAACTATTTATAGAATTTACATGAACTGCTGTTTCCTACATTTCAGGAAGGTCCAAGGGTTAAGTCACAAATGATCAGGGGACTTTCTCCCCACTCCTCACCCAGGATCTATAGAACTGCTTGTCTACCTCTATACATTTTCAGCTGTCCAGTTTACTATCCAACCCAGTATCTCTTTTATGGAGTTTCTGAATAAGAACAGAAGGACTCTCGCCTAAGTCAAGCTGTAGTTGCCAACTCAGTAGTTATCACAACTCTCACTTTTTTGCTGGTACAATGGGCCCACCAGATGGTATAGGCAAGATGATTCCAAGCAAGTCCTAACAATCTACCAGCCACTTGACCTGGGGGCTCCCAACCCTTGGGGCCACCCAGGGAAATTGCTGCCTTCCCTGCCCTGTGCCCTACCTCAGGGCTGCTACAACGCGAGGAGAACTCGGGGGCGCCTAGAGGAACTGGAACTGTGAGCATCCATAGGTGCTGATAACATCACTCCTTGCCTTATGAAGGCCCTCTTTATAGGCTATACCTCTCTCACAGACAGAGTTTCAGAGACAAAGTTTCTACCTCCAGGAGAACGATCCCAGCAGCAGCAGCAGCAGTGGCATCGCCACCACCACCAGAAACTGCCCAACTGCTTCATTGTCCTCACCTATACCCCTACAGGGAATAGGATGTGGGTGGCCCAACACCACTACCCCCTCTGCTCTCCCAGAGATCCTATCTCTACTTTTCCACCAGTCCTTATGTAAAGCACTCTCTTCCCCCTCTCTTGTGGGTTCTTTGTTTCCAGCAGAGAATCTGATGTAACTGAGAGAATGGAAATAGACCTACTTACATTGGGGGCAGTTATTTCTTTGCCAAAAGTGACGAGGATATCCTAGATCCTCCAGTGGGATTTGAAAATTGCATTTTCCTCTAGGAAAATTACACATGATAGTTCTTACACTTCTAATTTATTTATCTTTTGAGGCAGGGTCTCACTCTGTCACCCAGGATGGAGTGCAGCAGTACAATCTCCACCCACCACAGCCTTAACTTCCTGGGCTCAGGTGATCTTCCAGACTCAGCCTCCTAAATAGCCAGAACTATAGCTGTGCACCATCACACCTGGCTAATTTTGTTGTATTTTTTGTAGAAACTTGGTTTTGCCATGTTGCCAAGGCTGGTCTCAAATTCCTGGGCTCAAGGGATCTATCCACCTCATCATCCCAAAGTGCTGGGGTTACAGGCGTGAGCCACCACTCCCCACCATTCTTACCGTTTTAATCTTACCATATTAGCAAATATTGTAACTAGTCTGGAAGTTATTCTTTGAAACAGAGTACATGGAGAAATTAAAATGTTTATTCCCATAGAGACAAACCCATGTTGAGTAAAGCACACTAAAATAGTTCTGCAGACTCCTAAGTACAGGATGCAGATGAGGGTGGCTATTTGGTATAAGAAAGTCACAATAGTAATGATTATCATTTGCAAAGTGCTTGCAGAGTATTAAGCATTTGCTAAGTGTTTTACATACAGCAACCTTTGGAGTTGATTTCTATTCTTATTTTTATTTCACAGCTGTTTCATAGGAACAGGAGCTTAGGGGATTAAATAACTTGCCCCCCAAAAACACAGTTAGAAAATGGTAGAATGTGGATACATCTACCTCCTATCCTACCTCCCTCCCAGCTCCTGTTTGAGTTGATGGCATCTAATTTCATTTTCATCTAGAGGTGAGACACTTAGGAAGAACCTCATTGGTTAGATTCCCCCATCCTCTACAGGAAAAAAAAAAAATCACACTCTTTATAATCACTCTATAATCAATGATTCTCTACTGGAGGTGAGACTGTCCCCCATCTCAGGACATTTTGCAATGTCTGGAGGCATTTCTGGTTGTTATAAATGCAGCAACAGTGCAACTGCTATACCTCTCTCACAGACAGAGTTTCAGAGACAAAGTTTCTACCTCCAGGAGAACAATCCCAGCAGACATCTACCAGATAGAGGCCATTTATGCTGTTCAACATTCTGCAATGCGTGGACCAGCTCCCACAACAAAGAATCATCTGGCACAAATGTTGGCAGTGATGAGATTTTGAAACCTAGGTATAAGTGAAAGTAATACATGGTATTTAAGGCATATTACCTAGAAAAAAATTCAGGTTTAAAATGAATTATTTATTATGCTACTTAGTATACTAGATCCATCACTAATTTAAAACTTCTTTTATGTGTGTGTGTTTTTTCTTTCAATTCTATGTATAGTTTGGCCCCAACGTATCTGTTAGTTTTGCTTTCCAAGAGATACCATTAACTCTTCAGGGAAGGGCCCCAACATTCTATTTGTTTGTGATCACCATAAGTTTAACAGAATCTCGATCTGTAATCAGTAGTTCTGATTAGAAACAAAACTTATTTGTAAGCAGAGGTGAAGCAGCCATGTCATGTGAAATGTCAAGGAGATTTTGAAAACTGTGCTTTTGGCGAATACCATCCAGCGGTAAAAAAGCATCTGATGTGGTTTGGCTGTGTTCCCACTCAAATCTCATTTTGAATTGTAGCTCCCATAATTCCCATGTGTTGTGGGAGGAACCTGGTGGGAGATAACTGAATGATGGGGAGGGTTTCCCCTTATACTGTTCTCTTGGTAGTGAATAAATCTCACAAGATCTGATGATTTTATAAAGGAAACCCCCTTTTGCTTGGTTCTCATTCTGTCTTGTCTGCCGCCGTGTAAGATGTGCCTTTCACCTTCCATCATGATTGTGAGGCCTCCCTAGCCATGTAGAAGTGTGAGTCAATTAAACCTCTTTTTCGTTTTCAGTCTCAGGTATGTCTTTATTAGCAGCATGAGAACGGACTAATACAGCATCTTATTTACATAGGTGATCGTAGGCTATAAGGTGGGAAGGGGATAATGTTTTAACAGAATGTCCTAGAGACACCAAGAGTGTTACATACTTCTTAAGACAGAAATGATGAGTTTATACACAGGAGTAATCGTCTTCAGCCTAGCGATGCACCTAGAATATGTCATTTCTCTGACAAAATAATATATGCTGTCTTTTACTTTCTCTTCTTTCACTTTTTTTTTTCTTCTTTCTTCCCTTTATGGAGTAATAGTGAGCACACATCTACTTAGCAATTAGGACTTCATGGCAAAACTTTCAAAGCTGTCCTGGGCAGAGAGTCAAAACCTACATTTGGGGATGAGGTTTTAGGGCCCACAGTGAAAAGCAGTCTGTAGAATTTTCTCCTCTCCCTCACTAGGTGGCTTTAATGCCTTTTCTAGAAACAAAAGGATGACTATGAGAGATTAGCTGGAGGAACAGGACTGGGAGAATTTAGCTTTCAGATTTTGTTAGAATTTCCATTATGTTTGATCACTCAATATTTCCTTTATTTAGAGACACCCCCCTCTTGGGTGGTGATTGTATGGAAAATAGTAGCAAATGCCAAATAAACTCAAAACCCTGAGTGTATTTCTAGATGGTGATGGCCGCTTCCAGGATTTTTTCGATCCATTTTAATCTTCATTTTCACCTTGGACAAGAGAAGAAAGTGGGTCCTTATATTTTTGTTTTTCTTTGTCAGTGGCTTGAATCTCTTACCGACCTGTGTGTGTTTATTTATTTATTTATTTATTTATTTTTATTATTGTACTTTAAGTTTTAGGGTACATGTGCACAATGTGCAGGTTTGTTATGTATGTATCCATGTGCCATGTTGGTGTGCTACACCCATTAACTCATCATTTAGCATTAGGTGTATCTCCTAATGCTATCCCTCCCCCCTCTCCCCACCCCACAACAGTCCCCGGTGTGTGATGTTCCCCTTCCTGTGTCCATGAGTTCTCATTGTTCAATTCCCACCTATGAGTGAGAACATGCAGTGTTTGGTTTTTTGTCCTTGCGATAGTTTACTGAGAATGATGGTTTCCAGTTTCATTCATGTCCCTACAAAGGACATGAACTCATCATTTTTTATGGCTGCATAGTATTCCATGGTGTATATGTGCCACATTTTCTTAATCCAGTCTATCGTTGTTGGACATTTGGGTTGGTTCCAAGTCTTTGCTATTGTGAATAATGCCGCAATAAACATACATGTGCATGTGTCTTTATAGCAGCATGATTTATATTCCTTTGAGTATACCCAGTAATGGGATGGCTGGGTCAAATGGTATTTCTAGTTCTAGATCCCTGAGGAATCGCCACACTGACTTCCACAATGGTTGAACTAGTTTACAGTCCCACCAACAGTGTAGAAGTGTTCCTATTTCTCCACATCCTCTCCAGCACCTGTTGTTCCCTGACTTTCTGATGATGGCCATTCTAACTGGTGTGAGATGGTATCTCATTGTGGTTTTGATTTGCATTTCTCTCATGGCCAGTGATAATGAGCATTTTTGCATGTTTTCTGGCTGCATAAATGTCTTCTTTTGAGAAGTGTCTGTTCATGTCCTTCGCCCACTTTTTGATGGGGTTGTTTGTTTTTTTCTTGTAAATTTGTTTGAGTTCATTGTAGATTCTGGATATTAGCCCTTTGTCAGATGAGTAGGTTGCGAAAATTTTCTCCCATTCTGTAGGTTGCCTGTTCACTCTGATGGTAGTTTCTTTTGCTGTGCAGAAGCTCTTTAGTTTAATTAGATCCCATTTGTCAATTTTGGCTTTTGCTGCCATTACTTTTGATGTTTTAGACATGAAGTCCTTGCCCACGTCTATGTCCTGAATGGTAATGCCTAGGTTTTCTTCTAGGGTTTTTATGGTTTTAGGTCTAACATGTAAGTCTTTAATCCATCTTGAATTAATTTTTGTATAAGGTGTAAGGAAGGGATCCAGTTTCAGCTTTCTACATATGGCTAGCCAGTTTTCCCAGCACCATTTATTAAATAGGGAATCCTTTCCCCATTGTTTGTTTTTGTCAGGTTTGTCAAAGATCATTAGTTGTAGATATGCGGCATTATTTCTGAGGGCTCTTCTCTGTTCCATTGATCTATATCTCTGTTGTGGTACCAGTACCATGCTGTTTTGGTTACTGTAGCCTGATAGTATAGTTTGAAGTCAGGTAGCGTGATGCATCCAGCTTTTTTCTTTTGGGTTAGGATTGACTTGGTGATTTGGGCTCTTTTTTGGTTCCATATGAACTTTAAAGTAGTTTTTTCCAATTCTGTGAAGAAAGTCATTGGTAGCTTGATGGGGATGGCATTGAATCTATAAATTACGTTGGGCAGTATGGCCATTTTCACAATATTGATTCTTCCAACCCTTGAGCATGGAATGTTCTTCCATTTGTTTGTATCCTCTTTTATTTCATTGAGCAGTGGTTTGTAGTTCTCCTTGAAGATGTCCTTCACATCCCTTGTAAGTTGGATTCCTAGGTATTTTATTCTCTTTGAAGCAATTGTGAATGGGAGTTCACTCATGATTTGGCTCTCTGTTTGTCTGTTATTGGTGTATAAGAATGCTTGTGATTTTTGTACATTGATTTTGTATCCTGAGACTTTGCTGAAGTTGCTTATCAGCTTAAGGAGATTTTGGGCTGAGACAATGGGGTTTTCTAGATATACAATCATGTCATCTGCAAACAGGGACAATTTGACTTCCTCTTTTCCTAATTGAATACCCTTTATTTCCTTCTCCTGCCTGATTGCCCTGGCCAGAACTTCCAACACTATGTTGAATAGGAGTGGTGAGAGAGGGCATCCCTGTCTTGTGCCAGTTTTCAAAGGGAATGCTTCCAGTTTTTGTCCATTCAGTATGATATTGGCTGTGGGTTTGTCATAGATAGCTCTTATTATTTTGAGATACGTCCCATCAAGACCTAATTTATTGAGAGTTTTTAGCATGAAGGGTTGTTGAATTTCGTCAAAGGCCTTTTCTGCATCTATTGCGATAATCATGTGGTTTTTGTCTTTGGTTCTGTTTATATGCTGGATTACATTTATTGATTTGCGTATGTTGAACCAGCCTTGCATCCCAGGGATGAAGCCTGTTTGATCATGGTGGATAAGCTTTTTGATGTGCTGCTGTATTCGGTTTGCCAGTATTTTATTGAGAATTTTTGCATCCATGTTCATAAAGGATACTGTGTGTGTTTTATCTACTGTTTGGATTAGCCACAGTTGATGTTTAATACAAAATTATTTTTGTTTATTGAAAAACAATCTGACTTTATCATTCACTAGTAACGTGTTCTTGAAATGCAAACTAAGTCTGAAGTAGGCCTATATGGTCAACCTCTAGACAGCACTTCAATGTGAGTTAAATTCCATTTGGTATTCCTTTTTCATGACTGCTACTTTATTCCAGAGGTCTTTGTGGCCAGCAAGATGTCGAGATACAAAAAAAAATCATTGAGTCCACATTCCTAATTAACAGGTGAGGAAATGGCAGTCTAGACTTATCTAAAGATACAGAAGCTAGCAGTAGGACTGAGACTCAATTTCCAGTTCAGAGCTATTGAAGTAGAAAGGTGATGACCAGCTCTTAGGGATGCATTTAAAAATATTCATTTATTAGTTACAGAGTTCTTCCAAGTCTAAGAAATTGTGACTCTAAGAAACGACTTCTGCCCCTTTCTCCTCTGCAAAGTTTACGCACCCTGATTGTTCAGCTCTTAGCTACTGTCATGCTGAAAAACAACAGCTCATAAGAATAAATTTTTTATCATATGTGCCTGAGGACATCTACTTCATTCACCTACTGCTAACTCCATTTGTATTTTGTACCAAGAAATAGGGGTAAAGGAATGAACAAGACAGACAGACATCCTGGACTTGAGGCTGCTTAGATTTTTAGCTCATTTAAAAAAAGTTAATTCCTTAAAGCCATCAAATTTGGAGCCCACATGACAGCCTCTATAGTGGGGAAATTTTAGGCATAGGCAGAAAATACAGATTTTTAGGATTGGTATATTAACTTCCCAGGACCACTAACAAAGAGCCACAAACTGGCTGATTTTACCACTAGCCTTGGAACTCCAGGGGCCACCTGGTCCACCCCAGGAGCAGGACAGAGAAGGGGTAACACATGTGGATCTCTTAAGCCATTACAGAGTGCTATTCCTGAGCCTGAAGAACACATACTCAGGAAGACGTATCAACTATCAAACATATATATATATATATAAATATATAAAATATATAATATATAATATAATTATGTGTATATATAACTGAAAACCATTATATGAGTTCTAACACCAAGTAGAAAAGGCTTTTTTTTTATTATACCATGCAGAGTAATCTGTGCCAGGTTAACTTTTCATCTCCTGGGGAACTTTCAAAAAAAATATAAGTAATATTCCTCCCTGGTAGTTCAACTTTCTGAAGGCAAGAACTGAAACAGACACTCATTAAAAAGAGGGAGGAATAAGTGTGTTTAACTGTATCTGCAATATTCTCTCTTTTTGTAAAGACTGAAAAAAATGCAAACAGATGAGGGTGTGGCCAAGCTGTGGGCAGTACGTGAGCATATGTTATGTCATCCACTACATTTTTATGTATGCTTAAAATAATTATCAATATAAAAAATAACGGCTGGGAATGGTGGCTCACGCCTGTAATCCCAGCACTTTGGGAGGCCGAGGCAGGCGGATAGTGAGGTCAGCAGTTTGAGAGCAGCCTGTCCAGCATGGTGAAACCTCATCTCTACTAAAAATACAAAAAATTCTCTGGGTGTGGTGGTGCGTGCCTGTAATCCCAGCTACTTGGGAGGCTGAGACAGGAGAATTGTTTGAACCTGGGTGGTGGAGGTTGTAGTGAGCCGAGGTCGCACCGTTGCACTCCTGCCTGGGGGACAGAGAGAGACTCTGTCTCAAAAAAAGAAAAATAAATAAATAAATAAACAAAATAAAATACAGCAAGACTGGGATCTAAGGAATTAAGTGCTTGTGAATGTCACCTAATCTTAGGAATTTAGGCTGTAAAGAGAAGACTAAAGAAGTCTGAGTAGAAAGGACTCAATCAGTTAATATTTTCTTTTTTCTCCTCCCCTAACAACCCAGCTTGATTGAGGTATAGTTGACAAATAAAAATTGAACATATTTACTGTGTACAACATGGTATTTGATACATGTATGCGTTGTAAAATAATTACCACAAACCTGTTATTTAACCTATCCATCACCTCGTATAGTTTGTGGAATATTTAAGATCTACTGTCTTAACAAATTTCAAATATGCAATAGAGTATTGTTAACTTTATTCACCATACTGTATATTAGATCACCAGAACTTGTTTATCTCGTAACTGAAAGTTTATACCCTTTGACCAACATCTCATGACTCCTTCCAACTTCTGGCAACAAGCATTCAAATTCTACTGCCTGTTTCCCTGAGTTCAACTTTTGCAGATTCCACATAGAAGTCATACAATATTTGTCTTTCTCTGGCTAATATATTTCCCTGAACATGATGTCTTTGAGGTTTATCCATGTTGTTGCACATTGTAGTGTTTCCTTCTTTTTAAAGGCTGAATAATATTTCAAATCTCTGTATAGCTATCCACAGCTATGTATAGACATATATGCCACAATTTAGTCATGTGTTGGCTATTGCAAATACTGTTGCAATGAACGTGGAGCACAGATACCTCTTTAAGCTATCGATTTCATTTCCTTCAGATATATACCCAGAAGTGAGATTGCTAAATTATATGGTAGTTCTGTTTTTAATTTTTGGAGGAACCTCCATGCTTTTTATTTTTTTTCCACATAGATGGAGAGCTAATCATGATCACAGCTTTTGAAGAAGAAACCAAGTAAAAACAAAAGCTTAAAAACACAAGATAAAGAGAGGAACCAGAATTATAAGAAGGTTCCCAGCATTACAAGAGAGGATAGATCAAAAATTTAAATGGAGAAATTACCCTCGAAGTGAGGGATGAAACTCGGTATCTGTGTAGGTGAGAATAAAGTAGGAAAATGACAATAATTTGTATCGATCACATCACATACCCCAAATTTGTTTTTGCTACTTTTGCCTCTAAAACTCCCTTCATTCAGCCAGGTGCAGTGGCTCACATCTGTAATCCCAGCACTTTGGGAGGCTGAGGTGGGCAGATCGCTTGAGGTCAGGAGTTCAAGACCAGCCTGGTCAACATGGAGAAACCTCGTCTCTACTAAAAATACAAAAATTTGCTGGGCAAGGTGGCATGTGCCTGTAGTCCCAGACACTTGAGAGGCTGAGGCAGAAGAATTGCTTGAACCCAGGAGGCAGAGGTTGTGGTGAGTGGAGATTATGCCACTGCACTCCCGCCTGGGCAACAGAGTGAGACTCTGTTTCAAAAAAATTAATAAAAATATAAACATAAATAAGTACAGAAAACCTCTTCATAGTAGTGTGTGTGTGTGTGTATGTGAGTAGGTGTGTGTGCCTCTAAATTGTTTGGTTCTACATGTAATAGCTGACTCCTTGTCTAATTGAAGTTTGGATATAAAATGAGGAGATATGACGAGAGAGTAATGGTATTGTTAAATCAAGTTTAGCCTAAAGCTGCCTCCTTACATATTTTAAGGTTGGCACTAAAGGTTTTTCTGTACATCGTTAACATAAGAAGTGGAGGTGTAAAAAGACCGCAGTCTATGCTTGTGCCCGTCACCAAGTTTTGGCCAAATAACTGTAGCCAACTGTTCGAATCATGCTCAAATAAGGCAAACGCCAAGCTGTAACCAGTCTGGCTGTTTCTGTACCTCGCTTCCATATCGTGTACCTCACTTTCTTTGTCCATAAATCCTCTTCTGCCATGTGGCTGTGCTGGAGTCCCTGAGCCTACTCTGGCTTGGAAGGCCGCCTGATTTGCGAATCATTCATTGCTTAATTAAACTTCTTTAAATTTAATTCAGCTGAAGTTTTTCGTTTATTAGTATATTTTAAGGAACAAATTCGGAGGCTTCTGTTTTTTATCTTTTTAAAGATCTTGTAATAACACAAAATAAAAATATATCACACACCATATATAACACAACGTTAGGATAAAAGACAAATGTTTCTATTGAGGTTAATAGGGGAGGGGAGAGCTGAACAAAAAAGGAGAGAGTTTGTGTGCACATTGCCATCAACACAGTAATTCATATTACACTGGTTTTCAAGGACCAGTTCAGGAGTCTTGTTCAAAAGCTGCCAGCCACCAAATACTTGGGAGGAAATGCGGTCTCAGCCTAGCTGGGTTGAGTCAGTGTTTATACCTTTAGCTTGACATATTTAGTCAAACACTAAGTGTTTGTAAAGACTGTAGTTATCTTGAGGATGAGAGAAAGAAAGAGATTGATTGATTGATTGATTTTCAGGTGGTTGTGGTACAAAGGCAGCTGATAGCCAGCAAAGAAACCACAGAGAATGGTTGAGAACATTGGAAATGGGTTTGTTTCCTACTCTCAGGATGAAAAGCACCAAGGATCCTAGAAAGGTGACCATGTCCAACATCTTGTCTGATTTGTAAACTTCTTTGTAATATTCTTGATTTAGTCGCCTATATTTTTAAGGAGGAGATGGAGGGAATATGTTAGAAAAATGAATGCATGCTTGAAGGTCACTGAGAAATGGACATATATTTCTTTAATGCTTCAAGTTTGATTGTAAGAAAATAGAATTTTTTCTATTTTATTTCAGATTTTCTTTGCTACCGAGAATATATTTTATTTTATTGATATATCAGTATCTTATTTAAAGTAAACAAAATGGCTTGGCTTCAAACATTTTGAAGAATCTGCAGGTAGCCCAAAATTAGTAGGCCGCATTGTGTCACATAAACTAGTTGTTTTATCAAGTATTTCAGTTGGAAAATGAAGGAGGAGGAAAAGGGAGAAAAATGTGAGTGTAATACACCCACCTCCTACACAGTGTGGAAGCCACACACTGTGGAACTCAGTGGAATTCTAATCTCTCTGATAAGTTCTTTACAAATTCTGAGCTGAGCCAAGGTCTCTTTAATAACAAAAGTATCTCAAAATGCCCCCAAAACCATGTATCTGGATATGTTTCTCAGCTGCTTCTAGTACTTGGTGCAACATAGTTGCCAGTGAGAATCCCAGACTTCTCAAGGCTATTTCTGCAGGAACATAAAGTCTGCCACACAACGCAGAAGTAACTGACCTCAAGAGATTCCAGAACTTGCAGGCAGATGTTGCATTCAAGTGTGTCTAACAGTTTCAAATAACTCAAAAGAAGAATAGTCTATTATGTTTACTCAGATATGTATAAACTTTTGCTGTATTTCCTTCATTGCTGATGTTCCAAATTTCCCCTCCGAGATTTCCAGCCGCTTTTTTTGTAGCTTTTACTTTCAGGGAGTGTAAAATGCCTGATATAATTTGTCCTCATGCTATCTTTTAAGATGTTTCCTTAAAAGAACAGGGATCCCAACAAATCAGATTTACTTCACTTGATAAAAATGCCATCTACTGATCATCTCTATCATTATTTTTATTTTTTCATTCAAATCTCATTTGTTTTTAGATTAAAATAAAGGTAGGGATCGCTCTATCTCCAGGAACTAGACCCCTGCCTGGCAATTAATAAATATTTGATAAATAGATAAGTGCATGTAGAATATATAAAATGATCTTAATTTTTGGTTACAATAGGTAATTAACCCACAATTTATGCTTTTTTTGCCCCAATCACTTATTTATGGTAATAGTGTCTTTAGTGACTAGACATTTAGAAGAGAATCTTTATCCTACCATTTACCCCTGAGATGGCTCAATTGCTAGATATGAAAAAACAAGTTTTAGGATCCAGTAAACAAGTCGAAAAATTGATTAGTGTTTTTGATAATTGGACAAAGTTTTAACCACAGTTTTCTTTCTTTATCCATAAAATAATTACATTAAAAACATGATTATAACATTTACTTAATATTTCACTATGTAAATAGAAATTGAGAAAATAATTAACTATTGTGTTGAATATTTGAATATTTTATATCATTGGAGTTAACAATTCAAATGTGGCTCTCAAGGTTCTGAATAAAATAAAGATCTGAGAATGAAACACATTTTTAAACTTAATTGTAGAACTGGCTTATATTTACTTTTCAACTGTGTAAGTTTCTCCATGAAAATGAAAACAAAATATTGGCTTTAATTTTCATTGCAAATGGTTACTAGAATGTTATGAGCATTTCAAATTTCAAATAAATTTCACATTTATTTTCCTTTGATTTAAATGATTGATGGCCAGTTGTATAAGTCCACTTTGATTTACATGATATGATATTCAGTATTATAATAGTCTCCAGTTATTCAACCAAACCCTAATTTAGCTGTTGCTGTGGAGGTATTTTGTAGACATAATTAAAGTCCATAATCAGCTGTCTTAAAGTAGGGGAGATTGTTTTAGATTAATTTAGGTAGACCTGATTAAATCAGTTGAATAGTCTTAACTGCAGAGCTGAGATTTCCCAGGAGAATAAGAAATTTCCCCCGTGGACTGAAGCTTCCGTTTTCACCTGACAGTTCCAGCCTGTCCTTCTTTGTTGGCCTGCTCTGCGGATTTCAGATGTATCTAGCTAGTCTATAATTGTGTAAGCCAATTCTTTGCAATAAGTCCCTTGTTATATACTTATTACTTGTCCTATTTCTCTAGTGAATCCCTGATCGATAACACCCAAAGGTCATAAGATGCCTTATTGTAACTTCTTGTTAATTTTTCATTAACAATGAGTGTTTTCTTTTAACTCTATATTTTTCTACTTCTAATAGTCAAAGATACACAAGACTTAATTTCTTAAAAGCACTTAGATTAAAAGGAATCCTAGAGTTTATTCTGTAGTAATGTGAATAATTGGTACCTAAGTTATTTATATTCCAGCCTTGGGTTTTTATCTACTATAGCAAGTATATTAGTTATCTATTTCTGTATAGCTCATCACTCGAAAACTTAGTCACTTAAAACAACACATACTTATTATCAAATGGCTCTTATATGTCAGGAATCCAGGCACAAAGTAAATGGGTTCTGTGCTTCAGGGTCTGTCATGGGTTGTAATCCAGTTGTCAACCAGAGCTATGGTCTCATCTCAAGGCTAAACTCAAATATAATCCACTTCTGAGGTCACCGTTTGTTGATTCAGTTCTTTGTGGGTTGTTGGACTAAGGGCCTTAGGCTTTTTTGACAGTACCCTCAGTTCTATGCCACGTGGATGTCTCAAACCTGGAGGCTTGTTTCATCAAAGCCAGTGAGAGAGAGAGAGAGATAGAGCGCCTACATGCTTTTGTAACATCCTATCCTTTTTGCTATATTCTCCTATCCTTTTTGCCATATTCTCCTATGCTTTTTGCCATGTTCTCCTGTCCTTTTTGCCATATTCTCCTCGTTACAGGTGACATCCTATCCTTTCTGCCATATTCTCCTCATTAGATGCAAGTTACCAGGTCCCTCCCACACTAAAAAGGAAAGGAATAGAAAGAGTGTGAATATCAGGAGGTGGGGATTATTTGGAGCCATCTCAGAAGACTGCTCACTAAGATTTCTAAAAATAAGGCAGCGTTCAAATACTTCATATTGTAGGAAGCCCCAAGGTGTGCACGGATGGGAAATAGAGGCCAGCCTCTGAGCAAAAGAATATAGCACTGCCCAGAGTATAAACTTTGAATTTCCCCAAAGGCTTACATCTTCAGCTTTGATAATAGAAACAAAGACCTTAGGGTGTGTGTTTTACTGTCCAAGTTTCTCAGCCCCCTCTACATTCCTCTGTCATTCTTAAAGACACGACAATAAAACATAACCCAACATCTGTGGTTGAAGCCAGAGCCAAAATTTAAATGACTGAACCCACACTAGGCAAGCACTTTAGCAGAGTAAAATAATAGATGAGAGAAGGAAGATCAAGGAGTTGAAAATTTGGGTAAATACACAGTAACTTTAACTAATTAATAAAGCCGAGTGGTGTGTGTTGGCTATAGGAAGAGTGTCAGGGTGATGAAGAGGAAGCAAATCAGATGGAGTCTAGATATATTTGCCACAGGCTCATGTATGTTGCCAAAGCACTATTTCAAAAGGTGCCAACATCAGAGAATTCCTCAGGGGAAATTCTTGTGCTGGGAAGAAGGCTGTCTTATTGTTTGTGAAAAACGCCTTCATATTTCAGGTCACAACACAGCAGTTCTGATGAAACTGGTTTGCAGAATGTAAGCCTTGTCAACCCACTTCCTTCTTGGAATTACAGAGTCTCAAAGTTACAAGGAAATCTAAATATCATGTGGTTCAACCTCTAAGCCAATGCAAGATTCTTTCTACCATGTTAATTAAAGGTCATCTACAACTTTTTGAGGCCCATAGTGATGGGGATGTCCATGAGTCATGAGGTCATCTTTTCAATATCAGATCTGTCTAGTTGACGCAATGTTCATTTCATAATGAATTGATATCAGCCTCTATGTCAGTTCTATTACTTGGTTCTACCTGGTTCTCAGAGGCAGCATATAACCAGACTATACCTTACTTGATGTCATTGATGACCAAATGCCAAAAATAATTTTTATAAAACTTTCAATGTCCCTTTACAACCTGCATGTCTCCCATAATACATTGCATTTTTTCAATGACTATTTATATGAAATAGCTTCCCAAAACTCTCTTTTCTCTCCATATGATGTTCTGTTTAATAAGCTCTAATTTGTTATGGTTTATCTTAAAATAGGAGCACCTGATTTGGAGACATCACTCTTAGCAAATAACTCTTATGAACTGTGAACAATAATGGATGCTTGAATTTTGGCAGTCAATATTACATTATTTGTTCTCTTAGATTTCTGAATGATGGAAATTTCTTCTAAACCTTTAAAAAATTTTAAAACAAGGCTGAATTAAGAGAATACATTATATATATTAATTTCTACTATGCGCTGGACTCTCTCCTCATACTTCATATGTATTATCTCCCTTTATGCTTCCTCAAACTCTAGTAAGTAGTTATAATTTTTATCCAACAGATGAGAAAACTGAGCCTCAGAGACTTTAAATAGCTTGCTTAAATGTATATGACTATTACACAATAGACCTTCTACTTCCATCTATCGAATCCAAGCCATGTGCTTTTCTAACAATAAACACAGCCAGACAACCCTCACACTCATAATTTAGAGTCTTAAGGGATTTCAGAAATGATCTGCTCAAACCCTAGTCATATTATAGATAAAGGGATTTACATTCTATCTCAAGGCCTAACTTGTCTAATTGGATTTAATGACAAGGCAAGGGCTGGAAACCAGCTTCTTCCCACAGTGCACTTTCTATCATATTATAATTGTGTAATTGATTAAAAATCTACTTTGCATTTCTCTCCATGTAACTTGCTTTTTTAGGTTTTGGTTCATCATTCTAAGTTAGTGGACTTCGTTAAATATCTTGGGGTCAGTTATGGTGTTAAATGTCCTTTCCAGATTTGTCTCATCAGCAAATTAAGTAATTATGGCAAACATATAAACATCTATTTGTGTATGTATGTATGTCTGTATACATGTATGTGTATATATGCATATGCATGTGTGTGTGCATGTATATGTATGTGCATATATGTATATATGTACACATACACATACATTTATTTAGTTGGTCCAAATTAATAACACAGCTGTTGAAAAGTCAGAACCAGGAGCAGAGCCCCAGGAGAGATTATTAGAAAATTCCTTACAGAATATTATAAAGTTCTTAATCAGTACTCTTAAGAAATAACTTTTCAACTAGGTTTAACTGCATTTACCCATTAACCAGCTCCAGCAGTCTTTTCTGAGACTATCTAAAAAAACAATGGCTAAGACTTTGCCAGAGCCAGTACAGATTATGTAACCTTTGTTTCTTCAGACCACACCAGCTTAGAGGTATGGATTGGGTTGCATTTACATAGAAATCATGTATGCCCTCCTACATACTATGCGACCTGTGGTTCCCTGCAAAGCCCTATTCAAATCTCTAGCAAATTCTCTTTAATTCTTTCCAGGAATCCGTAGGGGTGTTCTCATTGACTTTGGAGGATGAATGATCTTATCTACTTCAAGTTAGATCACCCTGGGAGGTCCTCCACCGACCCAGTCCCTTTGAGGTGTGTACAGCCCAGGCATCTGGGACTTGCTAAGCCTCACCACAGTCCAACCCATCAACATGGCCCCATAACCATGGACCCTTCTGCACTTTTTCCTGAAGTTGGTTCAAGGTTCAAAAGCCACCTCTGGGGAACTATCTACCACTAGTGCTGATGCTTCTGCTAGATCAGCCTCTCCAATGCAACAATGTAATCATTGCTTGAGACCACCATGCAGCTCAAGGTACTGCTGATGAGCTGGCAGTATACACACTGAAATTCAACTGTAATCTCTGAGTATTCCAGTGTGCAACCAGCAAATCGCCTGGTCCTCAAGTAAGAAGACTCCACCCTCACTCCCACATTACTCCACACACAGGTTTCATGATAGCACTGAATTGAGTTTCCTGCATTACTCAAAAACTTTATAAAAAGAGCTCTTTCAAATTACCTCCCAGACTCTCTATAAAAGCACTCAAAGTTCCATATGTAGTAGTGTAACCAGTTAATAAATAATATTTGGAGTTAAAAATTGGCATTCCTGTTCGTAAGACCTCAGTTGTGGGTTAAAATCTTCCGTTAAATAAAAGTCTTTGCCAAAAGGTACCCATGAGCAGAGCTTTCTTTGCCAATGTGCACGCCTAGACAAGTCTGAGTTAGAGCAATGGCCATGGCTTGGGATAAGGTGAAGAGTCTGCAGAATTTACTTTTAAGGCTGTGATGGAGTGTTTTAAGACTTGACCCTGATATTTTTTAAACCTTAATTAATGGAAAAAAAAAAAAAAGAAAAAAAGAAACAATGCTGTTTCTTTTCTTCTAATTTTACTTACTTTTTTTTTTTTTTTTTTTTTTGAGATGGAGTCTCGCTCTGTTGCCCAGGCTGGAGTGCAGTGGCGAGATCTCAGCTCACTGCAAGCTCCACCTCCTGGGTTCACGCCATTCTCCTGCCTCAGCCTCTCCGAGTAGCTGGGACTACAGGTGCCCGCCACCACACCTGGCTAATTTTTTGTATTTTTAGTAGAGACGGGGTTTCACCGTGTTAGCCAAGATGGTCTCAATCTCCTGACCTCGTGATCCGCCCTCCTCGGCCTCCCAAAGTGCTGGGATTACAGGCGTGAGCCACCGTGCCTGGCCTTATTTACTTATTTATTTTACTTTTTTCTATCGGTGGCTTAAAGGATCGATACTGGAATTTGAATGAAGCTTGTCCTTCAGTATGGAGAGGCTTTTGGAGAGGCTTTTTTTTTTTAATTTCTATTTATTTATTTATTTTTTTTAAGGTAGGGCGTCTCACTCTGTTGCCCAGGCTGGAGTGTGAGAGGCTTTTTAATCACTCAAATGTGTACATACTCAAGTATCTACTCACTAAATCACTGGAGTGATGAAAACATAATGCTTCTTATTGTGATGTTAATTATTTCGTTTAACAATGGAAAGTAGAGCTTTCATTGGAACAATTTACATATAAGCAATTTTTTTTTTTTTTTTTTTTTTTTTTTTTTTTTGAGGCTAGTCTCGTTCTGTTGCCCAGGCTGGAGTGCAGTGGCGCCATCTCGGCTCACTGCAAGCTCCGCCTCCCGGGTTCATGCCATTCTTCTGCCTCAGCCTCCTGAGTAGCTGGGACTACAACATATAAGCAATTTTTAGGGACCCTCGACAATTTTTTGAAAGGCCCTGGAGACCCTTAGGGTTACATAGGATAGACCCTCAAATCTGTGTCGTTTACTTATTAAAGGCATCCAGGAAGGCAGAGAATTTGGTGAAAGTTAAGCTATAAAAATTTTTCTGTTATTTACTAGTTTCGAGATACTATCCAAATAGCAAATTGATTTAGTCTGGCATTGCAATGACTGAATTGGCTCTCTGTCCCAACTTTCTCTTATACTGGCTGATTCACCATTACCCATATTTCATGCATTTATAATTAATGACACATCTACATTAAAAAAGGTGTGAACGATGTGCAATTTAAAACATATACAATGGGATCTTAACATTAAGCCAACTACTGAAAAGTAATGGAAAACATGGCCATCCCCCAAATAAAGAAATTATTGCTCCTGAGCTTAAATTTTATTACCTTGTCAGATAAAATGAAAGCATTAAACAGCGTATACTAGTTGCATATCCTATAGCCCTCCAGAAGAGAGACACTGCTTTGTAGCACTATACCAATGAAGAACATAGGAATAACTACATGCTACAGAAAAGCAAGGTGGGCAGATATATACATACGAACATATATATTAGTAAAAATAATACAAGACAGTTTTGTACAATCTAAAGCAACACAGAATAGTAATTAGTTTATTTTTTAATTTTCTGATTTTAAACAAAGGCTTATGGAATTTAGAATATAAAAAATAGACATATTCTTAAATTAGGTTTCTAGAAGGAGTTCTAAACTGAGTTTTCTGAACCCCACTCCAGATATACTGAATCAATGCTTTGGGGGCAGAGGATTCAGGAATGAGGACTTTGAAGAGTCTCCGGATGATTCTGACACATCCCTTGACTAGTACCATAGCTTTAGCTTATCATTCTCAAGTGTTGTTTCAACCCTAAATTTTGACCAGATGTGGACAGATAATGACCAAAGACCGAAATCAGGAGACTGAGGGCGTATTTAATAATTTTTTGTAAACTTTTCCTACTACACTTTCTTCCAATAATTACCCAATCTATATTGACTAATACATATATTAAATATCTCATTAAGACATTGAACATAATGTAAATATCAGAGGGGCTGAAGCATATTTTGCCTTTTTCCAACCACTACCGCCAAAAAACCAAAAACTTTAAAAATGTCTTTTATATTCAAGGCTTAAGTGTCATTTCTACCCTTTTCTCTCATTTGAGCAGGCAGCTTTCAATTCTTTAGGAAAGGCAATAGATGTCAAATGTTTAGGCTGCTAGCTGGCCTTATGCTCATCAGATCTTTGGTTGATTCATGGTGATTCCTTGAGCCAGTTTTAGATTATGGGTGTTGTGACTTTATTGCCTCCCCAAAGCTTCCACATTCATCATGCTGAGTGCATCCCAGGTGTCAGCAAGATCAGACAATGTTTGTGGCTTCAGCTAAGGTTAAAGAGAGGAAAAGACTCATAACGGTGATGATGCCAAAGAATGAATCAATAGTCAAATTTAACCCAAGTTCTAGCTTGTTAATACAGTGCATGGTTCAGCTGTACTTTATTCTCCAAGTGATTGTACAGAGTAAGCTTATTAGTCTGAGTGCCCAATACTGCTGCACTGCAGTCCAATTCTAAAATGCATTAATTCAGAAGATAAGTTTTACTCTTCCAGAAGTCAAGAGGGATTTTTAATTTTCTTTGCACTTCTGTATAACCCAGAGTACAAGTAAACTAGGTCAGCTGGAGTGCCTTCCAAACAAATTGAAGACTCTATAATCAGAATACCATTCTATTAGCAGCCCCACCATCAAATTTTAAGATGAGATGCTGGTTCCAAAATAAAGACTAATATTATCTTGCCTTTGGATGATTTAGCTATGAATCACTCTAGTATCTGGGAAGACCTAACTTTGATAAGCAGAACTATATCATATGAATATTTATCTCTGTGTCTTACAATGGGAAGAGCAACATGTTTCTGATTCCATTCAATCTAATGTGCCAAACATTAATTCAGAATTCAGTAAAGTCTGATTTCTATCGAAAGAAGAACTTAGAAAGAACTTATTTTGTAGAGATAATTAAATTAGGAAAACCCTTTGTATATCAGAAACTGGATTCTAAGTTTGGATACAATAACTAAATCATTAAAAATATCATCCATTCATCAAGTAATACTTATTGAAGATCTGCTCTCACACAGACTTAATGCTAGGGACTAAGGATGCTAGAGTGAACAAAATAAATATAGCCCTGTCTCTCCTATAGATTTAATCTACTAAATGAGACATATAAGAAACAAGACTAGAAAATGTTTATGAAAATGTTATAAAAAGAGGATGTTAAGATGCTAGGTTAAGATTACATCAGAGGGGCATCTGAATCAGGTTTGAAAAAGTATAGAAGATTTAGGTTGAACCCTAGAGTTTTGAGTTGGGGTTACCTTGGTAAGAATACAAGTTGAAAAAGAGGTAGGGAAGATAGAAAGGATGAAGAAGTGGAAAGAGTATTTTCAAATGCTAGAAGGCAAGAGAAATCTGAACCCAGAAGAACCTGAAAGAATTAACATCTGATTGTATTTGGAGGAGAGGATGAAAGGATATTCACTGATACTGCTGAGTTTCTATGCTGGATAAAAGGTTTGGTACTAAAGTCAGGTCTGATTTTACACAAACTAAATTTGACATCCCAGTGGAAATATGTGATAATTCTTTGGTTATATGGACCTTAATCTTGAGAGAAAATAAAAGTTAAAGCGAACATATAGAAATGGGATTTATAAGCACTGAGGTGATATTTGAAGCATGTTTTTTGATGACACTGTATATAGCAAGAAGAGAAAAAAGCTTAAAAGAAAACTCATTAATTTAACATATAAAAAAAAATAGAGGTGGTCCGGGAACTGCAAGGATTTGCTGCTTGCCAGAACTTGAGATTTCTCAATATAAAATGACCTTTTTTTGATATGATTAGGGTTATTCAGAATTATTCACAACAGCACAATGTATTTCTCTTCCATTGCCTTTCATTTACATTTCCATCTTTCCCTCTATCTCTTTCTCTCTTATCTCTCTTCACTCTCACACTATCTCATTTTGACTTCATTTCTACTTTTCCCCTCCTTTCTCTTTCCATACTCTTTTCCTGTATGTTTAGTATTTGTCTCATAAAATTAAGATGAACTATAGATCGAGCTTGAAATAAAGGAACAGCTGTGCAATGTGTCATGTTGTATGGAAATGATTAAAGTAATAGGGTTCAATCATAAGCCTCCTTCTATCTCTAGTTTTACAAATTTGTATCTATTACTTGGTATCTGTTTTCTACTAATAAATCATAGCTAAATGGATCAATTAATTAGATTAAATGGAACTAAAAATTTTAATCCTTTTCCAAAGCAAACTTATTGGTGAGATGTCATTGCCAAATTTGTCTGTATTCTGTTTTCTCTTTGTTTTCTTTAGATTTACTCCACGTTTTTCTTGTTCTTTCCCTGTGTGTTAGGAAGCTCACTTTTATGGATTACATCATTCAAGCTCCCATGCCCCTTGCTTCCAGCTAGATTGACCAATTGGAGGCACCGAAAAAATGGAGGAGTAGAGTACAAGTGAGATAGTTAGTTCCCCCATCTTCCCATCTGCTGGTCACATGTTTGCAATGGCTGTATTTCCAACCTTAGGACATGGTTCCTTTTGCAGCATTTTCTTTCTAGAGCCACAAGTCTTTTTATTTGTGATGTATATACGACCTATGCTCCTTCACATTTACTAGTGGTAGTGGCTCTTTGATCTTACTAGCTATGAGGTGCTTATTATCCCTTTTCGGTTTTCATGAATACATTATAAATAGTGTCTTCCTTAATCTCTTTTCAGTTACCTCATTTAAACATTCTATTTGCTTCAGGTACACTAATGAACAGAATCTGTACCAGACTATAAGGTCTTTAGGGGTAAAAATCAGACCTTATATATCTTACCTTTATTTTCCTAGTGCATTAAAAAGGGTCCACAGAAGGTATTTTAAAAGTTGTAATGGAAGAATGAATATAGGAATGAATGCTACTTTTCAGATGAGTTTAGTAAAAATTACATTGAGAAAGAGGCCAAGGAACTTATTAAATAGACCTTGAAATTGTGTGACCTGATTCTAATCTTGACACTACAGACAGAAGAATATAAACTGTAGGTTATTTCTCCTCTTAAAGAAAATTCAAACAAAACACCACACAGATTGCAATAGCACAAAATCTACATATTGAAGTACATATAGAAAAATTAGGTGGAAAAACGTGGTGACTCACGAGGTTATAGTCAAAGGAATGTAAACCACAGGACTCCTTCCTTGAGAAGTCAACTCCCTGGTTTGAGATTAGCTCCTGCGGTTTGGCTGGTTACATGGTAGATGTTTAGCAAGCAATAACAGACATTTCCCTTTCTTCCCCAGGCAATACGGTGCCCAAACCAAAAAAAGCATTGTTCTAGCTACAAAACAAAATAAAACACAACAAAATGCCACAAGCCCATGATGAAGCATGTTGATGCAGTATTTTCCAGTGAGAATTTTAAGGATTAAGCAGGGGCATGGCCAGAATGGTGTTTCCTTTTCATGACCTTCTTGCTGTACACAAAAGTAAAATGTCAACACACAATGAGCTGGTTTACTAAAGAAGCTGCGTACATTAGAATAGGCTTCTGTGCAGTAGAGGAGATGGAAAGGAGAGCTGTACTGAGGTGCCAAATGAACTAACCTTTTCCATTTATGTTGTGAGAAAAGCCAGCAAGAGTGCCAAGATCACTCCTGCCTTACCACGTCTAAAGGGAATAGAGAACATACCTGCAAAATATTTCTATCTTGGTTTGTTTGTCCTTTTACACAAATGATCCCATGGTTCCCAGGCTTGCTACCACTACTACTGCCATTACCCAAGTCACTACCAGTGTCGCCATCAACATCGACAAATGCCTTCACGACCACCACTGCAATTAAGAATAATAGTAATGATAAGGCCCCTGGCTATGTTCCATTCATGTTTCTCCATGAAGAAATATGAACTATAATGGTGACTTCCTTCCTCATATTTCAATCTTTCCATGTCAGAAATTTAATCTTTGTATATCAGAAATGTTTAAATACAGGCCACAATGCTGCACTCTCACACCATGTGGCCAATGAGGTGAGCAGGCATTGTGCTCATGATCAGTCATGAATGCTAACTGGTAGCCATCTATTCTCCTCTAATGCATTGCATGATTTTAAGCTACTTAGGAACCAGGTAAGAAAATAATTACTAAGGCAGCATTTCATTAGTATAAGCAAAAGTCCAGTAATTCAGAAGTGGAATAAAGCATTGCTTCACACACACACACACACACACACACACACACACACACACACATCAGGAATCTTAATAACTTTGTAATTCAATCTGCTTCTTTCTTTGAGACTCTCTTGAGATACAATTTATATAAAAAGAAATTCACCCCCTTTAAGTGTATAACTCTGTCAGTATTATTAAATCTACTATCATGAAAACAGTGCCAAAGTCTAGTTTTAGAATATTTATTTCCATGCCCAACATTTCCCTCATGCCTTTTTTGCAGTCAGTCTCTGCCACCAACACTAGTCCTGACAAATCACTAATTTCTGTCACCATTGTTATTGCCACATTTAAATTTTATCTAAATGGAATTACACAATAGCCTTTTCTGTCCAGTTTCTTTTATTTAGCAAAACGCTTTGAGTTCCGTCTATGGTGTTGCTTCTATCAGTAGTTTGTTTCTTTTTACTGAATTCTATTCCATTGTATGGATATACCACATTTTGTGTATTCATTCACCTGTTGGTGAATCTTTGCAATGCTTCCAGTTTTGAGCTATTATTAGAAATAATGCTACTATGACCATTACAGACAAATCTTTGTGTGAACATAAATGTTCCATTCTATTGTGTAAGACACCGGAAAGTAAAATTGCTGAATTACATGGTATGCTTAACATATTTTTTCTTTTCTTTTTTTTTTTGAGACAGAGTTTTGCCCTTGTTGCTGAGGCTGGAGTGCAGTGGTGCGATCTTGGCTCACTGCAACCTCCTCCTCCCAGGTTCAAGCAATTCTCCTGACTCAGCCTCCCAAGTAGCTGGAATTAGAGGCCCCTACCATCACACTCGACTAATTTTGTATATTTTTAGTAGAGACAGGGTTTCATCATATTGGCCAAGCTGGTCTCGAACCCTTGTCTTCAGGTGATCCACCCACCTTGGCCTTCCAAATTGCTGGGATTATAGGCGTAAGCCACCGTGGCTGGCCGATATGCTTAACATTTAAACACCAAAGGTTTACAAAATTTCTGTACTGTTTTGCATTTTTCCTAGCAATGAATGAGTGTCTCATTTGATTGGAGTCGTTAAATAATTGACATTTAATATAATTATTGATATGTTTGAAATTAGGTCTGCCATTTTGTTATTTGTTTTCTATTTTTGTCAGCTGGTTTACCTCTGTTTCTCCTTTCAATACTTTTTATGTTAAACAGAATTTTTTAGTGTACCATTTTAACTCACCTGTTAGATTTTTACCTATATTGCTTCATGTTGTTATTTTAATGGTCGTTTTATGGTATGCAGTATGTGTCTTTGACTGACGCCAGTACATTTCAAGTTAACACTGAAGTATTTCCAGAATACATGAGAAATCTGTACTGAAATAGCACACTCAACCCATGTTTATACTGTTGTTTTCATATATCACACCTATAAACATTAGAAAAAAATAATAGTGTATTTTAATTTTTCCTTTAAATATTTGTATATCTTTTAGAGAAATTAAGAGAAGCAAAAATTGTATATATAAACAGCATAGTGTATATATAGATCAATATTGTGTGTATATATAGATCAATATTTTGTATTTACACACATATTTACCATTTCTTGTGGATGCGGAATATGATTAGAATTACTTCCCTTCAGCCTGAAGGATTTTCTTTAGTATACGTTGTAGCACAGAGCAACTAGCAACACATTAAATTTTTATTTTGGCCTGTCTTTATTTTACCTTCATTTCTGATGAGTTGTTTTGTTAGATATTAAATTATCGGTCAGCATTTTTGTTGGATTTTTGTTTTTTTGTCTTTCCACTCTTGCATCATAGCAGTGTTTTCAGTACTCCGTCATTCCTGCTGAAAGATCCTCCACACATAATTCGTTGTTTTTTTTCTTGCTACTCTCAAAATCTTTCTCTTTTCTTTTAACTTTGATTATAATGTGTCTACTCATAGTTTTTTTGTGTGTTCCTTGTTGGGGTTGTCAAACTTCTTACACATACCTGAAAGATAATACATTTTCACCAAATTTGGAAAGATTTTAGCAATTATTTCTTTAAAAACTTTTCTTCCCTCTTTCTTCTTCTTTCCTCCTGGCATTCCCACTTAAACATATGTTGTGACACTTGACATTGACCCCACAGATATCTAAGTCTTGTATAGTTTTCTTCAAGTTTTTCATCTTTCTTTTTCAGATTTGAGCTTTTTTCTTGGTCTATTTTTCACGTTCACAGATTCTTTCTTCTGCCATCTCAAATACACTGGTTAGCCTATCTAGTTCCTTTTCAACTTCAGTTATTGTACTTTTAAGTTCTAGAATTTCCATTAAAATAATTCTTCTGTATTGATAATCCCTACTTGTTTATTCAGTATATTATCTTTTAACTATTTGGACATATTTATAATAGCTGCTTTGAAGTCTTTACTAAATACAATATCTGGACTATTAAGCATAAATTTTGATAGATTTTTTTCCCTTGGTCTAGTAATTTTTGCTTTAAAAGTAGACATTAGGCTAGGCATGGTGGTTCACACTTGTAATTCCAGCACTTGGGAGTCTGAGGTGGGCAGATCACTTGAGGCCAGGGGTTTGAGACCAGCCTGGCCAACATGAAGAAACCCCGTCTCTACTAAATATACAAAAATTAGCTGGGCATGGTGGTGCATCCTTGTAATCTTAGCTGCTCTGGAGGCTGAGGCATGAGAATTGCTTGAACCTGGGAGGCGGAGGTTGCAGTGAGCCGAGATCGTGCCACTGCACTCCAGCCTGGGTGACAGAGTGAGACCCTGTCTCAAATAATAAATAAAATAAAATAAAATAAAATTGGACACTTTAGATAAGGCAGTGAAATGATTCTGGATTCTGTTTTTTCACTCTGAGAGTTGTGTTTTTATGCTTTAGTCAGTGATAGACATGCATAAATACAAAATGGAAAACTCAGTCTTCCTTGTGGTGTGCAACCACTGAAGTCAATGGTCGTTTTTTGGTTTTGTCTTTTTAAGTGCTTCGTTCTCTAGAAGTCTCCCTGTGTCTGTATACTTCAGTGGTCAGCCACTATTTGTGCAGAGGCTATACTCAAACTCCTCCAGCCACTAAAGCTTCGATTTCTGCCACCCAAGCTGCGTTGGGGAGTTGAGGAACACCTTCAAAAGTGTAAGAGGTTTACAAGGTTTCTTAGGCTTTTGATTTTGCCAGGTTCTCTGGTGTCTCCATATGCATATGTAGTTTGCATATGCATATCATTTATATCAGCCTTTCTGTGGTTCTCTTGCTTCCGAAATCTCCTCATCAAATTTCTCTTTTTTCCCAACTTTTAGATACAGGGGATACATGGACAGGTTTGATACGTGGGTGTATTGCAGCCAGATAGTGAGCATTGTACCCAATAGGTAGTTTTTCAACCCACACCTCTCTGTCTTCCTTCTCCCTCTAATAGTTCGCAGTGTCTGCTATTCCCATGTTTATGTCCATGTGTGCTCAATGCTTAGCTCCCAATTATAAGTGAGAATATGTAGTATTTGCTTTTCTGTTCCTGTGTTAATTTGCTTAGAATTGTGGCCTCCACCTCCATCCATATTGCTGCAAAAGACATGATCTTATTCTTTTTGGGGCTGTGTAGTATTCCATGATGTAATCACAGTTCCTTTAGCCAGTCTACCATTGATGGGCACCAAGTGAATCCATGTCTTTGCTATTGTGAATAGTGTTCCAATGAACATTTGAGTACATGTGTCTTTTTGGTAGAACAATTTGTTTTCTTTTGGATATATACCCAGAATGGGATTGCTGAGTTGAATGGTAGCTCTGATTTAAGTTCTTTGAGAAATTTGCAAACTGCTTTCCACAGTGAAAGGCTTTTACAGGCTGAACTAATTTACATTCTCACCAACAGTGTATAAGCATTCCCTTTCCTCTGCAGCCCCATCAACATCTCTTGTTCTTTTGACTTTTTAGTAATAGCCATTCTGACTGGTATGAGATGGTATCTCATTGTGGTTTTGATTTGCATTTCTCTGATGATTAGTGGTGATGAGCATTTTTTCATGTTTGTTGGCCATGTGCATGCTTTATTTAAAGAAGTGTCCATGTCCTTTGCCCATTTTTTAATGTGGTTGTTTGTTTTTTCTTTGCTTTGACACCTACCCAAAACCAACTTTACCACCTCTGGCCAGGGAAATTTTCATAGAAATACCCTAAGCAAGAAGCTCACAAGTTTATCGTGCTGTTATCTTCCTTCCTTCCTTCTTTCCTTTCTTCCTTTCCTTCTTCCCTCCCTTTCTTTCTCCCTCTCTTTCTCCCTTTTTTCTTTTCCTTCCTTCCTTTCCTTCTGTCTTTTTATTTCCTTCTGTTGCTATTTTCTTTCTTTTCTTCCTTCCTTTCTTTCATTTTTCTACAATACTCTAGCAGTTTTCATGTCCTTTGGGTGTTTCTCAGGGTCCTGATAAAGTTAATTTTTAATAATTTTTTCCAATCTTCTATTTGTTTTCTGCAAAAGGAAGTTGAATAACCTCATGCAGCTATTAGTAAATGGAGAACCAGCTATTTTGCAGTTTTTGTATGCAACATACTCCATTATCTGTGTTCTTTAGCTGACATCTCTATGACTCAGATACACTACAACAGGAAATACTCACAAAGGGACGCAAGTCCAGTGAGTCTTTGATGCTCACATGGTTCTATGGACTAAATTGCTCCCCCCACCCCAAATTCATATGTTCAATCCATGACTTAATGGGACTGTATTTGGACACAAGGCTTTTGGAGGGTAATGAAGTTTAAATGTGACAATAAGGGCAGAATCTTAATCCAATAGGATTAGTGTCCTTATGGGAAGAGGAAGAGCGATATTTCTCTCTGTGACTCTCTGTTGCACTGTACTGAAGAAAAGCCATGCGAGCACATAGCAAGAAGGTGGCCACCTGCAAGCCAGGAAGAGAGAGCCCTCCACAGAACCTGACTGTGCAGGCAGCCTCATCTCAGACTTTTGGCTTCCAGAATTGTGAAAAAGTAAGTTTCTGTTGTTTTAGCCACCTGGTCTATGGTATGTTGTTAATTGCCTGAGCTGACTAATACACATGATGTTCTCATTCAGTTCATTATTGCAGTCCCATGAGTTTTTAGAAGTTTTCCTCTTCTTTAAGAAATATTTGTTTTAATTTATAAGAATACTTTGATTTGGTGGCCGCGCACAGTGGTTCACGTCTGTAATCCCAGCACTTTGGGAGGCCAAAGTGGGTGGATCATGAGGTCAGGGGTTTGAGACCAGCCTGGCCAACATGGTGAAACCCTGTCTCTACTAAAAATACAAAAATTAGCCGGGTGTGGTGGTGTGCACCAGTAATCCCAGCGACTCAGGAGGCTGAGGCAGGAGAATTGCTTGAACCTGGGAGGTGGAAGTTGCAATGAGCTTAGACTGTGCCATCGCACTCTACCCTCGGCAACAGAGCAAGACTCTGTCTTAGAAAACAAACAAACAAAAAACAAAAACAAAAAATAAAACAAAACTTAGATTTGGGGAAATAAATTAATATAGTTATCTAAATACCAATAATTCATCGTGGAAGTTAGAGCCCCTGATTTCAGCTGACTTAATGAAACAACTTCATTTCTAGCAAAAATAAACAGAGAGACTACTAGCATCTTTTGTAGCTACCAAATCTTAGATCATCTATTATACATCTGGCAATTCCTCTTTCCCTGAGTGTCAGATTTGGCACACTGATCCCGCATGCTTCCCTGGTAGCAATCTGCCAGGACTGAGGAGATGCTACCCCTTCAAGTGACCATGCCCTCACACCCATCACCTGCGTCGTGTACCCCTCTTGCAGCTGATCAGCTTCACTCGTTGATATAAAATATTTCTGGATTGTATCTGCTACCACAGCAAGGCAACTTTTATTTGTGTCCCCACCTGAACATAGGGCCATTCTCAGCTTAAAAGAATGAATTTCCACAAGTGTCTTTATGCATTTTTTCTTCTAGTGACAGTTGAAGGGATTGAATTCAGGTATTAACAATTACATTTATTATACTTACTCAAATTCTTTTTTTTATTATACTTTCAGTTCTAGGGTACATGTGCACAACGTGCAGGTTTGTTATATATGTATACATGTGCCATGTTGGTTTGCTGCATCCATTAACTTGTCATTTACATTAGGTATATCTCCTAATACTATCCCTCCCCCATCCCCCCACACCACGACAGGCTCCAGTGGGTGATGTTCCCTGCCCCGTGTCCAAGTGTTCTTATTGTTCAATTCCCACCCATGAGTGAGAAAATGCAGTGTTTGGTTTTCTATCCTTGCGATAGTTTGCTCAGAATGATGGTTTCCAGCTTCATCCATGTCCCTGCAAAGGACATGAAGTCTTCCTTTTTTATTCAAATTCTTTAGAGAGTTGAAGACTTTGGCTCTCAGTACCATCCATTTACAGTCAAACTTTAAATCTAGAAAAAAGGCAAATGTGGCCGCCAAAGAGAAGTCAAGAGAATTCCTCCTATTTATAAAGCTTTCTGCTGTCGTTTTTGCTATAATTTATTTCTCTCTGTGCCTTTTCACTTTAGACCTCTATCACCTGAGATCTATTTAATGATCTCTCTAATTTGGATAAGCTTTCCACTATTATTGGAATGATTTTGATGTCCAATGTTTTTCTCCATCACTGGCACTATGCAATGTGTAACACCAGGATAATCAAGGCATTGACATATCTGTAAGATAAATCAATAATATCCATTTGCAAATCAGTCCTGTTTCATTTCCTGAAGCATTTCATCTTAAAAAGCTGTGGAGCTGAGATTTTTCTCTCTGATGTAGACGATGCTATCTTGTTATATTCTGCAAATAATACTGAGTACAACTGCAAACCAGTTGAACATACATGTGTTCTCTAATTCTGCCCTGGAGCATCCAAAACCAGAAGATTAACATATCAGTATAATAATCTCCTGGGTCTTTTCGTCGACACTGTAATTTCCTTACTTTCCCACAGGATAAGTCTGTTGGTATCTTCACCTCTGAGTTCTTAAGCATGAGTCAAACCTGTGGTGAAACAGTCCCATTGTTACTGTAACTTTAGGCATTGGAGGGAAAGCCCATCTTCAGGGGTTATTTCCAGGTAACAGCTTACTAAGAAGAACTGTCAATTATCTATACATGACTGTATAGTGCCTGACACATGGAAGTCAGTAAGTAATTATTCAAAAATTTGCTGCATAAATAGACTTTTTATTCACATTGTTGTTTACAACGGTAACAAATTTAAACAGACTTGAATTGCTAATATTTGGATATTTTTATGATTTTTTAAAGTAAAGACTTTTGTAATTATTAAAAGAACATATCAAATCTGTATGCATTGCTCTGTAAATATATCTATAATTTACTGGTAAGGGAAAAGTCTAAAGTAAGAAAAAACACGCCCAGCTGGTTGGATTTTATTTTAATAAAATAGATGTAGTTGTTTTTTTTTTTTTTTTTTGAAGAGTATCTTAAACTTGGTCAGGCACGGTGGCTCACTCCTGTAATCTCAGCACGTTGGGAGGCCGAGGCGGGTGGGTCACGAGGTCAGGAGATCGAGACCATCCTGGCCAACATGGTGAAACCCCGTCTCTACTAAAAATACAAAAATTAGCTGGGCATGGTGGTGTGTGCCTGTAGTCCCAGCTACTTGGGAGGCTGAGGCAGGAGAATCACTTGAACCTGGGAGGTGGAGGTTGCAGTGAGCTGAGGTCAAGCCACTGCACTCCAGCCTGGCAATAGAGCGAGATTTCATCTCAAAAAAAAAAAAAAAAAAAAGAATATCTTAAACTCAGTGTATTATGATACATTTATTTAGTGAAATGATACTTAAATATAACACCTGATGATTAATCTGCATGTCAAGTTATCATGAAGTGCTTCCTTAGTTCTCCTGTTTTTCCCAGTGCTTTTTGTTGTCTCTTACACTGATCTTTTTTCCCCTGAGTATAAATAATTCCCAGAATTCTGCTGTTGACTCTTTTTTAATCTCTATTTCTTTGGTGGACTCCTCTACACCTATAACGTTACCTCTCCCCTGTAAACAATAGAAAGGGACAAGTTGTGAGTAGTTGATAAGGAAATGAAGGCTTTCTACTACAAATACAATTTTGACCTGGAAGATAGGGAGATGACCATTCCAAGCAGAAAGGAAAGTATAAGAAAATGAATAGTTGCAAGAAGGAGCAGGACAATTTGGAGAACAGGTATCATCCTTAAGTATGGGCCTTGAGGCATGAAAGCAGGTTAATACTGTATTGTGCAAGGATTGGAAAACTTAGGTTTATAGACAGTTGAAACTCACAGGAGGGTTTTCCCAATGGGAAACAATATGAGTGAGTTTCACTTAAAGAAGATTCCTATGACAGCATGATTCAGGAAGCTTTGACTGACGAGAATAAAAAACTTAAAGGGGCTAAAGGAATGGAATGATACAGGTTGGAAGTAGGGAGGTGTTAGGTGGGGTATAACACCAGGTATGGGAAAAGTTGATGCTCTAGATCAGCAGTTGGCAAAAGTACAGACCCTTGGACAAAATTTACCTGTTGTCTGTTTTTGTAAATATGGTTTTATGGGAACACTGTCATATTCATTTATTTACATATTGTCTATGGCTACTTCCATACTACAATAGCAGATTTGAGTGCTGTGACAGACACTGTACTGTCCATCAACCCTAAAGCATTTACTACCTGGCACTTTAATAAAACATAGAGGATGGGAACAAAGATGAGCCAGAAATAAGTGGGAAGTCTCAGTTTTGATTGGAAGGTCAGTGGCATCAGAGGACACCATGAAGTTGGAAAGAGTAAGCAGACATCTGCATCCTTTGTTCAAAGTTCCCAGAAAATAATGGAGATTTTTAAAACCTTACTGTCTCACCTACATGTATAACCAATGATGTTGAAACAAGGTCAAACTGTGGACCTTTTCTGCATGGTCTAAATGTCCTTAAGGCTTTCCTGATCACCTTCCATGCTCTACTGACAATTTTTAAACTCAGCGCCTGGCTGAGTTTGAGAAACTTTGGTTCTCCAGTTTAGGATAACTTAATACCGGAGCCGAGCCTTGAATCTGATGCAATTACTTTGAGCCACCTGAACAAAGGGATAGTGAATCTTTGTTCCCTGAAGACATATTTTCTGAAAAGATTTTAGATCACATTATCAATGTCAAAACACATTATGGCAATTTATTGTCTTAATACGTGAAGGTGTTCGTGAAAACTGTCAATCTACCAGCCTTGTTCTCAGAAGTTTTAATCAGAGAGCAGTATTTTCAGTCCAGTGATTTGTATTATTACCTCCATGTTCATGCTGGAGATATCAACATTACAGAGGAAAATTTAATTCCTTGTTTTGGCCATTGCAGCTTTAATAACGTCTAATAAAAGTTCATATTTTACTAAGGTGAAATTATATTTTCTCAGTGAGTTGTTTTATTTTAAATATATATAAACCTAAGTAATGTGGCAATTTTAAAAATGTTTTGTGATGAAGGTAGGAGTCATATAGGAGAAAATTAAATGGGCATATATGTAGTGTGTCCCTTCTAAGGTCATCTTTTATCACCTGAATATTCAAAAATAATTGTTTCTATAGGAAATTATTAACACTGGCATATCATGTTCTCTACAGCTCTATCTAGAGGTTTGCTTTAACCTCAAATGCAAACATGTGATTCTTTGGAACCTTAATCAGGCACTACAAGAAAAAAAACAGATTATTTTGTTGTGGTAGCATTGGAAGAGAAAAAAAAAATAAATACCAGGGAGGAAAAATAACAAGGAGATTCTAGGGTTCTTTCTGAGGCAGTGTGAAAGTCTTGTTTCATAGTTCTTGGGAAAGAAGAGAACGGATTCAGAAAACCTAAAACTATAGTTTTGGGGATGATTTGATGACTTTCTGAATTTGCATGCATAGCCTTCTCTTATTATGAACATATACTTGTATGTTTGAGCATTACTTAAACTATCAAAAAAAAAAAAATGAGCTCTATCTAACAGGGAAACCTGACAGGATAATGTTAAATTAAATAAACAGCGTCTAATGAGATCTGTTATTGCCTGCTCTTTGGTCATGCTTGGGCACGCAGTCTGAAGGCTCGTGTTTCTAAGTGCTATCATAAATCTTTCAGCCTATTTTGCTTCTGAAAATTCTAACTAATATGTTTCTTCTTCTGTTGAAGTCTACATCTTCATTTAAAACTCATTTAAATTTCCAGTGTTGAAGTCCATGTCTTCATTAAATCTTGTCTTTGAAAAGATAAGAAAGTTTGCATTGCAACAGATCATTTTTAAGAAGATAAAATACATTTGCTTAAAAATGAGACAGTATTAAAAGTGCAATTCAGCCAGGTAAATGAATACTTGAATCTGGTGGGTGCATCCTTCTCTTTCCATTGCTTTTTATTAACGTAATTTTCATCCATGTTACCCTCAAGAATCTCTGTTTCTTGCATTCAGCTCTGTGTTGGGCGAAGGAAAGAATTTCAACACCTGGCTGAGAGTCTAAGTCCATCTGCCTTGATGGCAAATTGTTAGTGAAGATGTTACTTCACAGGTAGCTATTTCTGTAATATGACGGAAAAAGGCTCTTATGTAGCAAAAACAAACTGATAATAGCCTGCCTCGGAATATATCCAATTAACTCTCGCCTCTCTACATATCTATCTCATACCTGTTTTATCATAACGTTGCACATTTTGGTTTGCTTCTCTAGGGAGATGTAGGTTATGTAAGAAGAACATAGGTTAGGGTTCAATAGAGCTGAGGCTGATTTCTGGCTTTGATATTTATTAGACGGATGATACTGATCTTCAGTACTGTAGGAACTTCAAACTCATTCTATCCAACTCTTAACACAGACCTGTTTTTCCTTAGGATCTGTTTCTTCTTTCGTGTATTTTATCTCCATTTATGAAGCTGCCAGCCACTCTGACTCAAGTCACAAACCTGAAAATCATGACGGGTTTTTCCTTTCTCCCTCCACTGTGATTTTTCAGCAGTTAAAACGTGCCAATTTTTCCAGTTGCTGTGTTTCTCTGCGGTGTCCTCCTTAGTTTAGACCCTCCTTCAATGCCCTGTATACTACCAGGCCTTGAAGGAGGGTCTAAACTGAGGTGGAAGCCTGAAGATCAGACCTATACTGATCTATACTTATAGATCTAGACTGAAGACCAGGTATCCTACAGCTAATAAATACCAAAGCCAGGAATCAGCTTCCGTTCTACTAAACTCTAATCTATGTTCTTATATAACCTATATCTCCCTAGAGAAGCAAATCAAAATGTGCAATGTTATTATAAAACAGACTTATTATAAACAGATCTGTGTTCTCACCGGCTGTTCCCTCTGACTCGTTTCACCATCAATCCATCCTTCACGACGTTGCTCTTGTGACCTCTCTAAAACACCAGGTGACCATGCTGTGTTCTTACATAAACTACTCCATGCCTCTTTGCTGCACACAGAATAAATGGCAAGTTCTCAGCATGGTCCTTATGTCTCTAATATCTGGCTCTGTCTAGCCCTCAGCCCTGCACCAGAGACTCTAGTCACACTCATGTTTCCTGAAGGGACTGAGATCTTTCATGCTTACAGCCTTTCTCACACTGCTTCCTCTACCGTGAACAACTCTCCCCTACAACTTCTTGTGGGAAATAAACAATAAGTGGCTGGGCGTGGTCCTCACACCTGTAATCCCAGCACTTTGGAAGGCTAAGGTGGGTGGATCATCTAAGGTCAGGAGTTTGAGACCAGCCTGGCCAACATGGTGAAACTCTGTCTCTACTCAAAATACAAAAATATTAGCCAGGCTTGGTGGCACGCGCCTGCAACCCCAACTACTCGGGAAGCTGAGGCAGGAGAATTGCTTGAACCTGAGAGATGGAGGTTGCAGTGAGCTGAGACTGCATCACTGCCCTCTAGCCTGGGTGACAGAGTGAGAGTCCCTCTCAGGAAATAAATTAATAAAAATACATAAAAAAACAACAAGCACACAAACTAAAATGAAGCAAACAACAACAACAGTAACAAAAACCTTGAACAGTCAGATTTAGCACTGAGTTTTTAGGAAGTGTTACAGATCCTTTCTCCAAAGATGCATGCACGCAATTAGTAAATACTTACTGAGAAAAGTAACTGTCTCCAACTTTTCCCTGAAATCCTTGTCTTGGGCTTAAAATAGCATTTGTTTTATTTATCTTTGCTCCTGTCTTCTTGTTACCTAACTTCACTTCTTTCTTATTGTTCAGTCCTGAACTTCTCTTATGCACTGCTTCTATCTCACAGATTCTGTTGCAATAAGGTCTATAATTTAGCTACTATCATTTTAGTTCTGAAAGCAGTCATCTCAATAAACACCATACATCATTCTACTATAAAGGTACATGCACATGTATATTTATTGTGGCACTATTCACAATAGCAAGGACTTGGAACCAATCCAAATATTCAATGATAGACTGGATAAAGAAAATGTGGCACATATACACCATGGAATACTATGCAGCCATAAAAAAGTTGAGTTCATGTCCTTTGCAGGGACATGGATGAAGCTGGAAACCACCATTCTCAGCAAACTAACACAAGAACAGAAAACCAAACACCACATGTTCTCACTCATAAATGGGAGTTGAACAATGAGAACACATGGACACAGGGAGGGAAACACACACCAGGGCCTGTTGACGGGTTGGGGGCTAGGGGAGGTATAGCGTTAGGAGAAATAACTAATGTAGGTGATGGGTTGATGGGTACAGCAAACCACCATGGCATGCGTATACCTATGTAACAAAACTACACCTTCTGTACATGTACCCCAGAACTTAAAGTATAATTTTAAAAAATTTTAACTCTTTTAAGTATAGTTTATGTCTATATTTGCCCCATGTTTTCATATAGGTGATAATATAACATTTAAACTCTTAAATGTCATTGGCTCTGTACTTTAAAAGCACACCCTACCACTTAATTATCTTTTACTGGGGAAAATATGCATTGTACACTTGTTTTGTATAAACATTTTGCAAAACCAATTCCTTTTATGCACGGCAGTATTTGTTTTATGAGGTTTAAATACCACAGGGTAATTTCTGTATCCTTTCTCATTCAAGATATGAACATAACACTTGCAATCATATGCTGCCTCTGTGAGAAAGATGCTACTGATTCACAAGGTACATACGCTTTGAGTCATTTATACATGGGTGGAAGTGAGTTGTACTAACAATGTATGCTTGCTCATATAATGTAATGACAATCTAGTACATATTAGTTGAGAAGAAATAGAGTGATAGAGTGTGATTATTGAACAGAATGAATCAAATTGCTTTGAAAGGGATGCAGTTAGGCTCTTACTCCAAGTAAAACCTAATCCTTGGCCATTGTTTTCTGAAACATTACCAAGAACTTCTTGGTATGTTGGGGTATAATATTGCTTCATTTGTCATTGATCATTTTTGACCCTGGATAAACAAGGGTAAGATGATAGTCACCATAGTACAGAAAGAAAGATGTTAAAATAAGGAAAAAGAACAACAAAGACTGTTGCCTCTTAGATAAGAGTGGGAAACATCTTAGGGGCTGCTACTCATCTCTTACCTCTCCTATTAACTTGGTGTGTTTCATAAACTGTGTCAGAGCAGAAATTACTTGACAATGCAAACATGGTGGTACACCATGCTATTTTATGGAGTCAGTATTGCCAGACAGATCATATAAGCCATTACTGCCTACAGACTTCCAGGACATACTGAATTATCTGCATGGAATTGACATACAACAGTGAAGCACAAATCTAGGAACAGAAATCTTGCTGTCTGTATTAAGTCAACAACTTAATGTTGTATCTCCCTGGCCTCGTTATACTCTAGAATAAGATATAATTTAGTACACTGGAAGTTGTGTTGTGATGTACCAACAAACTATTTATAAATAAATCTCCACTCTACCTAGGTGTATTGGTTAATTTTTAATCTTGAGACTCATAAATGCCAGGTTATCTCTAGAAAAATGAGAACATGGGTGTATTGTTATTGTCACCATCGTCATTAAAAATAGCAAGGACAAGACTATTCGCAGTGCACTACATATTATGCACTGAGTTAAATAATACGCAATTATCACTGGGTTCTCAAATATAATTATAATATGGTTGTCACCAAGTCTCCTACTATGACACATGTGATAAGAATTCCTTTTGGGCTTGTCAGAGTCACATGTGTGGTGAAGCTTTTCTATTATTCTTTCCTGGAAAAAAGGATGAAACCTATCATTGTGGAAGATGACTGGTCCCTTGGAGAGTCATCCCATCAGTTAAAGTGTGTTTTCCTAATCCTTGTTACCACCTTGTGTTTCTTTGCACTTTACTGGTTTATATGTATAAAAGACCCCAGAATTCTGAGCTATGTTAAGGAGTGAATCCCATGTCTGTCTGCTCTTAAGGGAAGACCTCTCTCTCTCTCTCTCCATGGCTTCTGCCCTTTGTCCAGCCTGTGAGGCATTCCATCTGCCTATGTCTGTGAGGAGAGGCATACAGCCTCTGGGGCTGAACCAGTGGGGTCAAATAATGTTCTCACCATTTAGTATAATTAACTCCAACCACCCATCTGTTGCAAGCCCCATTGCAGCCAACACAAGCAAGAGTAGGCCAAGAAGAAATTTCTCCTCATTATTAAGCCTAAATCTAAGCACTTGTCTGTCTGTAAAAACAGAGCGAAGGGAGGAAAACTGAAACCAGTGCACGGGGTCTGAGGTTTCAATAAATGTCAGGGAGCGTCAAGTCTGTTTGGATTGCAAATTATTGCTGGCTGACGGTCTTACTATTTTACAGCTAGAGATTGCTGTCATGGGGGGATGTGGTGGGAGGAACCTCTCACATCACAGCCAAAGGGGAACAGAAGTTACCAAATACTGTAACAATTATAAAACATTACAAGAGGGACTTCAGCATTTGCTAAGTTTGGTCTTTCCTTAACGAACATTTCAAGAAACAACAGCCCACAACACTCTGCTCTTCCCATAGGTTTTGTTGAAGTGCTGGATTTGCCAAAGATTGAGAGCTCATTTCTCTGGTTTACCCATTCTAAACTCCACTTCATCCCTTTCTTCTGCTGAGCCGCTTTAAACATCTGAGAGTGATAAAGAGGCCTAAATGTTTCAAGGTGAATTAATACCTCACTACATATCCTGGAGAAATACACACCAATAATTTGAGCAGCGGTTAAGACTGTTTTTCAGATGGATTAAATGAGTGGGCAATTACTGATTAAAATAAACCTAATGCATGAGCATTCCAGCCCTGTCCATGGTTGAACCCAGGTCAGCCACTTTCTATTGGTAGAAAGACTTTTCACATTATAGAAAGTGCACATGCTTCTTGGTGCTTTTGCTGAAGCTAATTAACATTTTTAATTCATTTTTTTTTCCTGGCAAATGCCTATTGAGAGTCTATTACGTGCCCAGTATTGTGTTAGGTGCACTGAAAACAAAGAAAATGATGGTCTTCATTCTTCTTGAACTCGGAGTATAGTGCAGTTCTTTTCACCAAGGCTGTTCTGCTTTTAAATCATTGAAAAATTCCTCAAGTAATCTTAACACCAAAAAGGGAAAATTGTTCTAAGGTACAGGGGTAGCTATAGATCCAAAAGAAAGAAAAACAGGAGGACCTCATAAAAAAACTGAAAGTTGGTACCAAGAAATTATTAAAGACAAGATTACTTTCTTCGAAGCTCTCCTTGCACTATCTCGTCTTTCTGTGTCTCTTACAGCTGGGGTTTATTCTTCTCCTCCTCAGGTTTCTAGGATTTCTAGCTTTCTTTTCTTGAACATGCATAGAATTAAATAGAATCTTCTCAGGCAAGCTCTCCATTTCAGTGCCCCAGTTGAGCTTCCCATTTCAGTGAGGAACTCTTCTAAATCCCAACTCAGAATTTATGGAGGAGAAAAGTGGATTGTTTCAATTTGAGTCAGGTGTACACCATTAGCACTTAATACTGATTATAGGATTTAAGGTCTGAAATATGTCTTAACTCCAAGAAAATGATGTAAACTGAGTTTCTGGCTATAGCTGATTGATCTAAATCCTGTATCAATACATATTGTCCTTTAAAATAAAAGAATAAATTTACAAGTAGAGAATGTCATAAACTGTGTTGTGAAATTTTAAGAAAGAGTCAGCATTTGAAAAAAAAAATCTAAGATGGAAAAAAAATAATAATGCTTTCTGTCCCATTGCCACCTGCATTGTGAGGCAATCACCTGACAAGAGCCTATTTTCTTTTCTTTTCTTTTTTGAATGGAATCTCACTCTGCCACCCAGGCTGGAGTGCAGTGGCATGACCTTGGCTCACTGCAACCTCCAGCTTCCAGGTTCAAGTGATTCTCCTGCCTCAGCCTCCTGAGTAGCTGGGACTACCGTTGCCCGCCACCACACCTAGCTAATTTTTGTATTTTTAGTAGAGACTGGGTTTTCCCATGTTGGCCAGCCTGGTCTCAAACTCCTGACCTCAGGTGATCCGCCCTCCTCGGCCTCCCAAAGTGCTGGGATTACAGGCATGAGCCACCATGCCAGGCCCTCTTTTCTATAATCTATTATGTCTCGTAAGGATCTAGGTAATACTCCAGAAATCCAAAAATCACCTACTGAAGCCTGACAATGCAATCACAGGTGGCCTTGAAAGAGAGTAGAGATGTGGATTTCTGCCAGTAAAGTTATGAGTATTATGTCTCTCTGTCCATATTTTCTGGGAAGGTCATTGACCTAAAGTCCAGATCTACACCACTTCCTGGGCAACAGCCAACAGTATGACCTGACAACAAGCCCCAGACTGCATAAGTTTGGGTTCCCCAGGAGTAGAAACTAACTCAAAGATTTGAATAAAATTATTTTATTTGGAGGGTGAAAGAAAACATCCATGGGGGAGTAAGGAAGAAAGACAAGGAAGGGAAAGCAGCCAAGAAAGAGTGCATTGCCAAGCCAGTAACAAGTGTGGGTACACAGAGATTAATCCTATGGGGAAAACTCTAGGAATCGGAGTTTCAGATCAAATTAATAAAACCACATGACTTAGAGTCACTCCCCGAGGAGGGTGAGGTCACCGAGGGAAATCATAGACAAACTCCAATCACTTACATTGAGAGCTGCTTCTAGGGGTTTTTAATTCTCTACTTCAGTTTGCCATGCTGGCAGCAAAGCAGTCTCTAGAGCAAGAAAGACCCTCAAAGAAGTGCAGGTGCCGGCAGCTGCAGTGAAGTGGTAAGGAAGGTGAGATGTCGATGAGGCACTAAAGTCATCCACTAAAATCCACCTGCTCAGATCTCTGCATGCCCTGTGTTAATTTCATTCTAACCTGTATTGATTTTTCAAGGTGGTGGACAGTGTTTATTAAATGATTAAATAACATACAACAGGAGGGATAGTGAGAGAAACCATGGTCTGCTTCAGTTGGTTTCAAGGCTACCATCAATATTCCTTTTTTCTCCCTTTTCTACCCATTCTAGACATCCCTCATCCTTGTCCATTTCTGCTGGTCTAGGATGCCTGCCAAGTAGAAGGCTCAGACCTTCATCACGGGAGATCGAAAGGTCTGAACCTTTGGTCACTTTGCCCTTGTCGAGCTGTAATTGCTGCAATCGTACATTCTTGCAATTGCAAGAATGCAACAAAAGCATTCTGTCTAAAGTATGGCCAGGCATGGAATCAGCAGGATACGTTCAGTGAGTGTCCTGAGTTCTATATGTGCTCCTGGTTCCATTTTATAATGTTATTTCTTCATGATAATCAAAGTCAATTACTCCTACCAGTTAGGTGGCAAAATGTGCTTTGGGTGCAAGAAAAAGCCAAGGCCCGTGGAGAGAAGGGAAGCAGGGTTTGGCAGTTTGATGTTGACAGCATTCACTGAAATAATAAGGACACAGAAATGTGAGTGAGCAGGACATTGACCAGCATCTGCTGTGCAGGCATAGAGAAACATGATATTTTGCCAAATGAACAAGTAATGGATCTTAAAGATTGATGACAATAGTTTTGGGGAAAGATGTGTACATGGGCTTCTCCATAATTACCCAATATTTAAAATTATTTTGTCCTGTATGAATATTCTTTAGAAGATCTCAATAAAGGGAATCTGATTTAAACATAGTGAACTACTTATAGTACTACAGAGAAAGAACTAAAGGAGTTGCATGGTTGACTGGAGTGATTGACTAGCTATCAAGGGAAAATATGGCTGGAAGAAATGTGGAGGGAACTCAGTCTCCCATGGGGAGTCCCTGAATTCCTAATGGGGGCCACAGAGCCTCAGAGTTGAGAGCGCTGGCTCAGGCTTTTCATATCCGAGTTTCACAACATCTAAGTGAGGATAAGGTAGACCATGCAGCTGTTGTGATGGACCCGACACTCCCAGCCTTTAAAGCAAGAGAAGTGTGTATGTCAATATGTCACAGTTCATGAAGGTCTTCAGGTTGTTTAATTACAATACACCTTCTTTTTTCTGGAACAACAGTCCCTTTTCTTCATTCTACTTCTACTTCTAACCTATCAAAATGCTACTCAACCTTCAAATTCATAATTAAATTTTGTTCCTCCAAGAAACATTATGCTCGCCTTCATTCCCTTTTAAGAAGAGATCACTCTCTTCTCTTAACTTTATTAAACGGTATTTAATAATGTATCACACATTCACTTTTTTATATGTATTATATAGTCACTTATTTTTGTGTGTGTATTACATATTCACTTGTTTTATAGTTGATTTTTCATACACCCTCACTGTAAATTACTTGAGGGTAGAAATGTGCCTTAGACATCATCTTATCAGTCCCGTAAAAAGTGCACCTAATGAGTGCCAAATGTTTGTTGTATGAATACAATTTTAATAACAATCTTACATAGTTCTTGTCTAAAGAACCCTTACTTTTAATGTCTGCAGTTGATCATTTTTATTCCACAATAGGCTTATAAATCTTACACTAATCATCATGGAAGGTACAAAGAACCGTGTGTGTGTGTATGTGTGCATAGGTGTGTGTATGTGTGCATGTGTGTGTAAAACACGTTGACCTTTGACCGGGCGCAGTGGCTCACGCCTGTAATCCCAGCACTTTGGGAGGCCGAGGCGGGCAGATCGTGAGGTCAGGAGATCGAGACCATCCTGGCTAACATGGTGAAACCGTGTCTGTACTAAAAATACAAAAAATTAGTCAGGTGTGGTGGTGGGCACCTGTAGTCCCAGCTATTTGGGAGGCCGAGGCAGGAGAATGGTGTGAATTCCGGGGGCAGGTGGAGCTTGCAGTGACCCAAGATTATGCCACTGTACTCCAGCCTGGGAGACAGAGCGAGACTCCATCTCCAAAAAAAAAAAAAATTGACACTTTTTTCAGAGCAATGTTGACATCTGTCTGTTGAAATCGGTGAATTTTTCCATCTCAACTCTTTCATTTGCCAACAGCACTAACTGTCAGAGATTAGGGCCACCCATATGACTCATTTCCTAAATCAATATAGTTGGTTTTTTGGGCCCTCCAGAATTGAGAAATGGCAAACACCAATTTCCTTTTCTTGTTTGTCATGGTACCACTATTCATTCTAGAATGCTATGCATGTGTATGTTTTAGTAATGGCTCTGTGTTTTCCAGAGAAGGAAGTAAGGTAGTGAAGGCATTTTTTAATTGATCAAGATATGACAATTAGTACAATAAACTAATTTTTCCAACAATAATACTAGAAAATTAAAAGAACATTTGGGGATTTTTGTATTCATTATCTCATGTAAATAATATTTATTTTTAGGGTTCATGAAAATAGCAGTGTTCAAATTCCAACACTGGTTGTGCCATCATGCACCTGACATCTGGGGGTAGAGATAACCAAATGATCACACAAAGGCAATATTATGGCAGTCATAGAAGCTGTGTCAGACTTACATGGTGAGCTATGATGGGATAAAGCAGGGATCTGGATCCTGCTCAGGCAGATTGTAAAGGATTCTCTGGAAAAAAGAGTTGGCAGAAGTTGAAGCCATGTATTTCCCAAAGTGCAATCCCTGGAGCAGCCTCAGCATCACCTGGGACTTGTCCTTTGTGAATTCTTAGGTCCCATCCCAGACTTACTGAATGAGACTGCCTGGGGTCTAGGGCTTAGGAATCTGTTTTGCTAAGCTTCCCAGATGATGATGTATGTGAAAGTTTAGGAATTATTAGGTGGTATGCCTAGAACACAGAAAATGAGAAGGGTGTTGGCAGGAGAGAAGGCTAGGGAGGCAGGTTATATACACAGAGCATTGTAAAGTGAGTCAGGAATTGGGGTCTACAAAGCCACTAAATATTTTAAAGTAAATGAAGTAGGTACAGGAGTAGAGGTGAGGTGACATTGTGAGACTTACCTTTATTTCAAAAGATCATTCTGGGCCAGGTATAGGGTCTCATGCCTGTAATCCCAGCACTTTGGGAGGCTGGAATAGGGGGATCACTTGAGTTCAGGAGTTTGAAACCAGCTTGAACAACATATTAAGACGTCCTCTCTAAAAAAATCAGTGGGATGTGGTGGCATGTGCCTGGAGTCCCAGCTACTTGGGAGATGGGAGGATCACCTGAGCCCAAGAAGTCGAGGCTGCAGTGGGTCGAGTTTATGCCACTGCACTTCAGCCTGGGCTAAGGAGCGAAATCCTGTCTCAAAAAAAAAAAAAAAAAAAAAAAATTCCATCTGAAGTATGGACACGGGGATTGACGAGGCTGTAGAGACTGAGATGGGACCTGCTGAGGGTGTCTAGTTGTCCAGGTGAGAAGCACTGGTGACTAGGCCTAGGAGCAATATAGAAGAAAGTAATGGATTGAAAGTCATTTAGGGAATAAAATCCAAAAGATTTGATAATTTGGCATTGTGAGAACATAGCACCTTGAATTATTATAATGTGGCTTATATCTTCAAATTTGTTTTTGAATTTTTAGAATATGTTATTTATTTATTTTTGTACAGAATGTTGCTCTGTCATCCAGGCTGGAGTGTGGTGACGTGATCTTGGCTCACTGCAACCTCCACTTTCCAGGTTCAAGGAATTCTTCTACCTCAGCCTCCCAAGTAGCTTGGACTGACTACAGGCGTGCGCCACCATGCCTGGCTAATTTTTTGTGTTTTTAGTAGAGATGGGGTTTCGCCCTGTTGGCCAGGCTGGTCTCGAACTGCTGATCTCAAGTGACCCGCCTGCCTCGGCCTCCCAAAGTGCTGGGATTATGGCATGAGCCACCACACCCGGCCAGAATATTAACAGGAAGATATGGTTGCCAGGGCATCAGTAAATATTGCCCACCAGTCAGGGATAACTACAGTGACAAGAAAGACAATAAGTAGGTTATCATTGTGACCATTTCTTAACCCCACCAGCAGGTAGGGCTTTTCCCTTAAGATAAAGATCATATATTTGCTCAAGAGCTACTCCAAAAATCTGAGACACTAATTTATGAATTTTGTTGGCACCCTCACGTGTAGCACTTTTGCACAGAAGTGAGATCCTCTAAAGAATGTGACGAACATTGAAGCTTGCACTGAACCCTCCGAGGATGCTCCTGAGATAAGTTTCACAGAACACAACCTTAAATCCAGCTAGTGTCTCCATAAGTCCAAACATCCTGCTACTGGAAAACAAAAACAAACAAAAGGCAAAAAACAAAACTCTGTGGAGTGTTTGTTTCAGTCATGGTAGATCAGTTCTCTGAACATCTACTATATGTAAGGCATTAGTAGAGGTGGAAGATGTCGTGATAACTTGGCATGGTTCCTGCCTTCCCGTGGCTTACAGTTTGGTTAAATGATAGAGTCATGTAAATTGATGAGTGCAATAAAAAGCTATAGGGGCTTCCAATATATCTGTACAGACATCGATTCTCCCTAGAGTTAAGAATTAGTGCTCAAGAAGAAGATAATATTATGCTGACTATCGCAATAAGAGTATTTGACAAATGAAGGCAGCGTAGGGCAGGATTTAAAGACACAAGTTTGGGTTAGCATGGCAAACATTTCTGCAAGACCCAAGCAAAGGTGTTCATGTGAGACATGCTAATATTTTTGTTTTGTTTTGCATGTGATTTAAATATCTTATTGCCACCCCTCTGACCTTTACACTTCAGAGCTGGTTTTGCCTCCACAATCATATCAGCCTCATTTGACAGCTATCATTAGCAATATAGATGGTGATCATTGCAGCTTTATAATGTGTTGGATGATTCCCTTTGCTTTAGCCCAAAAAGTACACAAGGAGCACAAGAAAATCAACTCAGTGCACACATACCATGATCTTGTTGCAGACTCTCTTGCAGTGAAAGGACATGTGGGTTTTATACATTCCTAAACAGCATTTTCTTTGAAAATGCATCCAGATCTGTTATTCTATCCTGTAGTGTGTCAAATTTTTTGGAATAGAAAACTGGAATGCTCCCCTACCTCTACAGAATGTTCTTTGCTTTATAAACTAACCAAAGGAAAAAAAGAAGACAAGAAAGGTGTATGTTGGAGTGGAAATATGTCTGTATGTCTTAACACGCACCTAGAGTGGTAAATTTTAAAAGCTGTAAGTAACAATTTTATACCAATAGTGTCTCAAGATGGCCTCTCTATTTTCCCCTATGGCAAAGAAAAGCAGCCAAGTTTCCCTTGTTCGATATCTTGAAATGGGCTCCATTTTGAGCCCATGGTATGTAACTCTAATGCCTGTGGAATATTGCTTAACTTGCCAAGCAATCAGGCATACCAAGTTGATTGCACAGCGTGGAGCATACCTTTCTGGAGGTCTTATCTTGGGAGAATGACAATTCAGAGTCTGTCTCTGATTCCCTCTTTTTCTTATAAACTTAAGTTATATCTGAATTTCCTGAAGTTATAAATCCCTTATTTTTCCTGACCTAGAATAGTATTGCAAAGACTTTATACATACTTGAGGAAATTTAAAAAATTAGCAGAAGCAAATCACTCTGATCCCAGTTTATTTGTGGAACTTCAATAAGAAAGAAGACAGACAAAGAAAACGAAATAGAGAAAAGCAGGAGAGAAATGAACATTTATTGAGCAAATACTATGTCGTGCACCGTGGTAAGCACTTTACATAAGTCATATCTTTATATGTATTTATAACTTCTCCATGGAGTTTCTGTCAATTTTCTAGATGAGTAAGCTCAGAAAAGCTAGGCAAGTTAATCAGTAGAAAGTTAGAATTCAACAATAATTTAAATGCTTTCCCTGCTCTGCCACCTCACATACAAGCATAATCATACCAGCATTCTGATCTGTTTCAAGCACCATATTTTACCAGCAGAAAAGTATTCGACCACTGGGCATGGTGGCTCATTCTTATAATCGCAGAGTTTTGGGAGGTCGAGATGGATGGACTGTTTGAGCCCAGGAGTACGAGACCAGCCTGGGTAATAGAGTGAGACCCCGTCTCTACAAAAAAAAAAATAAAAATAAAAAAAAAAATTAGCTGGGCACAGTGGCATGTATCTGTAGTCCCAGCTTCTTGGGAGGCTGAGGCAGGAGGATTGCTTGAACCTGGGAGGTCGAGGCTGCAGTGAGCTATGATTGCTCCAGTGCACTCCAGCCTGGGTGACAGAGTGAGACTCTGCAAAAAAAAAAAGTACAAATAAAAAAAGTATTCAACCTAAACACAAAATAACAAGACAAATCAATGGGCATAATGAAGAAAAGTAGTTTGCTGGTGGACTGAATTAATCACTCCTTAACCAGTGGCTATTGCATTACATACACACATTCGAGGATTGGCAAGGCATGCCAGAGTTATCTTCTTGGTGCTGACTTCTAGCCTTTCCTCCTTTAGTGTCTGTTCCATGGCTGTTCCAGTGCCAAAGTCAATCAGTCAAATTTCCAAAGGATGCCAAGACTTTTCATTCGTTCAGCAGCCTTTCAACAAGTCTTTACTGAGTTGTTTTTTTTTAATCAGTCAGAGTCCTGGCAGGAAAGAGAACTCATTGCAGATGGTACAAATGAAGAGATTTTAACGAAGGGTCTACTTAATGATATGTAGATAGGGTTACAAGTATAAATCTAGAGAGGATGCAGTGCTTAGAGATTAGGAGCAGCAGGAAGCCATTACACCTCCAGGGTGGAAGGAATTAAAGGAAGAATTGCTTTTATTCGAGCCAAGTTAGAGCTGCAACCCCAGAGGAACAGAATACCTGGCAGGAATTGTGGAGGAATGCAGCTACTGCTCGAGATGAACGGAAGCAATGATGGAGCAGAGAAATACCACAATCTCTCTCTCCTCCCTCCCTACAGTCACTTCACAGTACCTCTCATTGGCTGAAAGCACCCAGAAGCCATTTGACAAGGGATCCAGTCCAAAGGAGTCTACCTCCCAGGGCACAGAGCAAAGCAGAAGAGTAGAAGATGAATCTGTGGCCGGGTAATCCCAGCACTTTTAGAAACTGAAGCAGGAGGATCACTTGAGATCAGGAGTTGGAGGTCAGCCTGGACAATATGGCAGGACCTCATGTCTACAAAAATAATAATTAAATTAGACGGCATGGTGGCACACGCCTATAGTCCCAGCTACTTGGGAGGCTGAGGCGGGAGGATTGCTTGAGCCCAGGAGTTCGAGGTTGCAGTGAGCTGTTATCATGCCACTGCACTCTAGCCTGAGTGACAGAGTAAGAATCTGTCTAAAAAAAAAAAAAAAAAAAAAATGCATCAGGGGGAGTTAGGGATGACGAATAACTTGCCCAAGTGCTAACCAGATTCCTGGACCTAATTTAGGCAATGAACAGTGAACACAGAATAGATCCATGAACACAGCAGATTCAAATTCTGCACCCACAGAGCTTACTTTCTAATGCAAAATAGAGGCAAAACAAAACAGGGATGGAGAATGAGATGTGGGATGTTCCATAGTGATACAAGCTAAGGAAAAATGAAGGGGACAGGAAAGGGGACTTCAAAATCTGTGAAGGGTAGAACTTTAGACAGGATGACAAGAGGTGTCTCACTTCACTGAGGATTCCCTGAGATGGTAATGTTGCCAAAAAGACCTGATGAAGTGGAGGAAATTTACCATGCAGGCAGTGAGAAGAGCGAGTGTGGAGTCCAAAGAAAGTTTGGGCCCAGCATGGTCAGGTGTGGGTAGAAGGGGCTGAATGAGGAGTCATGGGCGACAAAGCCAGGAAAATACTCACTCCATAGCTTTTACATCACTCTTATCTAATTGGTATATTCTCTCAATAGGGGATACCAGTACTGCAAACACATGTTCACAAAAGCCTTTTATAATGAGATTTTCTACACACACACACATACGCACACACACAGATATACATGCACAAATATATTCAATCCTTAAATAAGGCTTACTCATTATCTATCTATTTTTATAGTCTGCTATAAAATATATCACTCTTACCTCTCCATCACATCGCTTCTGGTTTATGTTTTGTCTCTGACCAGACTCTGTACAGAGGGATGAAAGACTGACAGCAGAATACAAAAGAAGCTGAAAGACTCAAAGTGATTCACCCATCACCATCTAGGATGGGTCAGTTCACTTTGCTAGGCCAATTAATGGACCACCTTCCCATTTAGTGCTTAATCATTTTGGCGTGTGATGTCCATTTCTTTTACAATCAACTTTGACCAGTGTAATGAGGAATGTGATACAGAGTATGGCAACTGCTGCATCCAGTATTCTTTAAAATTCCCTTTTGAAGGGATTGTGGCTGTCACTCACTGCTTCCCAGAGGAAGCCATGAAATCAGAAAGAATTTGATTTCATTTATCTTGTACCCTGGAACCTGTAGTTTTTCCTGAACCCCTAAAATGTATTTTGTCTGCATGGACTAGCCACCATCATCTTTCACCTATACCATTGCCTTTACCTATATATTACATACACAGACACTACACATCTATATGTTTACATACAGATGTGTGTATGGATATCTCTGAGTGTATGTATATATATATATATATATATTTTCTTCTGTTTATAAATGTCCTTCCCAGTACTTTTTCCCTAAGATACTCTTGTTCAGCCATCATTTTACAGTCCCATTATTACCTTCTCTGTGACACTTTTCTAGATAAATCCAGGCAGTATCACCCAGGCTTTTCTTCATGACCCCACGACACTCAGTTGAGACCTGTGTTAAAGAACTATTGATGCTGGCTTGTGGTGTCTCTCTTTACAGGCCAGTGATCCCAACTAGACTGTGAGCTCCATATGGTGAAAGACACAGCACACTGTTTTGGGTCCCTGTCTTTACAAAGGGTGTGATTCATTTCTGTTGCTTAGAGCAGACTGTGAAGATGGATGGTTGGATGGATGGGTAGATTAGATATATATATATATAGATAGATAGATAGATAGATAGATAGATAGATAGATAGATAGATGGATGAGTAAGCCTTATTTATTTAAGGATTGAATATATTTGTGCATGTATATCTGTGTGTGTGTGTGTGCAGAAAGTCTCATTATATAAGGCTTTTGTGAACATGAGTTTGCAGTATTGGTATCCCCTATTGAGAGAATATGCCAGTTAGATCATAGATGGTGGTGTAAAACTGGCTGTAGGTTTCAATTTGCTAAAATACTCAAATAACTTACATCTTGAACATAAATACTTTGTTGTTGACTATAACACAGTCACAGAATACTCAGTTTCCCTCTAATCTAATGACCTTGCTGGACTTGTCATCTGGGAAGTCTTTGTGATTTCATCTTATCTATATTTGAGCATCATAAAGATGAGTGGCTAAAGTGTGGTTAATAAACCCCAGCTGGGCATTTTCAAGATGAATAAACACACCATTTTTTTCTACTGTTTTTTCATGTGGAAATGATGAATAAAAGTCACAATTCTTATTTTCATTATAAGTGGAAAAGTAGAAATAATATCAACTTATGATACTTGAGGCTATTTTAAAGTGTTTTAGAGACACCCTGAAAGTTTCAAATAATTATAACTCCAGTCAAATTTTATGGCTGCTTGTAGATTTTCATGATCAAAGAAAAAGTAAACAGAGAACACTTTTCAGGCTGAAAGATATTCAGGACTTTACAATTGTTTTCTTGGCCCTCCTTCTTTTCTCAGAGTGATTAATAGTTTCACAATGTAAAAGCACCCACATTTGGGATTAAGTAACTGAATGAATTTAATTCCTGAATCCATTCTTCATCCACCCCAGGCATGTTGCGTAATATATTATCTCAGTGATTAAAAATACAGTGACCTAAATACAAGAGAAAGTCTTCAAAAATTTTCAGCTACCCATTCTATTACATTTCATAAGTTTTAACTCAATGTTTCTTATTTTACTGAAAAGCATATTAGTACAAGTAACGAAATATGAAAAGAGGTATAGATTAGGTTTTAGTACTATTGATACTAATATGCTGATTTTAATGATTGTAATGATTGTACGTGGTATTACAATAGAATGTCCCTGATTATAGGAAATGCATACCATGTACATGAGTAAAGGGGTAATATGTTTATAACTTATTTTCAAGTGGTTCAGAAAAAGTGATATGTATACATATTTATGGGGATATAGGCATTCATATATATGAATATGCATACAATATATGTATGTGTAAATATGCATATACACATATAAGTGTGGTAAAAAATATAGATATACATGTGCATATATAGGCACACCTGTATATATGCATGTATGAGGCATATGCTTATGATATACGTATATATAAACATACGCATATATATGGTATACATATACAGGTAGTTTAACAGATGATATCTATATGTTTATGTACATATGCATGCGTATTATCCCCATTGCTATATCATTAAAACACATTTTGCATTTTTCATGTTTTACATAAAATGTAATTGTTATGTATATTTTGTAAATGTTAAATAAAAGTTTTTACATTTGTGGAATATGAATGAATAACACACAAAAATTCTTTTAATCTTTTTAAAATTGACAAATATTGTGCATATGGTGTACACCATGATGTTTTGACATATGTGTACATTGTGGAATGACTATATGAAGCTAATTCACATAACCACTATTCACATACTTCAGATTTCTTTTGTGGTGAGCACATTTAAAATCTACTCTCTTAGCAACTTTAGAGTATACAATACATTGCTATTAATTATAGTCACCATGTTGTACAATAGATCTCTTAAACTTGCCCGTCTTTTCTAACTGATATTTTGTATCCTTTGACCAACATCTTCCCAATCCCTCCCACCACCACCCTCCAAGCCCCCCATAACCACCATTCTGTCCTCTGCTTCTACGAGTTCACAACATTTTTAGGTTTCATATATAAGTTAGATCATGTGGTATCTGTCTTTCTGTGCCTGGCTTATTGCACTTAACATAATGCCCTCTGGGCTCATCCATGTTGTCATAAATGACAGGAATTCTTTTTTTAAGGCTGACTAGTATTCCACTGTGTATATAGCACATTTTCTTTACCCATTCATCTATTGACCATCATTTAGGTTGGTTCCATATCTTGGCCACTGTAAATAATGCTGTAACGAACATGGCAATGCAGGTATCTCTCTGACAAACTGATTTCATTTTTTTAATGTATAGCCAGTAGTGAGATTGCTGAATCATATGGTAGCTCTATTTTTAATTTAATGAGAAGTCTCCATACTGTTTTCCATAATGGCTGCACTAATTTACGTTACCACCTACAGTGTGCAAGGGTTCCCTTTTCTCCACATGCTCACTAACACTTCTTACCATTTGTCTTTTTGGTAACAGCCATTCTAACATGTGTCAGGGGTTATCTCATTGTAGTTTTAATTTGCCTTTGCCTAATGATTAGTGATGTTGAGTATTTTTTTCATACACCTGTTGGTTATTTGTCTTCTTTTGGAAAATGTCTGTTTAGGTTCTTCATCCAGTTTTTAATTGGGTTGTTGTCTTGAGTTGCTTGAGTTCCTTTCTATGTTTTGGGTATTAACTTCTTATCAGATGTATGGTTTGCAAATATTTTCTTCCCTTCAATAGAGTTTCTTTGGCTGTGCAGAAGCTTTTTAGTTTTGTGTAATTCCATTGTCTATTTGTGCTTTTGTTGCCTGTGCTTTTGGGGTCATATCCAAAAAACCATTGCCTAGCCCAATGTCATGAAGCTTTTCCCCTGTTTTCATCTAGTAGTTTTATAGTTTCAGATCTTACATCTAAAGCTTTAATCTATTTTGAGTTTTGTGTGTGGTGTGAGATGAAAATCTAATTTTATTCTTCTGCATGTAGATACCTAATTTCCCAGCACCATTTATTGAAGGATTCTTCTTTTTCTCATTATGATTTTTTGGCATCTTCTACCTTTGGTTATTGTGAATAGTACCACTATAAACATTTGTGTACAAGTATTTTTTGAGGGCCAGCGTTCAGTTCTTTAGTATATATTCCTAGCAGTAAAATTTCTGGGTCTTATGAAAATTTTAGCTTTTTGAAGAACTGGCAAACTTTTTCCACTCACATTTGATGTTAGGAGCAGGATTCATAAAGTCATAATGCAGATGTAATCTCTGAATTTCAGCAGTTGATTTGTACGCTCTCATGCATCTTACAGACACCTTGAGCAGGACCTAGGGGGGGAATAGACAGAGCTCAGTGAAATCTGTTCCATGCTTTCAAGGGATTCTTATTACAGTATCAAGAGATTTCAGGCAAAAGGAGAGATCACTTAAGAAAGGTAGAGGCCAGGCGTGGCGTGGTGGCTTATGCCTCTAATCCTAGCACTTTGTGAGGCCAAGGTGGGTGGACCACTTGAGCTCAGGAGTTGCAGACCAGCCTGGGCAACATGGCAAAAACCCCGTGTCTACCAAAAATACAAAAAATTGGTTGGACGTGGTGGCATGCACCTATGGTCCCATCTACTTGGGAGGCTGAGGTGGGAGGATTGCTTGAGCCCAGGAGGTGGAGGTTTCAATGAGCTGAAATCATGCCACTCCATTCCAGCCTTGATGACAGAGTGAGACCCTGTCTCAAAATAAATAAATAGTTAATTAATAAAAAGAAAGGTAAAGATAAGGGAATGTGGAATTATGTCACTGTTTTAAAAGGACATAATAGAGAAGAATAAACAAAATTAAGGGTCAGAGGTAAAGTATAAGGGTTCTACACATAATCCATGATTCAAAAATATCCTCTACATATTTAAGCAAAAGGCTTCTGGTCTTTATCTCAGTCTTTTTTTCTGGTTGCTCTACTTGTTTCCAATTTCTAACCTTATGAATGTCCCAGGGTCCATCTCTGAGCCCTGTCTTTATCTACTCACACTCCCTAGAAGTCATTAATTTTCATGGCTTTAAATGTGTTGCATACATAGACAATTCTCTGTTTTTTTAATCTCCAACTGGGACCTCTTCTCTAAACTCCAGAATTATCTACCTGCATATAAGACTCTTCCACAGGGTATCCAATTGACACCTAAAATGTAGTATGTCTGATACTGAACACCTAACTTTTCCTCCCAAACCTAGTCCTATCTCTGTCTTCACTGCCTTAATAGGTTCACACTCACCTATCAGAGTTTAGGCCAAATATTCTGCCTTTTTCTCAAACTCCATATTTAATTAGTTAATAAATCCCGTTGGCTCTGTCTTCTAAGTGTATTTATATTCTACCACTTCTTGCTATCTAAACTGGCCCCTCCTTTGTTCCAAGCCATTATCATCTCTTACCCAAAATACTGCAATAGCCTCCTAACAGGTCACTCTACTTAGTTTTTTTTCTAGGTTTCTGGTCATGTATAGTTTTATCAGTGAGGTCTTCCCAAATAACCCTATTTAAAGTAGCACTCCAGCAATCCCTAATTCTATTTCTCACTTTGTTTTCCTCTGTAGAACTTTACACCATTAAATAAATTGTATATGGTACTTATTTATATATTTCATCTTCCCCTAAGTTAGACTGTGAGCTGCAAAAGAGCAGCGACTTTTGTCTGATTTTTATTTTTATTTTTTTAACTGAGTGTGTATAGAGCCAGAATAGTGTTTAGGACATAGTAAAGGCTTGTTTTAGGTATTTCTGTATGAACGAATGAATGACAGTATATTTGGAATACTTGTACAGTCTTCCTTGTGATGAACAATACTTACCTAAGAAATCAGTTATATTATGTCTGTTTAAAAATAGTTTAGAGCCTAAAGATACTCGAAAGCAGGAGACACTTATATATGAAACATTTTCAGAGTAAATATATACTTCCCTAAGAGGTTTGGATTAAAAGGTGCTGACTCAAGTTGATCTGTGGCCTTAAGCACTGAAAGTATAAACCCACTTCTAATCCTCTAGTGAAATATTTCTGGACCTAGTAGCTGCAGATCATGGTTGTAGTTGTTTTTCTGCAATACACCAATGATGTGATCACTGGGCAAGTTGCTTAATACACTTCGAGCTTAAGCTGTAAATTGGTGATGACAATAATAATAAGGACCTCACAGGATCACAGTGAAGATCAGCCGAGATATGGTCTTGTTTTATAAAATTCTAAACATTCTTCAGATATAAGGCTAAGGCTAAGGACTATGTTTTCAAACAGAGGAAACATATACAAAGTAATAAGCTCAATGCTACATTTGTCTAACTACAGCATATTTCCTTACTATGGAATATATTTAAAATTAGATGGAAGGAATTGTTCTAGCCTGCTTGACAGAATATTTTAAGCCCTGTTAAAATATGTTGATAATTTACGGTTTACAAACATTATTTCTAGGCTTCGTAAATGGGCTTGGCTTTCTCAGGTACACGTTAAATCGAGCCTACTCCCCTCCTCCTCATTTGGGACAGAGTCTCACTCTGTTGCCCAGGCTGGAGTGCAGTGGCATGATCTTGGCTCACTGCAACCTCTGTCTCCGGGGTTCAAGTGATTTCTCCTGCCTCAGTCTCCTAAGTATCTGGGATTACAGGCATGCACCATCACGCCCAGCTAATTTTTTTTTGTATTCTTAGTGGAGATGGGTTTTCACCATTTTGGCCAGGCTGGTCTTGAACTCTTGACCACAAATAATCTGCCCGCCTTGGCCTCCCAAAATGCTGGAATTACAGGCGTGAGCCACTGCACCTGGCCATCTTCCATCGCTTTTAAACATTAGTCTGGGAAGTGCCCAGCAGGTAGCTAAAGTACACACATATAGGACAGAGTGAGTTTTAAGGATGTTGATAGTGATCTAGGTCTCAAATCTGCTTTGGGACTTTGGTTCACTAAAATGACCATCCCGGTTGACAAGTAAACTTTATTTCCTTCTTCAGTATCATAGTCATAACTTACGCAATACTATCATCTTCGTGCCAGTAACAACTCAGAATTTCACATATTATTTTTTATTCTTTATCAAATCTTCATGAAGTCAATACAGGTGGTCCCTGACTTAAGGGTTTTGGACTTTACAATGGTGTGAATGCAATTTGCATCCAGTAGAAACTGTACTTTCAGTACCCTACAACCATTCTGTTTTTCACTTTCAGTACAGTATTCAATACATCACATGAGATATTCAACACTTGATTATAAAGTAGGCTTTGTTTTACATGAGGTTGCCCAACTATAGGCTAATTTAAATGTTCTAAGCACGTTTAAGCTAGGCTAGGCTAAGCTGTGGTGTTTGGTAGGTTAGGCATATTAAATGCACTCTCGACTTGAAATATTTTCAACTTACAATGCATTTATCAGGACAGAACCCCATCGTAAGCTGAAGAGCATCTGTATTATTATCCTCATTTTATGATGTAATACATTAAAACTCAAGGGGTAAAATAATTTTTAAGAAGGGATGGCAGAACTAGGATTTAGATTCAAGTCTAACTTCAACACTCATGATTTTGTGACCATGTAAGTCTCTTTTATGATACCTACATTTCTTCATTTTGTAGGTGCAAGTAGATATGTAGTTCCATAGATATAGGTGGTCTCAAAAAAAAAACGAGGGTGGGGCAGAAGGAGAGAGAAAAAAATAACAATACAAAGAAATGAACACAGCACAAAGATGAGGAATTGGAAGAGGAGGCATTTCTTCCATTTTTATCACAACACTTTTTTGGGGACTAGGCCTACTCTCACCTAGACTTGACCTAATTTCTTTAAGACTTAGACACACGAGTGTGGTCATTTTCCCTGCCCTCCTGTGGGTGCAGAGTTTGGTTGGAATATTACTTAAAAGTCCTCATTCCTATTGACTCTAGACTGTCTAACAAATATATAATCTAAAAAAGTATTCTCAGATCCCCTAAATATTCAATAAATAGATTTGATGGATATACCCTTCCTTGTATTGCTTTTAGACTCTTAGTAGAACCCTACTGGGCTGTTTGCTGCTTTTACACATACAGTTCAGCACTCAATTAAAAGAATGTGAAGCCTGTATATATCATGGCCCAGCTTCTAGCTTGCACTGGCCTTGCTGGTTCTTATTAATGATTCATTTCTTTTGACAGGAGCAGCAACATTTCAGGACTTCTTGGGTGGAAGAAAGTTGGCAGAGAGAACGTCCACAGTGAGTAGTTAAACATTATATGAATTAATACCCCCCATCAATAGTTTAATGGATGAAATGCATTGATTGCTTTGAGAATTATGCTGAGGTCTACAGTAATAAGCAGAAATGTCTGATTTGACTTTTTATTTAAAAAAAAAGTCTGCAACATAATCTACCACCAATTACACAACAACCCCACCAAAGTAGTGCTGAGTGGTCCCACTACAGTAGTAACATGTTATAAAAGCTCAAGTTTCAGTACAATTAGCTTCTGGCTGCAGTTTATTACCCCATTTGAGATTTAAAACTTTTTTTTTTTCCATTGCATTCCAACAATGCTTATGTGTCTGGGGCTAACACTTTAAAACAATAATGGAATGGCAAATATCTGTCTGGCTGGAGTTTGCCCAAGAAGAATGGTGTATTAGAGTTTTGTTTTTTTTTTAATTCAAGCAAGGTAGAGGGGACAAAATAAAAACGACCTCTTTAATTACTGAAAGTGACCAAGGCTATAATGTTTTACTAAGAAAAAAAAAATGCCTTTCTTTGGCATTTTGTAGAAAATTTAAGAAACACTTTGGGGCATGCAGTCATCCCTGTTTATCTAAAGGCAATTTCCACATGATGAAAAAGCAGTTCAGTTCATCATTCAGATCCATCCACCTACTTAATGACTGTTCGCAAGATGTCTGATCTGAGATAGATAATGAATCTCTCCTTGGATTGCCTAGTACTACACAAAATTGGTAGTCAGGTTTGAGTTTTTTAACTTTTTTAGGGTGTTGATGATGACTGTAGAATTTATTGAGAGTGTGTTCTGTGGGCATATATCATGCTAAAGTTTATGTGCATCATCTTATTTAATTCTCCTAAAACCTGTTGACTTAGGTACTATTATTTTCCCCATTTTATAGATGAGGAAATTGAGGCTTAGAAAGCCTGAGGAATTGAATGGTTGCACAGCTAGAAGTAGTGGGTCTTGACTGATGCTTTGGGAATCTACTTATGCGGCTTGAAACATTGTGCAGTGCTGCATGTTGATGTTGATGATGATGATGATGATGATGATGATGGTGATGAATGGAAAACCTGTGGAATCTTCTTGCTAATCTCCTGCATGTTTTTGTTAAATAACTCTTTCCTCCAGAAATCTAAGTCATTTTCTTACATATCTCAGATGTCTGTTCCTTTATTTTAATTTCCATTTAAATCTTTATTTTAATCCTAACTTATTGTTTACTCCTCCTATCCCTCAGACTGTGTAACCTCATACTTCCTCGTGGTTATTAGGAAACTGAGCAGGGTGGGGTGAAGCAGGGAGGTGAACTCTTTCTCAATAAGTGTTCATTGAGACAGTTTACTTAGCAGCCTTCACTTTTAGTGAAGGATGGAGTTCCAGAGATGGAGGCATCGGTGAGATTGGAATCCAAGAGTTTACTTCCCTAGAGTCAATACACAGTATCATTCTTTGATGCCTTTCTCAACTCAAGATATTTAAACTTCTAACATTAGATGTTGTCAAGTCTAGAGAGCAACCCACATCAGTGTGATGTGTGTAAGGCTGCAGTGAAACATAAATTTTGGTATCAGAATGTACTGACATCACTAAAATCACCTTTTTTAATCCCTTGAAATAAAAAAAGATACTTGCTGTGTATTAAAATATTAATATACAGGCCGGGTGCAGTGGCTCACGCCTATAATCCCAGCACTTGGGAGGCCAAGGCGGGTGGATCACGAGGTCAGGAGACCAAGACCACCTGCTAACATGGTGAAACCCCGCCTCTACTAAAAATACAAAACCAAAAAATTAGCCAGGCATGGTGGCACCCACCTATAGTCCCAGCTACTTGGGAAGATAAGACAGGAGAATCGCTTGAACCCAGGAGGTGGAGGTTGCAGGGAGCGGAGATCGTACCACTGCACTCCAGGTTTGCTGACAGAGCAAGACGCTGTCTCAAAAAAAAATTAATATACAAAAAAATTACAAAGACAACCTACGCAAAAATCAATCTAGCAGAACCAAGGTGTGTTGGCTTGTAGTGCTTTTGCCACAGGAAAGGGTACATCTCTTTTTGTTTTTCTCTTATTCTTCTGAGGCTCTTTATAGCTCCTGGCATATTGGCTTCCCACTCTGGGATGGCTTGAAAAACAACTTGTCATTTTTCTTCATTTGGGTAGTAATATCCCGCAGCTAAGGTCATCTTTGGTTCTGTTACTGCAGAGGGAACCACTTTGTTATATGGGTTTGTCACTTCTGATGAGCTGCAATTGTGTCTTCAGCCTGAAATGTCATTCCTCATCTCTTGAGCTTGGAACATGCCTACTTTAGGAGACGTATCCAATGTCACCTCTTCCCTGTAGCTTTCCCTTCTCCCCTCTCTTACCTCAGGTGGAGTTTTCTCATTTGTGCTCCTAACACTTCATACATCATACTGAACTATAAATACTTCCTCTCTGAGACTGTACTCACCTCATGGGACACTCTGGCTTATTCATTTCTTGTCTTTATCCATAGCACACAGTAAAATGTAAGGTGGGTGTTGGGTGTATGATCAGTGTTTCTTATCCTGCAATGAGGTTTTATGTCCCTGACTGTGTGCTCTATCCATCTAAAATCCTTACAGTTTATGATATCTATTACATATACAGAAAAGTAGATATTGACCCAGGAGCCATGATGACTGATTACTTGTAATTGTTCTGCAACTACCTGGGCTTCAATTTTATCGTATGTAAAATCAGAGAAGTGAATTGAATTTCTTCTATTTTCATGTATTCATTAATAATTCAAGATGTATTTGCCAAGTATCTGTTTTTTCCCCAAATATTGGACTAGGTAACTTCTTAAGCATAAAACATCACACAGTTTAGTTGAAATACAAAAAAAAGTTTGCATTTGTGCAGAAAATAGAGTTACTATAACAATGCTTGCTTTATTAGCTGGGCTACTAAAAGCACAAGTTGACTCAGTTTCAAATATAACTCAAATCAAGATAACAATATTTAGTTTCTAAATCCCATGTATCCTTCAAACCATACAATTAGTATCAACTAATCCCGAAAAATCAGTTCCTTCAGTGATCACAGGTTAGGATTTCTGCGATCCATGCTGACATTTGTTTTTCCTTCTTAAATCAGTCAGGATACTGATTTAATGTGTGTTTTGTAAATTTAAGCAGAAGTAAAAGTCTTTGAACTAAAGGAAATCTATGTATTTGTTCAACAGATATTTATTAAGTATGTAACATACCCCTAACATTGTGATATTTGCCCAAGATACAAAAATCAAAATGGGCCTCTGTCAGTGAGGGGTTTATAAATTTATGAGGGAAACATGGATGTAAACACACCAGTATTGGAAGGACTCTGATGGAACAATGTTTAAATACAGTAATAGCTGGCCAGAAGAAATGTGCTCTTCTTAGTTTGGGCCTGGGTGAGCATAGGATGTTTGCCAGAAAAAAACAAATAAATAAATAAACAAATAAAAACCATTAAGGGCTTTCCTGAGGTCCAGTCTTGGTTTTATCCATCAGTAGGTGGCACTTGAGGTGAGTCTCAAAAACGCCAGCGTATGTCACCAGAAAGACAAAACTGGGAGGAGGGAGACCATCTCAAGAAGATAAAGTAGGATGAGCATTATCAGAGGAATATGTATCTACACAACTACAAATGCATCATCATGGCTAGAAAGAAAGAGACAACCGTAGTCTCAGGGAGACCTGTGGCTGGAGAGTAGACACGGGTGGGAGTACATAGCCTCTTGGCTAAGATGCAAAAGTAGCAACTTCACCCTGAATGTAGAGGGAAATCCAGGAGGGTCTTATGCAGTAGAGCAAGATAAGCACGTTTCAGAAACCATGGACAACTTTATATGTGATCAGAAATATTTGCTAAATCTTGAAATCTGAACTTTACACTCAGAAATGCTTGTGTTGTCTTCTATAGGCATTTTTGCCAAGTGATTTTTTTTTTTCAGTGAATGGAATCACAAACTCAAAATATGATTATACTATAAGAATGAAAATCAGGATGAGATCTTTCATTCTATCAGAATCTACTTTCCACATCTAGGATTAGGCCCATATTAAATTACTTAATTCAATCTTTTTTTTTTTTTTTTTTTTTTGAGACGGAGTCTCATTCTGTCGCCCAGGCTGGAGTGCAGTAGTGCCATCTTGGCTCAGTGCAACCTCTGCCTCCTGAGTTAAAGCGATTCTCCTGCCTCAGCCTCCCAAGTAGCTGGGATTACAGGTGCCTGCCACAATGCCCAGCAAAATTTTTTTGTATTTTTAGTAGAGATGGGGTTTCACTATGTTGGCCAGACTGGTCTTGAACTCCTGACCTCAAGTGATCCACCAGCCTGGGCCTCCCAAAGTGCTGGGATTACAGGCATGAGCCACAGTGCCCAGCCATCTACTTTTTACCTCTAGAAGAAAAGATCCAGTGGTCAGAGATCACCTTTCAGTGGAGGTCCAAGCACATCCTTGGATTTTGGCTCCTCAGGCTTCCATTTATAATCTTGAAACAAAGAAGAAAATAAAGAACTAAACCATGGAGATTGGGATGGTTTTAGTAAGAAAAATAAAAGTTGGTCCACCTTATTAGTTTCAAGTGAAAATGGATCTATTGCTGATTTCTGAAATGCAAAACCACAGCTCTCAATCAAACACCTATAGTTATTTGATTAGCTATGTTTCAGAGGTTATTGATATATCAGTAGTAAATAGGAAACACCTTAACTGAGAGTCCTTCAGAACAAATACTGTCGACTCTGCTGATCATTTTTTTTGTGGGTGTAAGAAGTTGTAGCAGGCAAACAGTTGGAAAACTTTCGAATCATTCTTCAAGAGAAGAGAAAGAAAGAAAGAAAATGTCATCATTGGGACAATGCAAAAACTTCCTAACCAGGTTTAGTACCTGAAATAGTTCCCTGTTCTAATCTATCCTTGCCATGTTACCTACAGAACTTATCAACTTGAAGTCACACAAAAGCCAGGCGTGGTGGCTCACACCTATAATCCCAGCACTTTGGGAGGCCAAGGCAGGTGGATTTCTTGAGCCCAGGAGTTCCAGACCAGTGTGGGCTACATAGAAAAACCTTGTCTCTACAAAAACTACAAATATTAGACAGATGTGGTAGTGTGCACCTGTAGTGCCAGCCACTCAGGAGGCTGAGGTGGGAGGATTGCTTAAGCCAAGGAGGTGGAGGCTGCAGTGAGCCAGTGCACTCAAGCCTGAGCAACACCACAAGACTCTGTCTCAAAAAAAAAAAAAAAAAAAAAGAGAAAAAATTGAAGTTACACAAATCCCGTTTTTAATCTTGGCTCTGCAAATTTCTCATGGAATGAGCCTCTGTTTTCCCATCTGTAAAACTGAAATAACTGCCTATTTTAGGAGAGGAGGAGACGTTGTAAGGATTAAATGGACACCCTTAGGTATGGGGTCTTGTGCTTTGTAGGTCTGCAACACAGTTAGAGTGAGGCAATGACACTGTGGTTAATATTTAACTTTTCAACTAAGCTCACTATTTATGGTTCTAAGCTAATTGCCCACAATAAGATAGATCCAGGTACAAAAACAATTTTGTTTCTAATAACTGAATTGTAATTAAACCTCCACTTGTTGAACATGGAACACTATGAATATAAATCTTCTCAGAACATCCTGAAGCTCTAATGTTTAAGATTTACACATCATTGCTTGGGGACAATTTGATGGCTTCCAAAGAGGAAAGCTTTTCTCAAGTAGAAGAAAGCACTCCTAACGAAAGTGATCACCTCGGTAGCTGTCAAGGTAAACTGGCTTCGATTTTGATGGATTACAGTGAATATCCCTTGCCCTTTACAAAACAATATGTAATTGTTATGAAGAAACCAACTGGATAAAAAACATGGGATGATAATCCACTTGAAACTGGGAAAATCAGCTAATACAATATTTTGAAAACAGATGACCAATAATTCTAATTTTTATTATGAGGTCTAAACCTGATTAAGTGGTGAACCTGATAAATCATGAACTAGTGCAACAGTTCTGAGTACCTGGACAGATATCTTGCAGAAGATCCCAGAGAGCAGGAAAGATTAGAGTATCTGGATCCTTCAATATCTTCTTTTAAGTTCTGTTATTAACACCAACAGGGAGCAGAAGCAGAAACACATCATATTAAAGCAGTGTTTCTCAAACATTTTGGCCTCCAAGCCCCCTTACTCTCTGAAAAACCACTGTGACCCAAGGGCTTTTTGTTTATTGAGGCGCTGTCTAGTATAATATGTATTACATTAGAAATTAAAAGCGAGTAATTTTTTTAAATTATTAATACAACTTACAACAGAAATATTTACATGTAAGACTAATAAATTTTTAATGAAAAATGACTTTTTAAAAGAGAGAGAGAGAAGATGGCATTGTTTTCCACTTTAATGTCTGGTTTAAAAAAAGAAAACTGAATTCTCATGTCTGCTTCTGGAATGTTTCTGTGTCTACAGTTTGTTTCAGTTGAATTATAGAAAGAAAATATAGATGTATAAATACGTGAATTTGTGAAGGGAAGAATAATTTAATAACTCTGTCAGTTGATTCTGGATATTTCTTCCTTGATGTCATACCAAAACTCCCTCAAAGTTAGTATCTTTAAAGTTTAGTTGCGATGTGGAGTGTGAAATAGTATCAATGGGCTTTTTGTACTCTGTTACTTTAAAAATCTATCAGATGGGTCTTTCAGCCTTGCACGACTTTGTAACATTCTGCATCAGTTATTTGAAGAATAATAATTCACTAAGTCATGTGTATCTTCTGAACATGGACAGGTTTCATTATATTAAACAATCACCTCTGTTACTCTTAGCACCAATCACGCCAAAAAAGTCTTGTAATATTCGGAAACCATGCCCATGGTGATGGAAACAAGTTTTTCAAAATGCTCATTTTTGCTTGAAAGCTTATATTTCATCATGGACAACAAATGCTAACAGTTTTCCTTGAAGTGACAGGTTTACTTCATTCATTTTTGAAAAATTGTCTGCCAAATACCCAACTCTGAATAATCATAATTTGTTAGCTTTTCTTTCAAGTAAAAATGATGTTTATATTTAAAAAGTGATTAGTTAAGCTGACAACTCAGAGAATTGTACAGCTGTATTTTTCCCTCTTTTTAGGTATTCAGAGTACTTTATAAGTGCCTCCCATTTTATCACATAGATTATTTAAAAAGACATCCACGCCAAATCCAGATTTAATAAAATTAATGATTGTTGTTACTTCCTTAAAGATTTCAATGAAATTGGCTATCTTTAATGCCACTGACTTGATTCACACTTGAGATGCCAGTATTGTTTTTGTGCCATCAATACAAATGTTAACACAGGGGGGAAAGGCAAATGCTGTTTGTATTATCATAAAGAATCGTTTTGATTTCTCAGAGAACTCAAAGTGGCTTAGGCACCACGGACCCCAATTTGAGAACAGCTGTTTTAATTTGCAAAGCCATTTCACAAAACTGCATTATTTGTTCTTTACATCTGGCCATTTTATATATGAGGATGGAGCACTAAGGGATATTTCAACACTTAGTGTATATTAGGAACTTAAAAGTCTTTGTGCCATGAATGGAGTAAACTAGACATACCTAAAATCCAGGTCCCCTGGTGTATGGTCCTGTGTCCCTTCTATTAAAGTTTTATTTTTTTCTAGATATTAAAGATTTAATTTTTTCTAGATTTGGATGAACATAGGGAACCAACAGCAACATGAAGGAGGAGCATCTAACCCTCTAATCTCTGCACTCTGCCACAACTCAACCAATTTGTATGGCAGGGAGTAGTATTCGTTACCTTGACTTGTTACGCTACAAAACTTTGTGGGGGTGATTTCAATTCAATTGGATTCAATCTATGCAGACTATGTTGTCAGGAGTAACCATTACTTTACTGGAAGCTGGCCCAGTCACCTTCCTGTGTGACCTTACGCAACTCTCCTGAGAAAGGAGCTCTTTAAACTTTGATTGAAGAAATATAACTCATCAAAGAAAACAGGAGTGAAACAACCAACCAGGAGGCAGATCTCCTTATTCCCAGGAGATGGCTGTTCACACAAAAACAATGCTTGCCAAGCCTTTGGCTGCTTCTGGAGTCCAAGGGCCACAAAATAAATGATCTACTGCTAGTTCAGCTCAGTCAGGACTGTAGAAAATTCAGACTGTGGTAGGGTGGATTAGTGTATCCTTCTATGAACACACGGAAAACTTAAGTTTCCAGGGAGGTGCTTTTGGCACCTTGAAGGAAAGGCAAATTAACTCAGGGAAAAGCTGATAGTGACTAACAATTCCTATAAAAGACTATTTTTATAAGCAGATCTAGTGAAACCATACTGATCAGTCAAGAGAAGGACTGGCCCAATGACCTAATTACCATTCAGTGGGAAAACTGAAACCAGCCCTGGAAAATTATATCAATATTATGACCTTTAATGGGCACCATTTTAAAAAATACCCATGGTGATCCTAAAATTTTCCCTTTCTTTTTGAGTAACCACATACTGACAGCCAGTTTCATTTTGAAAAATAATAATAATAATAAAGTTCTTCAAATTTCAGGAGAATCCCACCAAAAGTTCTGGTCTTAAAGGTTAATTAAGTAATTAATTAAGTGAGTGATTGTGCTCCTCCTCCTAACCCATAGCTTGGGCCCAGATGCCAATGAACTTCTCATTAGTTAATTTAATGCCAGGTCAGTGAATCCATCCATATTTTCAGGTCAGAGCTTTCTTAGAAGTGCTTTTTTTTTTTTTTTTTTTTTTTTTTTTTTTTTGTGCATCTAAATTCTCTAACAGTTGCCGCTGCTCTTCACAGACGCCTTTAAATTTCTTTTTAGCTGCAAAAACATGCCACTGAAAAAGAGTGAGAAATTGCCAAATGGACTTGCCTCAATTTTAGTGTGTATCTGTGGTCATAGCTCCGGAGCCACAAAGGGAAATTCATCTAATTAAAGGAGATGTAAATCTGGAAAGCACATGGATTGGCAATGAAAATTAATTAATCCATTTGTTCATTCAATCAGCAGTTGTATAATAAATGCCTACTACATCTTACCTACTGTGAGAATAAACTAACAAACAAAATGAGAGATGGCTTCAGCTCTCCAGGAATTCGGGGGCTAGAGTCACTCAATAAATGCTTGTTAATTTGATTTGACTAATTTGCTATATTCCAGGGATGAAGCCTTTGGTAGAAAAGTACAGCTGTCAGGACAAGTGTTCTAAGAAGAGTTTTGATTACTAGTATAATGGCCTAAACCCAATCATTTAGCTATACACAGAGTAATTGAATATGAAATGTTGCTGAGAAATAAATTATTCAACTGAAATTTCGACTTGGAGTCTTCAAACAGTTTGCTTAGCTTCCCTTCATCTTTTGTTCAAAGCCCTTATGGAGGCAAAGCTTTCATCAAGACTTAAGCCTTCATTCACACAGAGAATGTATAACGTTCTTGCCTCCCTCTCTCCCATGGCTGATTAGAAGATACTAGAGCTTCTCAGACATCCTTACACTCCCTTCCAGCTGCTTGTGTAAAGCCGGATTCTACAGCTGTCCACATTGTTTTCCCTTTCAATTCCACACCATCATTCTGATATATTTCTCTTTCACTGACTATCTTCTTCTCCCACAAGCCCCAGAATCCCTTTTGTTGAAGATATGTTTGTCTGGGCATGAAGGCAAAGTGCTTGATTTCAGAGTATATAGTTTGAAGTATAAAGATTCTTTCAGAGTTTTTATCACAGTTCTTATTGTTGTGGTCTGTTTTCACAAGCCAATGTGACCTTCTAATTCCTCAGCTATCTGCCTGCAATTGCAACAAACTTTGCTATTGGTCTTTGTGAATTGCAGAGGCCCAGCTAGAGATTCAATTTATACTCCCATCTGCTTACTAGCAGCACTTCTGAAAATTTTGCAACACAGCAGATTATTTCTATGAAATTAAGTACCTCTAGAGCTGACTTTTAAATATTTAATGTCTAAATTTCAAAAGCATTTTAACTGTACCACAACTGTTTTATTCTCCTTCACCATCTAAAATGATTCAAATGTGCTAGGTTTTGCCTAGTTGTCCTTCCTGATCAAAGTGAAGGGAAGCTACTTCTTAAATCATATTTTTTAGGGACTAAGGGAGGGGAGACCTCTTGTAGGTTACACAAATTCTCATGATGGTGGCTCAGAGGTTACTGAAACTCAGTTCCCCTATTGCCCCTTTCCCTTGTAGAAAAGTGAAAATAGTTTCGTTTTTCATCAAAACTCTGGGTAATAGTTCTGTTGCCTTTGGGGGAGGCTCACCTGGGCCTGAGGCCATAACATGAGAGGGCAAATACTCAAGCTATATCTACATGAGTCAAGACTAGTATTACTTGATCAAGAACAGTTTTCTCTTCATATATTACTTGTTTGTTGTTACCCTAGATAATACTTTAATGAGGAATAATAGTAATACAAATAAGAGATCTTTCCTTCTCTCCACACTAGTCAAAGTTATGGTTTCAAGCTGCTTTTAAGGATCAAGAACATGTAGCATCAAAAACAATTCTGAGTGGTCAATGAGATTGAAAAAAAATTCTTACTCTGTAGACCTTACATTCCAGCAAAAGGAGGTTAGCAATAAATATGTAAACAAGTAAATATTAAAATAATGTCAAATGGCATTTTTTAGGAGAAAATAAAACAAGATAATAGAGTTGAAAGTAAGCAACAAGGAATTTTGAAAAGAGTTAGTGAAAATGTTAGCTAGAAAGAGAAGGTGAAGAAATTTCCTTTGAGCAGTAACACTTGAGTTAGGAGAGCAATAAACGATGATGAGTGGGCACTAGATGTAGAAAATTTGAAGACAGAAGCTTTCTAGGAAGAAAGATGGTGAACACAGGGTCTTGAAGCTGGAAGATAAGTAGCAAGAAAGATGAAATGGCTGAAGAATAGTGAAAAGAGTGGAAAGCTTTTGGGAAAAGAGGTGGAAGAATGCAGACCTTCTAGATCATAGTATGGATTTGGAATATTTTGGTAATTGCAAAGGAGAACCATTGGTTCTTGAAGCACACATGAAATCCTGTGAAATTTCTTTCTATGCAGTCTTCCATGTTTTGCTTCTAAATTATCTTTTCTAATTAACTATCAGAAGTAACTCCAGCTTAGTAATACATCTGCTAGGTATGCTGTTCTTCTTGGTTCTCAGTGTCTAGCTCACGTTCTAGGAAGCCGCTGGGCGAGTCTAGGATCCCAACCTGCAATCCATAGGGTCCATGTTTAATTTTACATAAACCAGTTTCAAGAAGCCAAAACTTTTGGCAAGCATGCGAGCTTGCCATAGCAGGTACTGTGAGCCTACCTTTTTGTTTCCCATTTCCATTCGCATGAAAAAAGTTTAGTGAATATTTCTTATTTCAGACAGTTGAAGATGGAAGTCTAGTAATATCTGGCTGTTGCAAAGTTAGTGGTGTCTTCTCCTTAGAGTAAATCATGAGGAGGGGAGTTAGAGCACTGCCTCCTCCTCTTTCTTTAATTTTTGTTTTTGGTAATGAGATCATATCCTATCTCTGAATATCAGTAGCACATGGTTTTGATGAAACATTGCTTTATTAACTGTCATGGACATTGCATTTCCTATCTAGAATTCTTCAAATGGGAAGTTATGCTGTTGTTAGTTAGGTTCTCCTGTTTACCATAATTACTGAACGTTTATTGAGCACTGAATTCTATGCAGAACACCGTGCAGGGCATTGGGCCAGTAAAGAACAGGAGATCACATTCATCTGCTATAGCATTACATTTATAAAAAGTAGTTGCGATGTCAAAAATGCAAGAAGAACATGAGCTTCTCTTCCCTCAGCCTTCAATTAATTTACCTATTAATGAGCAAGTGGGTACAAAATGACCAGGCGTCTTCTTAGCTTTCTTCCATAATCCTCTACCAAGCTCCATTTCCCTACAAGCTGACTCTCAGAAGCCATCAATTACCAAACAAGCACTTTTGTTTGGTTTGTGTTGTTTCAGTATCACCTGAATTCTGCCTCTGTACCCTTAAAATTTGCTTTGATAAGAGGTTGGCAGCCCATCCTTGGGTACCACGAGGTCCACCATCAAAACTAATGTTTAGAATTTGTAGTTCACATTTGTTACTAAGTGTGATAAGATCTTCAACACCAGCCTTCTTAAAAATGTGTTGAGCTTACTTTAAGGTTTTTCCACTATGTATCTGCCCTTATCTAGCATTTTCTCTATCAATTTGATTCTAATAGCCCATGTTAAAAAAATTCAATGCCATTTATATTTACCGCCGTAATTTTGAAAGGATAGAGCCCACATACTTTCTTAGATGCAATTATAAACTCTATTATGAAAGACTAAGAAAAACAAACAAATGAAAACTCCTATTTTGTATTATACTGAACCAGTGGTTCTCAACTTCAAGTGATTTTTGCCCCAGAGGGGATATTTTGCAACTAGAGACATTTTTGGTTACCACAGCTTGGGGTGGGAGTAAGAGACACCATTGGCAATGAGTGAGTAGAGACCAGGCTGGCTGCTAAACATCTTAAAGTGCAAGGGCAACCTTTACAACATAGAATTATTTGCCTCAGACTGTTATTAGTGCCTGGGTTGAGAAACTCGGTGTTAAACTCGTGCCTGGGAATCTCACAGCCAATTTGGCTTTTACTTATTAATAGTCACAAGGCTTTAGTATAGAATATATATTTGTCATTGTGCTGAAATACTGAAGTTTTATTAAGTGATTTGTTAAACATTTGATAAAGATTTTAAATATAATACTCTTTTGTGCTTATGTCACTTTAAGTATTCCTGGTTGCATTTCCAATATAATTTTGCTAGACTATAAAAATCATGTGTTTACTTCAAGACTGCTAAAAAAATCCATTGCCAAGTTAATAAAGCAGCCTAGTCTAAACATGTTTCAGATTTAAAGAAGCCATTGATCGTCTAATGAAAACTAATCACACTCTCATATTCACTGTATATACAAGATTGCCACATTTCCATCGATCATTTTGCATGAGAAAGGCACCGCTGAGAATAAAAAACCAAATCAAATAGCAAGATCTACAGGATGAACTGCAAAATTTTACAATATCTAAGTTTAAATATTTTTCCGGTTTTATTTGCCATTTGAAGACAGAACAAACAAATAAACTAACAAGAAATGATTATAACTTTGGTCTATCTCAAGCTCATTTGTAATTGCTATCATGAGAAAAAAAAGGGAGGGATAGCATTAAGAGATATACCTAATGCTAAATGACGAGTTAATGGGTGCAGCACACCAACATGGCACATGTATACATATGTAACAAACCTGCACGTTGTGCACATGTGCCCTAAGACTTAAAGTATAATAATAATAAAATTTAAAAAAAAGTGTCACCAGCTTTAAAGTATTTTACTAGGTATTGTTAATTAGATTGTTTTATTTTGCTCTTTTCAGTAAGTAAATAAATTTGGGGCATTAAATATCAGAAAGGATTAAACAGCATAATGTTTATTACATGAATGAGTTTGAGGGTTGGCTTTTCAGAAGGGTTGGGTTACTTTAAAGGGAAAACTTTTCTTTATATGTAGCCCAACAATAACCAAGGAGACTAAGAGACCTCTGACCAAGGTGCTTCCTTTTTTTTTTTTTTTTTTTCTGAGATGGAGATGGAGTCTCACTCTTCTCACCCAGGCTGGAGTGCAATGGAGTGATCTCAGCTCACTGCAGCCTCTGCCTCCTGGGTTCCAGCAATTCTCCTGCCTCAGCCTCCCAAGTAGCTGGGATTACAGGTGCCCGCCACTATGCCCAGCTAATTTTTTTTTTTGTATTTTTAGTAGAGACGGGGTTTCACCATGTTGGCCAGGCTGGTCTCAAACTCCTGACCTCAAGTGATTCCCCTGCCTCAGCCTGCCAAATTTCTGGGATTACAGGCGTGAGCTACCGTGCCTGGCCAGGGTGCAAACATCTTGAGAAATGACCAGAAAAAGCATGATTTTGTTGATAATTTCTACCTTGTAGCACATTATGACTTACATCCTACGAGCACCTATTCTGGTCAGCATTTTCTCAGACTATGTCTAGGTCACCAGAAATAGAGCATAATGATACAGAAACGGTGGCATTCATGAGTTAGTATTTACAACAAGCCATTTTCCCTGAGGCTGCTGCCAACCTCCTATGTGGATCTATTTTCCCAATAATTGTCCTTCCCTCAGTGTATTGTTTGTGCTTGCTGGACTGGTTTGAAGTGTGAAGGTTAATATCCTGTATGTGTATGTAGAAAGACGTCCACACCACTACCTAGAGGTTGTTAATCATTACAATTGTTATTTTAACATTGAGACTGTACTCTATCTCAGAAACTTGAACCTGCACGTGGGAAGCAGGCAACTACTGTTTCAGGACTGGACTATGTGACTTTGTATTTCATGCAGTCAGGCCTGTTTCATGTCTGTGATGAAGCTATATGATCAGCTCTTTGAACTGTACTATGCAGTCAATTTCTACACAGGACATAGGTTTGTGTAACAAATCTTTAACAAATTGGTTACCTGAATTGATTAAGTTCACCTCTAGTCATAAGATGTGTGTATGTTGCCAGCAGAAACAATAGCTTGATCCTGTTTCCTCAATAATTAATGCCAAAAAAAATTTTAAAAAGTCTTCGTATATTTCCAGCTAATCGGGGGGCTAGGGCAGGAGAATCGCTTGAACCTGGGAGGCAGAGGTTGCAGTGAGCTGAGATCTCGCCACTGCATTCCAGCCTGGGCAACAGAGCGAGAGTCTGTCTGAAAAAAAAAAAAAAAGAAAGAAAAAATCTTGGTATTAATTTTGTTAGAAGGTTTTTTTTTTTTTTTGGTAATTTTCATCCAAAGAGGTACATACGTATTTTCAGCAAAATGTTATCTCAAATCAATGTCTTATTCTTTTGATACCAAAAGTTATTTCAACATAAATACGTTATTTCACTAAGTTTTACCAAGTATCCAGGAGGCAGGGGTGTTGAAGCTGATTAGCAACTCTAGTGCTTGGTCAAATATTCTTTGCACATATGATATGTGCATATTCTTTTCAAAACTATTTTATTTTTAATTTTACTTTAAGTTCTGGGCTACATGTGCAGAACATACAGGTTTGTTACATAGGTATACATGTACCATGGTGGTCTGCTGCACCTGTCAACTCATCATCTAGGTTTTAAGCCCGACATGCATTAGGTATTTGTCCTAATGCTATCCCTTCCCTTTCCCCCCACCCCCCGAAGGGCCCTGGTGTGTGATGTTCCCCTCCCTGTGTCCATGTGTTCTCATTGTTCAATTCACACTTATAAGTGAGAACATGCAGTGTTTGGTTTTCTGTTCCTGTGTTAGTTTGCTGAGAATGATGGCTTATTTCCACTCTGTTTCTGGGAGAAGAGACATCTTCCCTGCTTCCTTCAGGCCCAATTCTTTAATCCCCTTTAATACTGACTGTTTCGTTGAACCTCACATACGGTCAAGCACCTAGTAGGAAATAAGCAATGTTGAATTTTTGTATTCTATTCCAAGAAGAGGAATAAATTAAATAAACTAACTGACTAGATGAATAGAAGAAAGGGAGAGTTTGCTTGCCGACAAACGGTGACATCTTGGTTAAATTATTTTCAGTAGAATTATTAGGTGCTTTCCTTAGTAAAATAGAATTGTATAACTAAAAAAGCCATTGCCAATTTATAGATATAGATAAAATCTGGACAAATGATAATCAGTCTTCTACTATAAAAGTGTAAGCAGAAAATAATATCTGATATGACATCTCAAGCCCAGAGTACAGACCTGTGTCCCCTTTCCCAATGCCTTTCATGTATGGGGTCACTCTGAGACAAGACAGCTACTCCGAGATACCGGCTTGCTGACACATACCTGCAGACCACGCATTAGCAATGGAGGTGGTTAAGATATTTGTAAATGAAAAATTGAAAATTAATTATGTAATACTAAAGCAGTATTTCTGAATTTTCCTGAAAGTTTACCACTCATGGTAATTCCAGATGTATGAAAAAAGGAAAGTGCTGGAAGAAATTCACCCTGTATCACTGTGTGTGTGTGTGTTGGGGGGGGTGGGTGCATGTTGTGCATTTGGGGGATGCTTCAACCACCTTCTTCAGTGATACTTATATCTTGAATTTAACCATAATTGGGCTTATTAACAAAATAATGTTGTAAAATACTTGCACTTTTTTTTCTTTTTACTATTGTTTAAGAAAAAGGCACTCTCAATACATAATAGTAAGGAGTGTTTGATGATTCAGAGTTTTCCGATAGTGATGGGGTTTGTGGGCATTGTAACCGGATAGAGCCTTCAGGGAGGCACTGTGTGGTCTATGGAAAGAGTAATTAATAAGCCATCAGTGCTCTTAGAATACATGATCCCTGAAGGGAAGTGTGACGTTATAATGGTATCATTGAGCTGTGACAGGAGAAAGAAGAATGGAGCAGCTATTTTTTTTAATTTTATTTTATTTATTTTTTTTGAGATGGAGTCTCACTCTGTCGCCAGGCTGGAGGGCAGTGGCACGATCTTGGCTCACTACAACTTCTGCCTCCTGGGTTCAAGCGATTCTACTGCCTCAGCCTCCAGAGTAGCTGGGACTACAGGCACGTGCCACCACGTCCAGCTAATTTCTGTATTTTTAGTAGAGGAAGGGTTTCACCACGTTGTCCAGGATGGTCTCAATCTCTTGACCTTTAGATCCGCCCTCCTCGACCTCCCAAAGTGCTGGGATTACAGGCATGAGCCACCACACCTGGCGTGGAGCAGCTACTTTTTACTGGGAGCACACAGTGTCACAAGCCTTTCAGATGAGTGCTCAGACCACAGGAAAATTTTCTGCCTCCTGCTTGGGGCCAAGGATATGGTCTGGAAGCTGGATGTTATATACTGCTCTTTCAAATGCTAGCTCTTAAAGCCCAACAACTTATTTGTTGTCTACTTTGGAATGTGTACCATAAAACCTGTATCAGAAGGAGAATTTCGATAAAGAGTGGACAAAAAGAAAGATTGGAGGTAATGATGGGCATTAAAAAAATGGCCAGCCCATTTTGTTCTGTAGCTTACAAAAATACACAAGAACAAACATGAACAGCAGACTCATACTAACCACACTTCTCAAGTCCTTTATAGGATGGAGGTCTCAAGAGTACATTTTATCATTTACTTAAAAACAATATGAGTTTGGCAAAGCAAACTCAGATATAAAATTTAGGAATGAGTTTTTCTGGAGCATAAAATTACAACTTTTTTTTTTTTTTTGCTAGTAAAAGGATAAAATAAATGTCTATTCCAGTTAATTACTCTCCAGCTTGTGATTTTTTGTTGTTGTTGTTTGGCATGTAATAAATCCAACTCATTTTATTGTAATGGGCTATAAAACATTCCCTATATAATATTATAAATCCTGCAAAGATTTGAGCATCTGCACATTTTTTTTGGCAATGTTCACTTAAACTCAAAACTTCTGTAGGCAGTGACCAAAAAATAAATAAATTGGAAAAATGAAAACCATTCAGTTCAATGCCAGTTTTCCCTTCGGATTTAAGCAGTTTTTAACGTGTGGATTTCCAGGTGACAATGAAAAATATAAGGACTTTGGCAAATGGAATAACATATTCCTTAGGCTTGAAAATTATTACTAGGAAGACTGGAACAGTGAAATTAACTGCTAAACAGGTGATGGGATTATGACACCAATCCATCAGAATAAGGTTTTGCCAAATTCTTTCCAGTGCCCTATTTGATCAGATCAGACTGTCAGGGCCCTGTAGAGTGAGCAAGCCCTCCCAGTGTGCCCAGGAAGACAGTTTTTCTGGAAGCAAAATATCTTAGAAGAACACCTGCTTTTCTCACCCAGAGTCTCTGTTGAGTAAGATATGCAAAATGCACTCATCACTTTTAAGATACTAAAATTCCTCTCCTATATGGAACTAGTTATTTTGGTGTAATATAGTCCAGAAAGAGTTTCTTTTCCTTGCAGATATTCATACCTTGGTCCAAAAGACTCTCTACTCATCTCAGCTCAAGTTAATGTTTTAACCAGGACATCTGAAAGTACCCTTCATACGTCACTTTCTGGCTTACGCTTAAGTGGAACAATGTTGTATGTTATCTAGCGATTCCAACTGACAAAGGGGCTTTTGATGCAATGGATGAAGTGGATATTCTCACACCTTTCAAAGCCTCTCCTTGCTTTGATATAGCAGTACTCTTGGGAAGGGGCAGAGACTGGCAAAGATAATCCCTAGGATAATCAATTTTATTTCAGGTGTCACATACAATGTTTATTATGTAAGCATATTACATTTGCTTGAAACAAAACCTACTGTCAAGAACCTGGACAACCCCCAGCTCCATGCATCTCACCTGGAAGGGCACACTCGGGGAGGTTACGGAAGGCAAAGTGCAACGTGCTGTTCCTAAGTCAGCTCACTGTTGAGGTATCCGTTCAATCCCGGGTTACAGCATGATCCACTGTGTACCAATTATGCCATTAGTATGCTTCATTTGCTATATACACACATCAGAACCAGAGTTTTTCTCAAGGGCAAAACCCAAATCAGGCCGCCAAAGCCACAAATCACGTATGCCTTGCACTAAACACCCACAGAAAAGCAGGGTAGCATACACACATGTGCCTTTGGATATGTATTTATACTGCAAAAGCTAAAACCATGGTATGGATTGAAAATAGAAGGAGACCAAGGCAGCAAACAAGACCCTACATAGTCATCATCTGTGAAGCAAAATTGCACAGACACAATTAGAAACCAGACATGCAGTCTCACTCATTCACCTAGGAACAGTTAACAAAACTTGAAAGGAATTGGTATTATGTCCTCATAATGTTAGCTTTGAGTTGGAGGTCTTTTTTCTGGACTGTTTTACTCTCTTCCTCTATCTCTCTCTCTATATATATGTATATATATTTTTTTTTAATTAATTTTTTTTTTTTTGGCAGAGTCTCACTCTCACCCAGGCTGGAGTGCAGTGGCATGATTTTGGCTCACTGCAACCTTTGTCGCTCAGGTCCAAGCAGTTCTCCTCCCTGAGCCTCCCGAGTAGCTGGGATTACATGCGTGTGCCACCACACCCAGCTAATTTTTCTATATTTTCAGTAGAGACATGGTTTTACCCTGTTGGCGGGGCTGGTCTCGAACTCCTGACCTCAAGTCATCTGCCCGCCTCGGCCTTCCAAAGTGCTGGGATTACAGGTGTGATCCGCACCTGGCCTAACTCTCTTCTTTTTATCAGACAGCCAGTGCCTTAGAATACTCTATCTTACCATTTTACTAATAAGTCATCGAGTTCTTCAGTTGTGTTAGATTTTAAATGATTGAAATCATAAAGTTATGATGATATCATGAAGTTATATTCCTCACACAAATGAAAACCTGCAAGAAAAGGAAAGAGTTTGCTACAGTGGAGTTTCAAGCATCAGTTAGTAGGTGAGGCAAGATTTATTTGGTCATGGGGATCTCCAGCACCTAAAAGCAAATTCCTAAGTCAGTGCCTAACCCGTCAACTTCACACTCTGAGGGTAAAGGTGCTACATTTGAGGAAGCCGTTTGGAAGTTTTTCAAAGAGTTTCCCTTTTGTTAATTCAGATGCCCCTTGTTTTCTATTGAGTGAAGAAAGTGACAATGGGTGCAGAATACAGTTTTTTTTTTTTTAAGACAATTGGCAGTGTCTCTAAGACAAATTTAGTTCTGTAAAAGGAAGGTGGATTGCAAGAGGACACTTGTAGGATATCGAATCTCTTTTATCCTTCCAATCTTTATTGCCCTACTTGATCATGCTTTTATGAGTGGGTACTCTGGATTCAAATAACATAATTGCCAAGATACAAAATATATTTTCTCAAAACATTCAAAAATGGCCCAAACAGATTGGCACTGGTATTACTGAAATGTAAGAAGCTCTACAATTTCCCAGTTCTAAGTCATTGACTGACATAATTCAAATTGACTAAGTGAAATTTGTGTGTTTGTGTGTGTGTGTTTTCCTACCAGCAACCACTCTGACTTGTGTCTCAAATCATTCTTTATGTGCATTACATATATATGTCTATAGTCAATAAATGACATCTAAATTATTAGAATAGTATCAGATATGACTAGATAGAATTATATGATATGCCTCTTTGTAACAAAGCTGTGATTTATTAAAGATTATAGAATATTGTAACACAAAATTGTGTGCCTTCTTAATAGCTGGTATTTATTGAGTGCTTACTATATGATAGGCATTGTTCTAAGTGTTTCATATGGATGGTCTCATTTCACCCTTAAAGCAACCACGTGCCAGATGTGCAAATATTATCTCCTATTTTACAAATAAGAAAACTAAGGCTTAGAGAGGACATTTCCTCAAAAGCAGTTTTAGTAAGTATAAGTATTCAATGAGAAACATCTGTATTTCTAATCGATGTCTGAGTAAAAAAATTAAAGATGCAATTTTAGTCTATATATAAGGTGGTAATATAAAAATTTAATTTATTTCAGCAAATTAGGACACTACATTCAAATTTAAAAGGTATAGTTACTAAATAGGGATTCATTTTTTTAACATTCTTTTTTGTAGGAAATGAGACAAAACACTCTTCTTATAAATAAAATGTCAGATTTTAAAAGTACTATTCTAGTTGATCTAGAAATATAGAGGTCAACTTTTAATAATTGAGGAATGGAGCTCAATTTAATGTTTATCATGTCTAATTGGAAAATTGTGCAAACAGAAGAAGATGTACACATAGTAGGCACTTTATAAGTGTCAGGTTATAAGGCTAATCGGCTGAAAATTGGGTCCAAATTATTTGCGATTAAATTTCGAGCCACTTGGGTCTGGCTGTTACTTTGAACAGATTAACTTTCCAACAGTACATATGCCCCTGGTCTCTAGCTGAGAGTGTAAGAGGAAGAGGGTTATTGCACCCTCTAGGGGTAGCTTGTAGAAAAACCTACCGAAGTGCAACTACCCCAAACAAAAAAATAATGCTCGTTCCTAGCCCAGCAGATAGGAAAGGAGGGAATGCATGAGCGTTGAGAGAAGCCACAGAGTCCTCCTGCCTCTGATGTGTGCCTCCACTGGCTCACACTTGGAACTGTTTCATCAGATGTCTTACAGGGACTCTAACTCTATCAAATCCAAAATTAATTTATTATTTAAAGGAAAAGTTTATAGCACACTATTAATTTTTAACTGCATGCTGTTTCTCTAGCCTTTCCATTCCAAAATAGCTGTTTATGGTGGCTGAATTTCTACCTTGGTTGGCAGGATTCATACAGTGACCTCCGCTGATCTGCTTCTGTATACTACGCAATGTCTGTAGCAGCTCCTCAAGTTCATATCACATGCTTCCCTATAAAGAGCTTGACTGACTTACTGAGCATCAGGCTATCTTTTGAAGATAAACCAATTTTTAGGGAGAGAGAAAAGATAGGATAAACTGATGATTGCATCAACGTCAATCAACAAAGAGTTATGAGTTGCTGAAAGCAAAGCATAGATCCAAGTACTGAGAATAAAAACATGTATTTAGGCAAAAACCATAATTACTTTTGCATCCACCTACTATAAGGGAGTTAATACTTACTGCACAGGGTACGTGTCGGGCTGTAGACTAAGGAAATTCTATTCAGTGCCTTATGTAGTTACTCACTATACCACCTAAGAGGTAGTTTTATTATTCCCATTTTTTAGAGAATATGAAAGCAATTCTGAAAAGACAAACATATTCAGAATCACACAGTCAGTAAATAGTAGAGAAAACATTAGATCATTGGTCTTTCTCTTTTTCTTATGCTCTTACTAACTACCATAACCTCTTCTCCTTCAAGAAGGTATAATTTGTAATAGTTGGAGAGAACAAAATCGTATAAAAGAGAAGAGCATTAAGTATAAAATTGGTAGCACCACTTAATTAAAGTACAACAAATTTGTGACAGGATAAAATAGAGCAGGAAGTGGGAGCTCACAGAGTGCTGGGGTGGGTGGGAGGGTCAGCGAAAAGAAAATTTGAATTAACATTTATGATGGCTGGAAAAATTAAATAGAATAGAGGAAATAAAACGATTTCAGAAAGATGAGGAAATGAAATAACATGAGCTGTCTGGGCATGGCGGCTCATGACTGTAATCCCAGCACTTTAGGAGGCCAAGGTGGGTGGATCACCTGAGGTCAAGAGTTCGAGACCAGCCCAGCCAATATTGCACAACTCTGTCTCCACTAAAACTACAAAAATTAGCCGGGCATGGTGGTGAACACCTGTAATCCCAGCTACTCAGGAGGCTGAGACACCAGAATCTCTTGAGCCCAGGAGGCAGAGGTTGTAGTGAGCTGAGATCATGCCACTGCACTCCAGTTCTGAGCTACAGAATGAGACTCTGTCTTAAAAAAAAAAAAAGAAAAAAAGAAAAAGAAAAGAGAAAGAAATAACATGATCCAACTCATGAATTATCATTTTAATGTAACATAATAGATTAATTAGTCAGATTGCTGTTCTACCTCTATGCTGTAAAGTAATTTGAAATCTGATTAGAGGGAGAGTCAGATGAGACAAAGAAGCAACAAGGAAAGAATTTTGCAGCTTAAGTAACATTGAAAGACAGCAGCCCAGACAAGGTGCTACAATTTAAAAATTCTGACTAGTTAAATAAAATCATGGGCATTCTGGAGAAATGGAAAAAATTAAGTATTGGAAGAAGGAGTAACTGAAGCACAAAAATATTTTTGAGTGGGCTTCAGTCAAATTTGGCCCATTCCCTGGTTTTCCTCAGGAATATGTTTTCTTGAATGTATAATTTAATATTCATCCTCACAATAAATTTTTGCCTCCCTGGAATGATAAAACACTTCTAAATTAGGAAAGAACATTTGACAAGGTGCTGGAGGCATGGTGTGTTATGGTGACACACAAAACAGGAGGAAGATCCCAGAGTAGTTATGCGAATTAATGGAAGATGTTACATTGGGCTGGCTTAGATCCTGTCAAGGCCAGCCCACACATGTGCATGGTTTAAAGGGAGCTATAGATGTAGATCAAAGTTGACCCCCTTCCAGTGAGAAAAAATAGAAAAGGTCACTTGAACCTGCCTGCCAAATTGTAGCTGTCCATGCGTGCATGTAAAACTGATGTTGTCAGTTGCTGGAGGCAAACTGCACATGATAGGATGGAAAAAAAGTCTAAGAATGGTGCATCATGTACAGCAATATAATCTTTCAAATTTTTTCATGCTTAGAAATAGGGGGCTGGGCGCAGTGGCACATGTCTGTAATTCCAGAACTTTGGGAGGCAGAGGCAGGCAGATCATGAGGTCAGGAGTTCGAGACCAGCCTGACCAACGTGGTGAAACCCTGTCTCTACTAAAAATACAAAATTAGCCAGGCATCCACATGCCTGTAATCTCAGCTATTCGGGAGGCTGAGGCAGGAGAATTGGTTGAACCCGGGAGGTGGGTGTTGCAGTGAGCCGAGATTACACCACTGCCCTCCAGCCTGAGCAACAGAGCAAGACCTCGTCTCAAAAAAAAAAAGAAATAGAGGGAAAATGGGCTTGGTTTAATATCTCTGTAAGTAGACAGGCAAACCCCCTCACTGTAGCTAAGCAATTTCTACTTTCCTTATAGGAAGAAGAAACCATGCTTTCCACTCATGTGACATTAAAGGACACATAGAGATGGGGCTAATTCTGCAGCATTGTCTAGGGTAGGGACACAATTCTCCAGAGAAGTTGCTTTGACCTTGGAATTTACGTATGTCTAGATATCTGAAAACTTCTATAATTAAATCGTCCCTCTTCATTCTTCTAAACTTAATTTTCCTCCATTCCTAGTCTTGGGGCCTTGAGTCCTTTGGATAAGTTGCTGAATTGTCTCCTTTGTACTGACCATATTGACATGGCCTCAGAGGAAAGTCAAATTTCGGGCTGAGTACATATGTAATAATTCACTTTCAACATCTTGATGTGAGCCAGAGGTCTGCCTTACAGTAACAAAGACAAATGCAGAAGGAAATTCAGGCTGACAAATACCAGTCCCACCTGTGTTGGTTAATAAGCAAGACTGCAGCCCAGCCAGCAATCCTCTGGTAACTGTCATTTCTCTGTATCCAATCAGTTGCCTGGGAATTATCCCAATAAAAAGAATACAGTGTGTCATTTATCAGGCAGCCAATTAAAGGGCCTCTACAGCACTAGGATAGCTAGAAGCTAATTCTCACACGGGAGGCAAAATGGACCAAGCCAGTATGGGCCTTAAAGGAATTTAAGAAAGTGAGTTGTGGCTGATTCGTAGGGGGACCAGAGCTGCAAAATATGAGAAGGAGTTTGTAATATGTCAATATGTCTCCTCTACAAGAATTTCTTGAGGACACCAGGGTGTGAAAAGGAAGTAAACTAATTTGGCTGATCTTACCAAAACGGGATAGTTAGCTTTTGTAGCTATGAGACAATTATTTCATAGAGCATTTCCACTGATTTCTAGAGCCTGATTAGCATTAGAAGCCTTGAAAATATAAAATAAACGTAAGTAAATAAATCAAAATGAAGTAAAGACAAAAATTCTGTAAGTTTATTGGGCAATTTGACCTGCTGTTTAACTGAGGTAGTCAGCAGAATGAGCAGAGCTGACAAGAACCTTCATAGACTTACTTTTGGAAAATAAAAACAATTCTATGTTCTGAAAACACATGACACATATTTCCACCTTCATAATCAGCTTATTGATGAAAGTGGTATAGAATTTTTTTAATCCAAAGGCATTAAATATTTTCTAGTCCCATCGTAACCAGTTAGCTAATCCAAATATGAATTCAGTACCTACAAGTGTCAGAAAAAAAAATAAATATATTTCATGGGTTCTAGAATGTACTTAATGTTTACATTTTAACATCTGTAAAAATGGAATAAGTCTAACACATCATGTGGTTATGAAACATTGTTCAATAAATTGTTGGCCTTTAAAAAAAGTTTTAGTCCTAAATTAATTAATGATATGTTTTAACAAATCAATGACATCTGAGATTGAATGAAGTTTAGAAATGGGTTTTAAGCAAATTGAGTGAAAAATCTTATCCACCCACCAAAAAAAGAAAAAAAACACACAAAATCTACCTGTATAAAATGCATTCCCAAAGTAATAACTCAAAATGTGAATGTAAATACGGTTCAAACTGAATACACTGAGGCTGGATAACCTAACAGTGAAGAAGCATAGCCTTTGGTACAAGAAATCAGCAGAAACTTCTTGAAAGAGTTGCATTTTAAAATGGTTAAAAAAAAATGAATCTGTGAAGCTCTGAATTGGTTTTCATGTGATAGTCCTTGAAAGCTGATATAGATAAGAATCAACTTAAAGTGAGTTTTTCATTTGCTGGTTATTTTACTCAAACTAGTCTTAGCACCTAGTTAAATGTAGTTAAAATCCTTGAGGCTCATCTGATCTGTCACATGGTATCCATTGCCTGAGAATTATTTCAAAATAGAAAACAGCCAAATGTTTTAGGAGGTACTTGGTTTAAATATTCAAAACAACTTTACTCCTTGAAAGAATTTTTTTATAAAACAAAATAGTCCAATCAACATTTTTAGTGGATACTATAAGATTTTGCCTTTCAAAATATGTCTTATTAGTGTTCATTTGAATCATCATATATTAGGCGAACACTTACTACATACACTGGAATTTATTGGATACAAGCTGGGATATTGATATTTGAGTTCAAGTTCCAAATACAGTGTTTACTAGCTGTGTGACCTCAGAAACTTGATTAACTTCTCTGAAATCTAGTTTCTGCTTCTTTAAAATGGAGACAATAACACTTACTGCATCAGGTTTAGTTTCAAGAAACTAAGATTCTATTGTGAAGTATTTAGAAAAGTACCTGCTACACAATACACTTTGAATAAATGGGAGTTATAATAATACTTTTTATTACATCAAACACTTTACTAGAAGACAGCACTAACAACTCTAACTCATTTAAAGAAGTGGTTCTTATTTCTTCTGCCCAAAACATATTAAACCCCAAGCATTCTTACTGTGTCCTGAGACAATGTCTAACGTGACTTGGCAAACCACAGATGGGTTCCAATTTTATTAGCTGTACAGGAAATTTCTGATTGATTTAACCTCCAAAAGACAATACCATGTAATCAACATGTAACAAATGTCAACTCTTGTTATTGCTGGAACAGGCAAGTCCTCCAGATCTCTGTTCTAGTCCTGGCTATACCATACATCAATGTGGATTTTTCCTTTCTTTCTTTCTTTCTTTTCACTTTCCCATAGCGCCTCGTTGCACCCAGTTCCCTTTGAGTGATGTTGGGAACCATTTCAGTTTCAGTTCTTCCTGAAAGTCAGTTATTTTGAAACATAAAGAGATAAACGCTACCTACCTGCTCTATTTTTGGTGGCCCAGAGCCAGAAATGATGCAACTGGTATGACACTTCATCCATAGTTTTTTTTTTATTTTTTAAGGATTTTTTTCTATTTGCATATTATAGTAATTAAGGGATTGTTTTTTCCCCAAAAGCAATTTGTCTAAAATTCTTAAAAGGCAATATGACAGAAAAAATGAAAACTCTTCCCATTTAAAATTATTATATGGTGGAGAACAAGGCAATGTGGTATCAAAACAGGCTGTGTTTAGAGTTGGGAGTCTTGGTTGCTAGTCTTGGATTTATTTATGAAACCCTGAGCTAATCATCTTATCTCCCCAAGCTTCAAATTCATCTTCAAAAAAATCCCCTCAGGTACCTTTTAGTTTTTATTGTATATGACTTTACATCACATTGAGAAATGCAGATAATGAATGGGAACATAACTTAAGAATCTTCTTCAGCAAGGTTATCAATGAGAAGTCAAGCGAACCAAGACATGTATTATTCCCCTATAAAGTTGCTGCTTCTGACTTTGGTAAATAGGATATGCGTTTCAACCTTCTCCATGAGTAGCAATAGACCACCTGGTAAGTACCTGGCTGGAGTTATGGCTGGAAATCGTTTCCTCTCTCACAAGCAAAGTTGTTATTTTGAGCACCAAACAGAAAACTTGGCCACATTAACACTGAATGCCAATTGATTGACCCAAACATTGAATGAAGAAGGCAAATATAATAAAAAGGAAGCAGAAAATGATTCCTTTTAAACTATGATTATACAATAATGATAATTAAACACACACACACACACACACACACACAAAACCCTCACCTTTTTTTTGTTTTGTGTTTATAGATTAGCTTTCATTCTTTGGTTATGGCATAGATGTTTATAGAAGACTGGGGAATACTATCAGTAAGGAACTTGAAGAAATACTAATGGTTAAGACAAAGAGATCTGTTCTCAAAGGGTTTACACTCAAGTAGGGGAAACAGGTGTCATGCATAAATAACTAGGGTACCAGGAGAAGAAGAAATTGCAAAATGAGATGAAGAAGTTATGTTCATATTGGGATGGGAATTCAAGGAAGGGGACATTACTGAAGTGGTTTTGGAAAAAGCTCCATGGAGAAGGTGCCATTTACAAAGGTTCTTAAAGAATGGGAGAATTTGGACATTAAAAAATGGGGTGGAGTAGGGCCGGGTGCGGTAGCTCACACCTGTAATCCCAGCACTTCGGGAGGCCGAGGCAGGCAGATCATGACGTCGGGAGATTGAGACCATCCTGGCCAACATGGTGAAACCCTGTCTCTACTAAAATACAAAAAATTAGCCGGGCGTGGTGGTGTGTGCCTGTAGTCCCAGCTACTCGAGAAGCTGAGGCAGGAGAATGGCTTGAACTCCGGAGGTGGAGGTTGCGGTGAGCCGAGATTGTGCCTGTGCACTCCAGCCTGGCAGCAGAGCAACACTCCATTCAAGAAAAAAAAAATGAGGTGGAGTAAACAGTCCATTGAGCTTCTGTTGAGTTAGATCTCTATAAGCAAACCATAAGGCCATGAACAAAGAACCCTAGTTAGGAATGGAGCTGAGAAATTTTAAAGAAGCAGAGTGAGGGATAAAGTTGAAGGATATGTGATTGTTGGATCATTAAAAGGTGGAATGGCAGGACAGAGATTTAAATTGGATTAGGCAATGGGAAATTAAACCTACGTCAAGCAGACACTTGGCAGGTTATTAGCTTGGGTGGCTTCATCTTGCTTGCACTTAGGGCTCAGGTCAAATGCTATCTCCTCAGCGAGACCTTCTCTGGCCATTTGATCTAAAACAGCCACTTAACACTCCTCAGTTAGTCTCTCTCCTGTATTACATTGCTCTGTTTCATTCTATTAATAAAATGTATTGCTATCTGGGATTGTCTTGCCTATATGTTAATGTATTTATTTTCTGCAAGCACCTTCTAGAATGTGAGTTCTAAGAGCAGATGGGCATCATCTACCTTGACCACTTCTGTTATCCAAGACTTGGTCCATAGTAGGTGGTCCACAGATCATTGTCAAATAGATGAATGAATGAACTTGAACATGTTTAATGAACATCCTCGTCTTACAGGTATCCTCAGCCTGAGATATAAGCTTTTGTGTGTGTGTGTGTGTTTTTTTGCAGTATCTGGTAAAGGGAAAAAATATTTTTAATAAAACTCAGCTACTGCCAGCCTGAATAAGTGGCATCCCCCACTACTGAGAGGATCTCTATATTTACAGCAATGTTTCTTCCAAATGTTGGTGTGTGTTTTTTTTTTTCTTTCCAAGTACAACGGAAACTTCTCATGTGTTCCAAAACCACATGGAAGTGGAACGTTAAATCTGGGGGTGGGCATTTCTGTGTAATTTCCTTCATTTCTATAAGGTTTTGGTGGCTTTATTCTCCCCTAGGCTACAGATTAGCTTAACAATTGCAAACCAGCTTCAGAGGTTTTCCCCTAAGAAAAAAAAAAAAGATAGCGTGTTTGAACAGGTGGGACTTGGTGAAAGTATCTTTGTTTTACATCTTAAAATGTTCACCCAGCATCTATCTATCCACTTTCATTTGGAACTATAAAAATCATGCATAGAGATAGATAGATAGATAGATGATAGATAGATAGATAGATAGATAGATAGATAGATAGATAGATAGATAGATAGACAGACAGACAGACAGACAGACAGACAGACAGGTAGATAGATAGATAAAAATCTCTTTTTTCAAATTAACACAGAAGCCAGAGCCAGAGGACATGGTGCTCCTTTCTGTTCTAATCTCTACCTAGATTGGTGTACGTGTGTGTGTGTTGTATGTGTTTTAATACAGATTCCCAAAGGAGGGAGAAAAAAGAAGTGTAATATAAATAAGCAAACAACCAATTGACTTAGCAAATCCTTATTTGGCTGGCCTCTGATTTTATTTTTGAGAACCCCTTGTTTTGATTTGAAATGATGCCACCAAAACATATTACAGAAACACTGTGCTTTGCAAAACAGAACAAGCCAAATGAGCCTCCCCAAGTATAAACAGAACTCTTGTTTGGATGAACTGTTTTTTGAAAATCCAAATTAAACTAATGGTGGCCTTTTAAAGTACGTGCATGTTTCCCTTAAGTGCTAAAACTATATTACATTCCTGCAATTATTGTATTCCAAACGTCCCCGTTACAATGTGGTTTTTAAGTTGTCTCGAGTAGAAATGACTTTTATACATTCAGGGAACATGATTCTAGAGACGCTAGTGATAACAGAAGGTATTAGGTATTACGTGTTTTAGCATCACCAGGGATCAAATTCAGGCAACACACAGCTTGGCAGAAATCAGTTGGGTGCCACTGTGTGAGTAAAGATGGACAAGTTCCTAGCATCTGTTTGCCAGTAATTAGTCAAGTCTGTGTTTTTCCACCCCGAGTACACTTTACCTAAGTGCCTGTATCACGCCTTCCATCACGAATTGTGGTGTTCTACTCTTTGCAAATATTATTAATGATGGCAACATATTTTGAGGTCAGATTCACTGGCCTGAACATCACTTTGTCATTAACCTCTGAGAAGGTAAAGTGATGAGTAACAAGGCCAGGCATGAACATTTTCAAAACACCCCAATTTGTCTATTCTGGATAGAGTCAAAAGGAAGGTAGAGTGTGTTCTTTTCAGCATTTTATCAAATCAGGTTACGCGTAGAGTCAAAGCAATAGGGAGTTAGTCTGTTTTACAAAAGTTCACTGGTATGTCTCATCTCTGTTTGTTTACTTCAGACTTGGAAAAAACTTCATTTGCCGTCTACATATGAGATTGACCCCTAAAAGGAAGGGGTGAGCAGGAAACTATCACTTACCTTCCTTCATGAACAATGCCCCCCACCCTTGTACCCCATCTTCCTCGCCCATACAAGGGCAAAGGTCTTGTGTAGCTTCCTTAAGCAGAGCTTGATGTGTGGAGACCTACAGAGAAGAACAGTGGAGGTTAGATGTTTTTTCTCTGAGATAAACTTAGTTCCACGCCTCCTGTCTCTCATCCATCGGCAGCTAGTTTAATGTTGACCAGAGTGGTCAGAGCAGAGAGAAACATAATTTCTGGCTGTCTTGTAGATGACTACTAATGGTTGTGCTTAGTTCGTGAGTCCTTTTGTCTTTTAGGGCGAATAGGATATGAAAAGAAATATGAGATGGGACTAAAGGTAAATAAATTTTGTTATTTTAATAAATATAAAAAGGTACACTCCCTCATGGGCGTTCTCACTTTCGACTTGGTCCCTTTCAAAGTTTATACAATTTTTCATAAGCACTTGGACCTCCTTTTTTTCAGAATTGCACTTAGAGCCTGAAGCACATTCCTTAAATGTTTAAATATTTGCGGGCAGATTTGACTTTGGCGGTGGTCAATTACCTTTTACAGTTGGGGAATCCCATTTGGATCCCAAAACGAGTTGCAACTGTAAAGTAATGAGACTAATATTTTTACATGGGTGATACAATGCTTCTAAAAGCCCAACAGTTTTGAAGGCAGACATGAATGTCCATGGTTTATTCAACCAACATCACTGACATAACACTGAGCTTCCTGACTCTGAGAGCCAAATACGCATCAGAAAGGGACATGCCAGCTATGTTTGGCTGTGCAAAGCCTTAGTTATGTTTAAGGGTGGGAATCAGCACCCGTTGTGGTGTAGTATCCTTCTGCTATTTCCAAAATGTGTCTGTATAGTCCATTTTCACGCTGCAGATAAAGACATACCTGAGACTCGGTTATTTATAAAGAAAAATAGGCTTAATGGACTCACAGTTCCACGTGGCTGGGGAGGCCTCACAATGAAAGGCATATCTTACATGGTAGCACACAAGAGAGAATGAGAGCCAAGTGTAAGGAAACCTCTTGTAAAATCATCGGTTCTCGTGAGACGTACTCACTACCACGAGAACAGTATTGGGGAAACTGCCCCCATGATTCAATGATCTCCCACCAGGTCCCTTTCATAACATATGGGAATTATGGGAGCTGCAATTCAAGATGAGATTAGGTTGGGGACACAGCCAAATCCTATCAGTGTCTATGGGGATAATGACAGGCATGTGGAAAGGAAAATAGAAATAAAGATGAGAACAAAAAGAAATAGAAAAATAAGACAGAGGATTTTGTTAATTTGGCAATGGAGAGTGGTGGATAAGAGGATCAGAAACAATCTTTTGAGCTTCCCTCAGTAGCACTGCTCCCAAGAAATCCTTCTGAGATTTGGGGACTGGTTTCTGTGATGGTTAATTTTATGTGTCAGCTTGACTGGTCTATGAGGAGCCCAGGTAACTGATCAAACATTATTCTGAGTCTTTCTGTGAAGGTGTTTTTGGACAAGTTTAACAATTAAATTGATAGACTGAGAAAGGCCGATTGTCCTCCCTAAGGTGGGTGGGGGTCTCATCCAATCAGTGGAACACCCGAATAGAAGAAAAAAGTGGACCTTTCCCTAAAGAAGAGAGAATTCCTTCTACCTGACTGCCTTCAAGCTGGGTCATTAGTTTTTTCCTGCCTTGGGATTCCAGTTGAAATAATGGCTCTTCCTCAGTCTCGAGCCTGCTGGCCTTTGATCTGGAACTACACCATCACTTCTCCCGAGTCTCCAGTCTGCTGCCTGCAGATCTTAGGACTTGTCAGCCTCTGTAATCACATGAGCAAATTCCTTATAATGAATCTTTCTGTATACATATATATATATATATGTGTGTGTGTGTGTATATATATATATATATATCTGTGTGTGTATATATATATTTATATATCTGTATAAATACATATATATAATACGTACACACACACAAACTTCCTTCTGGCTCTGTTTCTCTGGAGAACCCTGACTAATACAGTTTGGGTACTCACAGTGATCTTGTAGTCTGCAGTTTTGCTGACCTTGCCCTTCATAAATCTTCATCACCATGTTAATGAATCTTGACAGATGAGAAACTCTAAGCCAGAAGCGGGGGGTGAGGGGGAAGCCAAACACCAGGACTGGTAATAGCTTATTGTGGCTCCATGTCTGTGCCCAAGGCTCCCGGGATTAGCACAATCAGCAGGTGGCTGGGGACGGACATCTGAACCGGAAGAATCCTCTCCTTCCTCACTCTCACCCCCTGCACCTCTATTCTGTTGGGGATCATTACAGATTTTTAAACTCTAACTGTGGAAACGAATGCAGCTGCTCTTTGTAATTGTTTGTGAAACTGAGTTAAAGGGAGGTTGTTGTGGCACTGCAGGTGCAATCATTAGATGCATCTATGCTGTGTAATTAACCTCATTTCCATGTGAATGTCCATGGTTTATGCGCTGCTTACAGAACTCACGCCATGATCATTACACTTACAGTCAATCCAATTAGACAAAGGTTCCCACACTTAGAGAAAGATCAGGACAAACCACAAGGGTAGGCCTCTCTCAAGAAGGTCTCTAGTTAAATGTCTCAAAATAAACAACTGTGGCCTAATTAATTGTATGACAGGCCAAAGGAACACACCAAGGAGCTACTTATGTGTCTGGAGCCCAATCCTAGGGAGCTGCTTTAATAGAATTTCCTTTTGTTCACACTTGCAGTGGCTGAGAGATGTGCACAAATGGGGGAAGGTCTGGTGGCTATACTTCATCCTCTCTCTCTGGTTGCCCAGTGAGATATCCAATGGCTTTATTTTGATGATCTTTTTGAAATCCTTTTTTTATGTTCTCAGAACAATTAGAGGGGAAAAAAATCCATCCAAGCTTCTCAAAGAAAGTTAGTTGGTCAAGCTAGCAGAGTTTTCCGTAATCTTTTAGCAGAGCTACAGCCAGAGGGCGCCATCGAAGAATGTTCTTTTTCCTGGATGTCTCAGATTTATTCGTTTCCTCTTCTGAAGATCTTTAATGCAGCTGGTTGAACCCCTCATTTTAAACATTTTGTCATAACCTATATGCTATGCATCTCTGTCCTCTCTCTTTAAGTTCATAGTTAGTTCCTTGAAGGTAGAGCTCATACCTTAGAATTCTGTTGTGTCCCCAACAATGCCTTGCACCACACCAGTAACTCCCCTGGAGCTCAATAAATGCTTGGAGGATCCACTGATTAAATGATAAGAACCAGTGTTTGTTAGCTAATCAAAGGAATTGACATAAGTTTTTAATATCACAGAACACATCAGTGACTGTTTGAACCTCAAAAAAGTCAGGCTAAAAATAAAGGAAGTCAGGAAAAAGAGCAAAAAGATACAGAGTAAACCACAGTCCTTGAAGGAATGAAAGCTTATGAGGTTTTTGTGTGTGCTAAACTTCAGCAGGTGACTGCTGAATGCCTGATCCCAGCAACATCAACATTACCTGGAGTTTGTTAAAAATCTAGAATCTCCATGTCCCAGGGACACAGATGGTGCTGGAGGCCATTTTTCTTGGCAAACTATTGCAGGAACAGAAAACAAAATACCGCATGTTCTCACTTGTAAGTGGGAGCTAAATGATGAGGACACATGGACACACAGAGGGGAACAACACACACTGAGGCCTACTGGAGGGTGGAGGAGGGTGGAAGGAGGGAGAGGATCAAGAAAAATAACTAATGGGTACTAGGCTTAATACCTGTGTGATGAAATAATCTGCACAACAAACCCCATGACACAAACTAACCTATGTAGCAAAAACTATGTAACAAAACTGCACATGTACGTGTGAACTTAAAACTTAAGTCAATTAAAAAAAAGTTTAGGATCTCAGGCCCCACCCCAAATTTAATGAGTGAAAAACCGATGTTTTACCAAGGCTCCAGCTCTTTCTTACGCACCTTTCAGTTTGAGAAGCATTGCCTTGGAGTACGTTCAGCTCAGCTCCCCGCCACTCAGAGGGAGAAACGCCCAGGGGGTTCCTCACCCTCGTGCTAATCATCCCTTTCTTTTCTGCATCTTCTGCCACTACTGTCTTTTTGTTTTGTTTTGTTTTTTCTTTATCTGAGATTATTATATTTTAGAGCAGTAGGTTTGGTATCTCCCCCTCTCCCTTAATTTCTGTGTCTGTACTCTCTCTTAATTGTACTTCCAAACCAAACTCAGAGTTACTTTCTTTGGGTGGCCCCGTAACTAAAAAATAGTGAATTCGGAGCCTAGCTCTTTCGGACTTTACTTTACTTCAGGGCAAAGGCTGAACTTAATACATCTTCTCTTGTAGTCAACATTTGGATATGTGAATGAATGAAGGAAAGTGTCACATCCAATCAAAACATCTAAGAACACTGACTTGGGGCCGGGCGTGGTGGCTCACGCCTATAATCCCAGCACTTTGGGAGGCCGAGGCGGGCAGATCACAAGGTCAGGAGATCGAGACCATCCTGGCTAATATGGTGCAACCCTGTCTCTACTAAAAAAAAAACTACAAAAAGATAGCCGGGCGTGGTGGCACATGCCTGTAGTCCCAGCTACTCAGAAGGCTGAGGCAGGAGAATCACTTGAACCTGGGAGGCAGAGGTTGCAGTAAGCCGAGATCGTGCCACTGCACTCCAGCCCAGGTGATAAAGTGAGATTCCGTCTCAAAAAAAAAAAACAAAAAACAAAAAAACGAATAAAAAACCACTGACTTGTCTATGGCATATGCAGCCTCTCAGGCTGAAAATCCAAATGCTTTCTTCTCTCACCCATTCCATGATCGTTTATATGCCAAGTGCTGTGCTAATCACTGTAAATGTGTTCAAAGTCTAATGAGGAAGGCAGACATGTAAAAAAGTAAATAGGTATTTATAGTATCTGGTAAATGCTATAATTGCAATGGAAACAAAATTGGCACAAAAGCAGCCTGGAAGACTTGTTTACTCTGTGTGTGTGTGTGTGTGTGTGTGTGTGTGTGTGTGTGTGTGTGTGTGTGTGTATTCTGTATGTGCATATAGAATCTCTATACAAAAATGTGTATTTATATATATATGCACAGCCTAAATAAATGCAATTGCCTAGAAATGAGGGTCTACTCTATTGAGAGGAGATGATTCTAAGAAGAATTCTGGTGCTCCATAGCATTTAAAAATATTAAAAAATGTTTTTGAGATATCTGAAACAAATATGGCAGAGAGGTTAATGTTCATAAAATCTTGGTAGTGAGTAAAATACTATTATTGCATTATTTTCTAGATGATTAAAATATTACCATAAGTAGAAATAAATAAACGAGACAAAACAGAGAAAAAGCAACCAAAGAAGATTTGCGTCAGTATAGTATTATTTAAAAAAAAAAAAAACATTAAAATCAGGTCAGCCACGTTTACCTATCTGATATGACAACTGTCAGTTTCCGGCTGACTAAAAGTCTGTAACCTGCCGTTGAACCCTCCCAGTCATTCTGTCTGTGGGAATATTTTTCTGTGAGACAAGCCAGGGCAAGTCTACAGTGATCCCTGTAGAAGAGTTTAGGACTGACTGTAACTCAGGAAAGTTTGAACACTCAATCCAGTTCATAGTAGATAAGAGCATCATGGCGTATGGTGGCTATTCTGTTTTTCTTTCCCTGTTAACTGGTCATTCTTCTACTCCCTACTTCATACCCTAGAAGACAGCCCTTAAAAAATTTCCACCACTGGGCTCCCTTGTCCTCCGGAAAAATATTTTAGGTCAGAAGCTCAAGTATTCAATTGAATTTGATAATTCTTGTCAGGGGAATATGTCACCATTAAGGCTCTAAGCTATTCTGCAGCAATACCCATAACTTGTGACTTCAGCCATCTATAGAGAGTGTGAGGTCCAATTACTGAAAGTACTAATTACCTTCATAAAATAAGTGAGGGCTGAGGGATGGGGGTGGCTAAGGGTAGATATAATTTAGTTTCTTTCCATTGGTCCACATAAGACCTAACCTGGGAAAACATCACCTAGGCATCAGGTCTCAGTTGGTCCTAATAGTTCTTTCCTGATCCATAATTGCTAAATCACTTAAGTAAAAAAAAAAAAAAAAAATTGGTCTCACAGGTGCCAACCTAAGTAAGCCATTGCTTTAGTTGGAGTGGCTGAAAAAATACAATTACATTACATTCAGGAACATTCCACTTTCTTGAAAGAATGCAATTAACATTTGGAAAATGATTTGCTGCTGGATAATCTGAGTCTGTTCTACGAAAAAACAAAAAAAGGATAATAAGTCATGTAAGTTTTTTAAAAGCACAGAACTGTATCACATAGAGACCAGGTCTTGGTGCCAAAAGTAAAATCGGTGTTAATAATAACTTTTGCTTGTTGTCACGAAAATATTCTAATGCTTCTTATTGGGATAGGCTGTGAGTACATTGTGTCTATTTGTCCACTTGATCCAAAGAAACATCCACTCTTCCAGGGAACAGATTGTCTCAAACAACTTACTGGTGCTCCCTTTGGTGTTCTTATGGTAGAAGGTATTGTGTATCCTTTAGCAAATATTGGTAAAGGTCTGTGTTTTATAACTTTCATCCATTCATAAAATAATTTGGTTTGGAGTAAGATTTAGCAATAACACATAGTTTCTGGATAATAAAGCCATTTTGGAATTGGCATTCATTGAGAGGAAGCCAATACTTAAAAATAATGTTTAAACAAGTTTGCTGGCTTTATTTTTAGACTAATATATTTATGTATGTATTAAAACTCTGTATCTCCCATTATTAAATAAATTGGGTGTGAATTATGCACACTCAAATCTTTAAAGGCATTTAACTAGAGAAAAAGGGAGACTTCATTTGAGAAATGGTCATGTGGACATATAACCACAGGTATGTTGTTTCATTGCTGGTTAATCCATGTATAAGTTTGTCTAGTCTATGCCTAGACTACCTATTTGTATTTATAAGTAAGAAGTATATACTATTTAAAAACAAGCAAAATTAAAATCAACTTCATAAGTAGTAGGAGGAAAAGCGATAAATTTCTAATTTCTTGTAATTACTTTACTATGTGCAGCCAGACAGTGAAAGCCAGCCTTCCAAGGCAAATTCAAGGTGTGGTTCAGGTAGGAATAATTGACTCTTCTGAACAGCATTTCCTCCTTGCCAAATCTGACACAAATGTTCAAAGCACATGGATTAATTTCTTCATAAAATATATTTATAGCATTATTTACACAGGGATTATGTAGTGGAGGAACAGTGACAAGAAAACAAAGGTAGAAACCTCCATCACCTTTATTCTGCATTGCAGAAGAGACTCTTACATCTTCTTATATGTGTTTATATATGTGTGCCATTATTGGTTAAGGTGTGAATACTCATATAGGGTCATTGGACTAAAAGTTGATATCAATAATAACTGAAAAGATAACACATTATCAAACAGTGTCCAATGCACAGACTCATCTAAATATTTACTGCCATGAAGACAGGCCTAAGGAGTCTTGCCCAGATGGTCCTCGACTTAAAACGGGGTTACATCCCAATAAACTCATCCTAAGTTGAAAATATCATAAGCTGAAAATGCATCTAATACACCTAACCTACCAAACACCATAGCTCAGCCTAGCCTACCTTAAACCTTCTCAGAATTAGCCTGCAGTTGGGCAAATAACAAACATAAAGTCTATTTTATAGTCAAGTGTCAAATATCTCATGTAATCTATTGAATACGATACTGAAAGTGAAAAATAGAACTATTAAGAAGTTGAAAAATCAAAAGTTGAACTATCATAAATTGGGCACCATCTTCTGTATTTATTTTGAAATTTCTAAGAAAGACTTCAGCAAAATAATGTGAAAGTGTTTTGAATAAAAAGGGTGTTTCGATTATATTTCAAATTTATTTTTGCTGAAGCATGTTGAAGCTAATTCCAGTCAACTTGTGATTTCATTTGCAAGTACTTGAGTATCATGAACATCTTGTTCTGGGAGTTTAGTAGCATGGCAAGATGCTCGGTATATAACTCTAATGTACTATTCTTACAGAGAATGGTTTCAAATGCTTATGAAACATTTGACATTCCAGCATGGAAGTTGGAAGAAACTGCTATTTAGCTGCCATCAGAAGAGTCAGGTTTATTTGAAGAGGAAGACTAAACTTTGTAAAGTAAAAAAAAAAAAAAAAAAAAAAAAGGAAAACATACCTGCATGGGTCATAAATGACACCTATTACATAGACTTGTGAAGATGAGAAACACAAATCTAGTATTTTCCTATACTAGGAAACTCTGTGTGAACTCCTACTGCTCATTTTGACTGTACCTTTTCCATTCCTGAGAAACGTAGTGAAGACTAGCCCAGAATTTTTAAATGAAATATCACAATAGCCAATTGCCTTGTGTTAAAATATGTCCAACAAATTATTAATAATTCAGTTGAAATTTCTGAGCACTTTTGAGGCAGAAAAGTATGCTAAAATCTAAAGAACAAAAATAAGCCAAATGCTGTTCCTAATGCAAGGAACTCATAATATAGTGGTTGTCAGAAGCATATATGGAAATTATTTTTACAATGTAGGCTTAGCTTAGTTGTATTACTCATACAGAAACAAGGTGGTAACACCCAAGATAGGATTATTGACTCTTCCTGGGAAGGGGAGTCCAGGAAAATCTTCCCAGAGAGATGTCACAGTTGATTTCAAATACACAATGCAAAACCTTTCATGTAGTATGGTAATGGAGACTAAGTGTTTATTGAATTTTTTTTTTCTGGAGTCATATGAAATATATGTTACATGTTATAACCAAGTCTATATGCAAGATGTGTCTGGTTCAAAAATTTTTTAAAAAATTTAAATTATCTTTTAGAATTTTAATGGGTATATACTAGGTGTATATATTTATGGGGTACATGAGATATTTTGATACAGGCAAGTAATGTGAAATAAGCATATTTTAGGATCAATATCTTTGCAAATGGTTCAGTGGAGTTTTCTCAGCATGCGTGATTTCAAATAAGGACACAATCAGATGTTATTGTTAAAATTGTATAGACTTTGGGGTAACCAGTCTGGTAGACTAAAATAAATTTTAGACAGTGTTTTCTAAGTACAACCAGAGAAAGTATGACTATTTTGTCAATGAAATATTATCTGTTGATTACTTTGAAAACTCTAGGCCTGGGGGATTATGTATTCTCATTTTGGTATCCAAGAGGCATCCTGATAAGCCTATTTTTCTGTGCATCATGTGTGCAGCAACACTCTTAGTTATTATATCTCCACAAGAAAGAGCCACAGCTGAACTTCATCATAGCCTGTGTTTTGTGTGTCGATTCTTGCATTAGCAACATGACGTTTATTTTTTTGGTGAGGTTTTACCTGCCATGTTAACAAGGTCAATGCGTGTCAAAAGCAGTTATTTTCATTTAAGATTTATTTCCTTATGGATAGTCTTAAGATGTTCAGGTTACTAATGAGGGCATTGAAGTTAAAGCTTAACTACATTATAAGGAAAAACATAACTACCGGGTGGATAGCCATGATACATATTTTAGTCACATCAACTCTTATAGGAAGGCAGGAGACAGAAGTGTATGGGTGTATGTGTGTGTGAGAAGGTACACACAAATGCATATGTATTAGTGAACACAAAAGCAACGATTGATACTTCACTTTAATCTGTTTGTCTTTGTTCAAGGTAGAGAGTTGTTGGTTTTATCTTCTAACCCTAACTTTATTTTATATAGAGTTATAATTTTACTCTATTTTATTCTGCCTGCTAAGGTTTAATGGTTTAAATCAAACCTTAGCAGACAGATTAAAACAGACAAAACTTACCTGTTTATCTCACTAGACCATACAATCCCCAGGGGACAAAAACGTCATTTTGTGATATTTATATCTCTTAATATACCCCTTCCTAACTTCATTCTGTGTCCTTCGCAGTCTCTTGACATGAGTATTATAAACACTCAAGCCATAAACATTGTGAGTAGTGCTTCTCAAACTTTCCGTGCACATAAATTACCAGGGATCTTAGTAATATGCGGATTTGAATCCCATAGTTCTGCAGTGGGGCCTGTTTCTAACAAGCTCACATGTCACATTGATGTGGCTCATTCTGTGGATCAACTTTTGAGTAGTGAACAGTCGGCCAAACCCTGGGCTCCCCACTTTCAGCCCATTTCTAGCACTAAACTGAAATCATTTCTGAAAAAAAGGTGTAATTGTTCGGGATAAGGTATGGATTTATTAAGCTTGAGTGTCAATATGACTTAAAATTGATTACACCAGGATTTACATGTTAGTATTGTTCCCTTCAAAACAATTACCGACTATTTATTCCAGCGTGAAAACTCTACTTTCAGAATTGTCTGCAAAGGCTCAAAGATCAGTACTCACTGATTCATTTGCTTATATTATGATTCAACAAATATTTACTATGTGTCTAAAAAGTCTTAAGTACTATACTAGATATTCAGAGACACACTGATGAATAAGGAAAAGTTGCCTGTAAGTACTCAAGGAGCTCAAAGAAGGAACAAACAGTAAACAAATAATTACGTTTCAACATAATAAATAAAGATGTGTGTGCCTCAAGGCTGTGTTTTCTTAAACCAAATAAAGGCCATTTGAGTTTAAAATCGGTGTTGAGTCTGGTAATTCCAATTGAAAATAATTGTGGCTATCAAGCAATGAAACTTTTTTTGAAAGTCTTATAACTTGGTTCACAAGTCTAACTCTAGCACACTTAGAGTTGTGCTAGAAATGGCATTTTTGGAGTATGTGTATAGTCTCGCAAAATAACGTCTTTGAAGAAATTATCTGTGAGTAGCAGCAGGATTGTGGCAGAATAAACTGCATTACTTCTTATTTAAGCATATTTATTTCACAAGCTATGGATTTGATACCTATGTGTGTGTCTGTATACACACGTGCACACACACACACATGAATGAATACCCTATACCAAATTTAATAATATTTAATAGTTCACTCAGTACATTATTGGTTTATAAAAATAAAAGACTAAACTTCATGAATTCTTAACCTATACCTCATACGTTGCTTAAAGGTGGGTAACCATATATTTTATTATCCAAACTAAGACCCTTGGAGAGTGAAAGGCAGTACTATTAACAGTTACACCAGGCACAAATGGGGACTATTCCGGGGAAACCAGAATGTAAGATCCTCTGAAAGAAAGGCCCCAAAATACTAAATAAACACATTCTCTTGTTTGGGTTTGGAGCGCCTGCATTTAATAATTTGTTCTTTAATTTGGCAATAATTTTTCAGAATATGGATACTGCTACCATCTAACTTAAAGGAGATATTTTTAAGGAAAGTCCTAAACAGTTTTGAGAAGCTGGAATATGCTTCTTAAGGATATATCTAGATATATTTGGTGATATCTGGGAGGCTTATTTGATCAGTGGATTTTTGTAATAGTAATTTGCGAACCGTTTTGTGAATGCTGGGCATTATTTTATAATTTACTGCTGCATGTGGCCAGACGTTCTTGAAAAGGGCTGGGTACAGCTCTTTCATTAAATCTTGAAAAAATTATATTGAAATACATTGAAAAAAAGAAAAAGGAATAACTCACTTGGGCTTAATAGATTATTTCTATGGGTATAGAAAATAAAAAAAAAATGTCGAGGCCATCTTCCTGAGATACTGAATACACAATAGAAAGAATCCTGTATTTTCCATTGACGTGGATATTTACTTTTTTAATTGACAAGTTGTTTTTCTTTTGGCTCTAACTGCCCTTACCTTTCACAACCTTATATATGATACTCATTTTTCATCAAATTGAATTTCTCTACATGTTTGAATTGCCTGTTTGTCTTTTTCTGCTATAAAGGGACTATAACACTTTGACAGGTTATTCTTCATTTTTGAAAAAGTAGCACCCTTATATAGTTACTCTGTTTGAAATAAATTACATTAAATAAATGGTTAACTACAGATAACAACATATCATTAACATCAAAAAGACTATTGATTGATTTCATCTTCTACTTCTAGTTGAAATTTTTCAGTTCAATCTTTTCTGATATTATAATTTTTTAAATACTTCAGATTTGGGGATTTTGTCTTAGCCTTTTTTATCTTTCGTCTGTTCTTTGGAAATACAGTTTTCTTTAACAAATCCAGATGGTCAATTCCTATTGTCTTATTTACCTAAAATAGTACTTTTCTTCCAATTGTTCTCATCTTCAAAACTCTTCACATTTGATTTTTTAACAGCAGAATTGTATGCAGTATATAACACATTTGTATTTGAAACACAAAATACAATCATCCAAACTCTCTCTGTAGTATGTAATTATAGTATAGATTGTTCAGAACCTGTATTTCATAGAATGTAGTTGTAAAATCAATTGAACATTAAAAAAAAAAATCTTGAAATGTATGATTAAATTCATATTTTTTTTTAAATTGAGAAAACAGAAAAAGTAACATCCTGGTGTGGCCTATATCTGTGACCCTAAGTTTTGTAGGATTTGAATACGAAGGTATTTGTAATCAGTAGACTACATTATTTTTTTCATGTAACTATGAGCATTATAAATCCTCTCAAGTATTAACTTTACTTTGTCTGACCCTTTGGTTTTATTTTCCATATCAGATTTTGATTTAAATTGTTATAAGCTAATGTATATAT